>NC_138453.1:0-600000 GCF_040668555.2 Bombus flavifrons | reverse complement strand
AGTTTTTATGTATTTTATTTCTTTTTATATTTGTTAAGTATGTGTGTATACTTTTATATATTTTATTTTTATATTTCTTTTATAATATATATATATATATATATATATATATATATATATATATATTATAAATACACAAACAATACTACTCTAACTGCGCTAGAATAGAGAAAATTAAGGGGCGGAGGAATAATTATTTCGATATTAAACAAATCAAAGACCCTTCACTATATTCTTACTGGAGATATTCACGAACAGCCATCTTGGATTGTCATAGCTCTTACACGCGCGCATCGGAACACATACAATAATTATACGCATTAAATAAGTGCAAAATAATATTATTCTCGCTTCAATTATACGTCAAACACTAAAATAAGTTATTAATAATATATATTATATATATTATATATATTAATATTATATATTATTATTATTATATATTATATATATATTATATTATATTATTATATTATATTATATATTATATATTATATATTATTATTATTATATATATTATATATTATATTATATATTATATTATATTATTATATATTATATATTATTATATATTATTAATATTATATAATATTATATATATATAATATTATATATAATATATATTATATATATATTAATAATATATAAGTAATATATATATATATATATATATATATATATATATATATTATATATTTATATATTGTGTGTTAATATAATAACATGTGAATTGTATTGTTGTTAAATTTTTATAATTTATCAATAGCACTGTTTTATTGTTTTGAGTAGTCTATTTTATAGAATGTTCGATAATATACAGTACACACACACACACACACACACACACATTTTTTTTTTTTTTTGACGGTGTAGTTTTCATATAAAATTCTCTAAGGTTATCCGAATGTTAGTTAGTTTTAATAGTGTCACTTTGTGTGTTCTATTTCTTTTATGTTCATTTAGATTATTAATAACTTGGTTTGAAATATAAATTTCATATGTATGCATGCATGTTTCATAAAATTCTTTACTGAAATGTTGGCTAGTTTTAATTATTTATTTTATGTTTACTAGATTGTTAATTTTGATTTAGTAGAATAGAACACGCATACACACACACACATATAAGTATATATGTATATATTTCTGATAGTGTGATTTTCATATAAATTCTTTAATTGTGTATTTGAGGTTATGTGTCAATGTTTGATATGATTTACATATTTATGCTGTACGCAATTCTCCCAGTCGTGGCGGTGTTAATTATTTTTAATCGCTTGATTTGCTAACAAGTAGTTAGTTAGTTAGTTTCAATAGTGCTATGTTGTGTGTTCTATATCTTTTATGTTCAAATAGTTTGGTTTGAAATATAGATTTTATATATATATATACATGCATGTTTCGTAGTATAGTTTTCATATATAATTCTTTACTGGAATGTTCACGAGTTTTGATTATGTATTTCATGTTTACCAGATTGTTAATTTGATTTAATAGTATAGAATGCGCACACATATACATATTTCTGTCAATGTGATTTTTATATAAGTTCTTTAATAGTGTAGTATTGTGTATTTTAGGTTATGTATTCATTAGACTGTTAACCATTTGATTTCATATATACATATATATTTGTAATTTGATAATTTTGGATTTGTTACATAGTATTGAAAGTTTTGTTTTTAATATTTACTAAATTGTTATGTGTTTAACATATATGTTTATATTTGTGTATAATTCTCCAAGTTGTTGCGATGTTAATTGTTTTGATCACTTGTTTTGTTAATTAAAAATATGTATTCCTGCTGTTCCAATTATTTCCCTTCTGTAGTCATTTTTATTTCTTGATTTATTTGTTTGGTTCGCGACTCGTTTAATTCATTAGTTAATTTTATTTACTGATTTAAATTCTTCCTTTTGTATTTTACATATTCCATCTTCGTTGATTAAACAATAGTAGTAAACAATAAACGTAAAAGGAAACCGAAGACAAGAGATACTCGCTTGGTTTGAAGGACCTTAACTATGAAAATTCCAAGTACGCACCAAGGATGTGCAGAAATTTGGGTGCCATCCTGCCCGCGGTGTGAAGCCTGGTTTCTAATGTGGATTGACGTTACAACAGCATAGACGACGACGGGAAAGATATGGTTCGATATCCTGTCACTATGCGGATGGCGGTCGTCCTATGCAACCTCCTCAACAAGAGTAAGCTATGACGACTCGCCATCAGGTCTTCGGCCCATACAGGAGCCCCGTAAGGGACTCGAGACCGAACCACTCCCTCGTAGAGTCGGCGAACTCCAACTGCTGCTCCGCTGATGTTCGGTAGTAAGCTGCATAAGGCGTTGTCTGCAGCTGTCACCCTTGAAACCAGGAGCTCGTAGTGCGGCCAGAACTCCTCCCGGCCATCTGCCGCTGCTGCTTTGGCGGTGCTGCCTTGGGTCCTTTGTTATGGGACTCGCACAGGGGGCACTTGGGAATAGAGGCAGGACAGCCTCTGGCGCGATGTCCGCTTCCGCCGCACCTGTAGTACAGGTGCCCCCGATCCACGGTGGACACGCAGGTTGCGCGTACGTGTTCCAACTCCAAGCACCTGAAGCACTGCAGGGACCGCTTCGGGATGTCTCTGACCCTCGCAGTTGACCAGCCCAGGGCTATTTTTCCTGGTGGCGCCGATCTCTTCGACATACACCTCCGCGCAGCCACATCCTGCCGCCGAGGCCAGTGCTTGCCGCAGTTCCTCCTTCTTGACCGAGATGTCTATCCCGATCACTCGCAGTTCCGCCATTCTCGTTGCGTGGCGACTCTTCGTCGTCGGACTTGGTTCTCACTCACAATCCTCCTGCCATCGATGACATGGCATCAGCTACCATGGCCGGAGCGAAGAGCACACTCTCCGATCTGTCTGCAGTTCTATGCGAACCCCCTGTCATTCTTCATTGAGATTCCTCCGCCACCTACATTCTGTTGCTCCCCGCCTCGCCAGGCGCAGAAACACGTCTAGGGGCATGGCGGGCCACCCCCGAACGGCCGTGGTCGTGAGATGACGACTCAGTGGGGCCCACTTGACTACCCATAACTGCGTCGTGCAGGAGTCTCCCTCACCTGCACCGTAAACGTTCTTTTTTAGTTTACCCAAGTTCATTGTTGTTTCTTTTATAGTCGCCAAGTCGTCCTCGAAAGTTCTCATCCTGGTGCCACTCACTCTTTCGCACCCTACCCCGGTCGAGGCGGGTGCAGGGTGACGGGGAGCCCCACGAAAAGGTGAGGTGAGTGGTCTTGGCAGATATGGACCCGCCAACATCTCCAAAATTCTCCTGGTAGCTGACGGGTACCAAAGGCACCGACCAGCCACCACCCGGCTATAGGAGAATATCGGATTCATCGGGGTTTCCCAGGACGTGGTCCTACGCTCTGAGAATCCATACCCGCCTCGTGCTCCCCACTCTTAACCTTTTCTTTTTTTTTTTTTTTTTATTATTAACGTGGAGGAAATCCGTACGGACACCAGGTCGCTTCTGGGGAAAAGCGGCGTGGTAGTGCCGGGCTCCAACCGACTAAAACCTCCACGATGACCGTCCCGGCTGCGATCGTGCCCTCCGTGCTCAATACGTCACCTAATGGAGCGATGTGCGGCCACGTCACACCGCGCCTCGTTGCCGGAGCCGCCGTGCCAGGCAGTCCGGGACCCCTACCGGGCTGCTTTGCGGCCCCGGGGCGCTGAGCTGCCAGCGTCTAAGTTTGCACCCCACCGGGGGACGCGGCGGCCTGGTGCGTCTCACCGAAGCGCGTCCATGACATCTGCCTCGCCCTCGCCGGTCAGCCCTCTCAGGGTGAGAGTACCGCACCCTCACCCTCTCCGCGGCCTCTTTTCGAAGCATGACTTTCTCACAGAAGGAGGTCACGGCCCTCCTCCTTCTCTCGCTTACCAACAATGCCTAGAGGATCGTCGGCGGCAAGAGATCCCAACCGATTTCCACGATAAGGTCATGGCGCGGCCGCGCTCACGCGGGTCAGTATTCCAGCGTGTGCTGCGCCGAATCCACGCTCGCATCGCAGTGGTGGCAGCGCGCGTTCACCTCCTTCCCGATTCTGTGCAGATACTCACCGAGGCAACCGTGTCCGGTGAGCACCTGCGTCATCCTGTAGGTCAGGGGAGGCCCGCCGCCGTCCAACCAAACGTCCCAATTTGGAAGGACGGCCCCGAGGATCCTTATCCCTAGCGCAACCGCTCTCGTGTCGAGGCTAGCGCGCCATCTGTCGAGCAAAGCTCGCCGAGCCCGAATCCTGACGTGGGCGCCCACCAGGCCCGCCCAGTCCGACAGACCCCAAGTGTGGAGATAAATCTCACGACACCTCAGGGCCTACAATTCGAACGGGGGAAACCCGGCGAGCAGCGCCGCTGCTGCCGCCGAAATGGTGCGGAAGCCCCTCACTACCCTGATGGCCACCGTCCTGTGCAGCCACCTGACCACTAGGAGACTGCGACGGTTGGTCATCAGGTCCTCCGCCCAGATCGGAGCTCCGTAGAGGAGACTCGATCGCACCACGCCGGCGTACAGCCGGCGCACTCTGACGTCGGGCCCGCCTAGCCGAGGCAGCAGACGTCCTAAGGCGTTCGCCGTCGCCTCAACAGACGGCGTCAGGCGCTCGAAGTGAGCGCCGAAGGTACGACCGCTTGCCGAGTGTGCCCGAGACGGTCGAATAGGAAGAGCATGACGACATTTCGTCGTCGGATCTCAATCCCCCGCCGCAACCCACCCCGCGAAGGTCCCGGGCCAATGGTCAAAACGTCGGGTTCCTCCGACCCTTTCCGAGACTCCCCAGTTAGCGAGTCCCCTTCGCCAGACGCATGAGCGTGTCCAGAGGCCTGGCGGCCCACCCCCGGACGGCCACGGTTGCTCAATGACGACGCAGCGGGGCCCGCTTTACAACCCGCGGCTGCGCCGGTACTGGGGTATACCTCCCCTGCACCGTAAACGATTCTTCGGTTTGTTTTTCTCTCCATTGTTATTCGTTATTCGAGAAATTGCCGAGGTCGTCAACAAGGGTTTCCATCCTGGTGCCACTCACTCTTTCGCACCCTGCCTCGGTCAAGGCTGGTGCAGGGTGACGGGGAGCCCCATAAGAAGGTGAGGTGAGTGGTCTTGGCGGATACGGGCCCACCAACTTCTCCGAGGTTCTCCGCACCGGATCGGCAAACTGGCGGGGGCCAAAGGCGCGGACCAGTCACCGTCCGGCTATAGGTGAATATGAGATTCATCGGGGTTTCCCAGGGCGTGGTCCTACGCCCTGAAAACCCGTAGCCGCCTCGTGCTCCCCCCCCCCCCCCACTCTTAACCTAACCCTAACCTAACCCCTTCGGAGAGTCATAGTTACTCCCGCCGTTTACCCGTGCTTTTGTTTTTTTTTCAATTCATTCACGTTGACAATCAGAGCACTGGACAGAAATCACATTGCGTCAACTCCTCGCAATGCTTTGTTATTGAACAGACGGATTCCCCTAATCCGTGCCAGTTCTCAGCTGAGTCTTAAATGGCGGCTGAAGAGAAAGATTTTTTTCAATCATTCCTAACGATCAAATGAACGTTACATTCTTCTGTATTTCTACGAAATAGAACGATTTGTGTAAAAATATCGTTACCTTGTGACGTTATTTAAGAAAACAATTCGAAAAAAGCCTTTGGCTCCTAGGGCTGATGCGAATATTTCAGTCTCTACGGTCCACACTATTGGTACGTGACACACGTTTACGCGTTGCTCGCTCGCTGCGCTCGTTCGAAAATAACCTAACCTAAAACCAATCCCTCTTGAGTTCGTTTTTCGATAAGAAGGCGATGTTCTTAAAATTTTCGAACTTATGGGATCCGAAAACTTGCTAACGTACTGTCACCCATCTAAAAAATATATTACACATCTCGATGGAACTTCTTAAGACGTTCATCACTATAGTCTTGATTTCTTTATCAGTGATCCCCATATATTTTAAATTTCCTTCTATATTAGGGGTTATTGCCCCTCCATTGCCTATGACCACGGGCAAAATCTCTCCATCGTCTACATTATACTTTTTCTTGAGGTAATCTAGACATGGGAAGTACTTGTCGACCTTTCCTTTCTCTGCCTTTAGGAGGTAATCCTTGTTCTCGTAGTTGACGGTAACGTCGACCACGAGACTTACTTTAGCCTCCTCCTGGCCTTCTCAATGTCCTCAGAAGTGGCCGGCCAATTGATCCTAAGGGAGTTCGCTATTTTCTTTAGTTTCCTGTCACTTTCTTCGTTAATCAGGCTGGAGGCCGCTGGATCGACTGAGTTCTTAATATAAATCGCGCTTTCCAGGGTACCGAGTTTGATAATGTGTTCGAACCTCGGTAACCCTACTCCCCCATTTGCTTTTGAAGCATAGAAAAAACCAGTGGCTGTCGACGGCACTAGATGTAAAATGGCCTTTATTTTTTGCTTGACTTCGCTGTTCAACAGTTTTAATACACTGTCACTTGGATTTACAAGCAGATGATAAATATATCGAGGGAAGATGTACTTCGTTAATAACTCGATTTTCTGGCTTGGTTTCAAAGAGAGTTTTCTAACTCTTCTGACCACGCTCAGAATTTTCGGCACTATGACGCCACAATGGATACCCATCTAAGGCCCCATTTTGGCGCCTAAATACCTGAAGGCCTCATCTGGGTCAACAGCTGGTATGTTGATGTTTTCGAGCCTAATCCGTGGTTCTTTTACGAACCAGGTGCCTTTTTAGCGATCACCTGGAACGTTTGACTCTTCTCTCCTGATATATTCATTCCTAGGCCCCTCAGGTATTCATGGAGCATATCCATTTGACGTTGTGCCTCCCTCTCATCTTCACCAAGTAGGACAATGTCGTCAGCGAAAACCAGGATTGGTACTTTTCTCCCATGACTGACATTAATGCCACTGGTTTGCTCCTCCATTATTTCCAGCAGCGACTCTAGACATAGATTAAATAGCAACGGCGACAAAGGGTCACCCTGCTTGACTCCTCTAAGGATCTTGATCTAGACCCCTCTATTTTCTTTAGTTTCTATTTTGGTCTTGTCCCCTTTGAACATGCATTCGATTAAATTGATTATAGGGGCCGGCACACCCTTCCTTTCCATGCTTTGGAGATATCCACAATTGTGAATATCCCCCCGTTATTTCTCTTACTGTGACTTAAGGCAGCGTTAAATAAATCTATATTAATTTTACATCCATTTTCTGATGTAAAACCTTTCTGCCTTAAGTTTAGCACAATACCCCTTCTTATCCTTCCGTGAAGGATGGAAGAGAAAATTCGGTCGAGAATGGGGCCTATTGTTATAGGTCTCAAATTCCCGACCTGGCTGCTAGGTTTATTTGGTATTAACTTAATCCTATTTTCCTTCCATACAGTCGGCAAATAGGAACTATAGAACAGAATATTAGAAAATTTTTGTCAATATTGCGGGCAGGCTAGATATCATTAAGTGCTCTTTTTGGAATCCATCTGGTCCTGCCGCAGCCTTCTTCCTCATCTTGTTAAGTTTCTCGCTCACACCCGCAGCGGTTTTCGGCGGAAACAATTGACTTATTATCAGCTCAGAGGCTCTATTTCCTGGGATTGGAGAATTGAATGATCCTGCCCGACCCCACAGATCCTCATAGAGCCTCTTCACTTCTATTGATTTTGATGGTTGACTGGCTGGTTCCAGGTATGCACTATCGCTGTTAACAACAACGTCGGCCAACTTCTTAGGACATTCTTTAAACAACCCTGGCAACGTGCGTAGGAGTATCTTTCCTTTTTGTTTCTATAGCAATAATTATTATTCTTTTCATTTCCCTTATTTTGGGGCTTTGCCTTTTTATTTCTTTCATCATTCCTGCCTTTCTCTTTCTCTATTGTTCCATATAGAGATGTGTAAATAAATTCATTTAACTTAATAATAAGGGTTTCTCTATTTTCTTTATTATTTGCCCAAATTTCTGTTAACCGAGCGTTAACCTCCTTTAACGGCGGGGGTACGTCAGTTAGTTTCTTTACTTCCTTTTCTAGTTGGAGTCTCCACGGATGGGTAGACTCCTCATTAAATATTTCCCCGCTAATTTCAGGCTCTTCGCACGTCCGCGCATTGCCTGAGTTAACGGGATTGTACTCTCCCTCTGTCACCTCGGCAACCTACTGAGGGTTGGTATCCTCACTAGCTATCTTTAGTTTCTTTCTCTTGTTCTTTATTTGTTCTACTGTCCTGCTAGTGAGGATTTTACTTATCTCGATATTAGGGTATTTGAAGTCATTGTAGATTTCATCGAACTCCTTTAGGAGAGTTGCCTCCTCTACAGTCCATTTCCTTGTGTTTGGGGGTTCGTTTCCCTTCTTTTCTCGTTTCTTACGGCAGGGTGCGCATGCCGTTCGTGGGTGGATAATCCTCTCTGAGTCCCGAAGTTCATGGGGCAAGCTTCGCATTTATACGCTCCTTCTTTTCTTTGATTAGTGCCACTACACTTTGGAATGTGGCACTTTGCCCCATGGAGCTTTGAGAAACTCCTTTCGCAATATAAACATTCCCACTGGATGCGAGCATCCGTGCGATGTTGACCAAGGTGCCTGTCCAGGTCTGATAGCATCATGAAGAAAAGGTGAACTTGCCTTTTCTCACAGATCGGACAAGCAATCTTGTCTCCCATCAAAGGCGCCATGATCTTAGGAATCATATCCGGGAGCCTTGTCAAGTCATTACCCATGGTCCCCTCCGAAGCGAATAAATCCGTCACAGCGCTTCCAGGACCGAGAAGCGGTATAACCGTTAGAGTGGCAAGCCGATTCGTTATTCATTTGATTTCATATAGTCTTCCACTCCGTTTAGCCATGGACGTCGCGTTCGGGGGACCATTCCCCATGCCGGCGCGGCGTACATGTTACCGGCGGTATCACGGAGAGGTAGGAGTGCGATTTGAGCAGACGAGACCGAAGTCTCCCCTGTCCCTGAGCAACTATCACACTCCTGGGGACCCACAGCACAATCATTTAACAGCGGCATGCTGTTTACAGGCCTTAAGAGAGTCATAGTTACTCCAGCCGTTTACTCACGCTTTTGTTCCATATTAATTCTTTATATTCATAAAAATAACAATGTAAAACAAGAATTAATAAGATAACTGTTCGCTCTATTTATTTAACACTATCGATAAAGTACTCGCAGTTTAATTGCAATCGCTCCAGCGATTTGAGAAGAAAGTGTTTTTGATGTATACTTTGATGTGTGGTAGCACTCGACAACAAATACCGCCACTCGACACTAACTTCTGTCGGACAACGGCAGCGCAGTGGTTAGCGCCTTACGTTACGAATGTTCGGGAACCGGGTTCAAGTCCCAGCGACCGGAGTCCGATTTTTCTTCTCCGCATCAAAAGCGGAAGAAAATCAGCAGTACCCCATCAGCGACGTCTACAGCCAGCAGCTCAATTATCACGGACAACACGGTCACCTCAGATGTAATACTTTGATGTGAAATTTGTATACATAAATAGTCACTTTTAGTAATAGAGACCTTCAGATTCGTAAGAAATAAATGTCACACTTGAATATCATCATTCGCAATACAATTAATATTCATTCCTTATAAAATGTTCAAAGTATAAATTTTTTCTACCCACTACGAGAAATACAGTAAATTTTGATCAGTATAGTAGTAAGTACAGCAAATTGAAGTCGTTCGTCCTGAATTCTTCGTCATTTTATTACGTCGTCAAGGGATTAACCCAACAACGCGTATAATTAGATGAATTGTACGATATTATACTTTTTAATAATTTATACTTGCATAGCCTTAGCAATACTACGTCTACTTTGACTAGAACAGACAGCGAGCTGCCTGCATACTGATCATTCACAAAACTAGCATTGTGTCTACACTGAAGCTGGCGAACAACTCGTGAACAGAACACAAGCAGATCTGTTCGCGACTGTACAGCCATATAATAGGCGGAAGTGATACAGTAAAGTCGTAAAGTAAAGCATTAAGTAGAATCATCAATTGATCTAAGGCCGTATACATTCTGCACCTACGCAGGCACACTTGCGTTAGTTGTCTGAAATGTTAATTCAATTGGCTTAATTAATTTAATATTAATTTCGATATATCAGTTCATAATACAGACAGGATTTTTGGTTGCCTACTTTTTAATTGCTCTTAGCAGCTTTTACGGAAAAATCACGTTTTCTATCGCTTCGTTAGAATTTTGCGTTACAATTAAAATTGCATCAGAATCGTTCTGAAACTACCAATTTATTCATGTTCCCAAGTGCGTTACTCTTCTTGAAGCATTCTGTTACAAACTTTAAAAACTAGTCCATATATCCTTAAGTAAGTAAGAAAGGATGTTTTTCACTTTTATAAACAAAAACTTTAAACGACAGCAAAGTTAAATTTTGCTTGGATATCAGTATATTTACAAAACTTACAGCAGCAATTTCTAACCCTATCTTATTTATTTTTAGCAAACTGTAATCTAACGACTTAAGAAAATTATGTATTATATCATAATTGTAACGGTAATGTATTTTGTTTGATGATGAATAACATACAACGTACTTCGAGATAATCTTTCCACGGAAATTCCACTTGCCTCGATAAAAAAGATTTGCTTGTATCGCAGAATGAGCAAAAAGCGACACGTGTAGAGGTGTCTATGAGAACTGATGTGTCAACTTATGGCTATATGACGCTATTATATGATGAATTGCGCGACTGTGTCAATAGTTCATGACACGTTTAGCGATATCGAGAATATAGCCGCCAGATCCCGATAGGTTATACGAAGCCAGATTTTCTGCATCCATAAAGTGATTTCTACACGTTGATCCTTAACGAATATTTATATGTGTCCACTATCTTCGATGTCCGTGTCATAAATCTTAATTTTAAAACACATATTTGCCTGGAAAATAGAGTTTGTCAACATTGTAAATCGTTTGGATTCCTAATTACACGTTATTAACATGGGAATTTAACATTGTATCAAAGCTATTAAATCTTTGAATGCAAGTATGCCATACTTTTTACTTTTTCTTGCAGGAAAGAAAATCTTATGAGCACAACAACTTCAAAATAAATAACGTACTTTTTATTTGCTTGTTGCATTAAATTTATGCTTGTTTCGACAGTTCTGAACATTTTAAAAGTATCGAATGATGTTAGAAATATCTGCTTTTTTGCAAAGTTTGTCAACTATTTTTAAATCACTTGTTTATTACCTTCAACGCATAATCAAAAAACTCTACAGAAATTGATTTATCACGTTTATCATCTCTTGTGATCTTTACATAAAGTAATACCAATGCCACTGCGAGGGATATTTTGTCTTCAAGAAGCCAACGCGTGTTGACGACTCTAAAATTTTAACACTTGAACTTAGCAATAATCACTAGATCAATTACTGGATCAATTTATGAAAAAAGATGCATTTATGAAATTCTTATTATAACATGGACTATACGAATACCGTACAGGTCAATACCCAAACGAGATAATCACGAAGGTTTCAATAAGTCGCTGACAATTTTTAGATTTATTTTATTTTCTATAAGTGGCCTAATGCCTATGGAAGCTAATACACATTTAGCTATCGCAGAGACATAAATTAAAGGATTCGCTTAGTTAATATAAGTTTGATCATTGTATTTAAGTATTTAATTTGTCTAAAAATTAATTTTTTTAACTAAAAGTAGCTTCGTTTATATTAAAATGATTTTGAAAAAATTGACTGGCATTAATAATAACATAATAACAAAAAATTTTCTTAACAAAATTTCAATATTTATATGTACATATGTTGCGTTTTAAAACATGCAAGAAAATATGTGAAATCTTTGTTGGCAAAGCGTGAAAGAAGGCTGCTTCTGAATAGAAATCTTAGGGCATGTGTTAGCTACAATAATCATTGGTTTCTCTAGGATTTTTGCTTTCTGTCACGTTCAATAGCCGACTACGTGTTGTGCATCTCAAAAATAATTCAAGAACGATATCGTTGCAGAAGTTCCGAGCTGGAAAATTTCGTAATCTTTCCGGGAACTTCTAACGCTTCACGTTTGTCCTCGTTAGGAGGAGACGCGTCTGCGAAGGTGGTTGCAACAGCTCAGATATCGTTGATTTAAAAATTAACATCAGCGATATTCACAACTACACTTAATCCTAGGTTCAACTAGTTTAACTAGGTTTTCTTGCAATTTTATATTTTCAAGTAATTTAAGTATATTTCGTAATATATCGAATGTAAATACGAAACTCGAACAATAAGAACGATAACTAAATTTATATTACGTCCCCATGATACATTACAATTACATTATCAAACACAATATCAGTAGATCATAGCAAGCTTCTTCCTATTCGAAACTGTTTAATGGAAGAACGGTAAAAAATAGGAACAAATTATTTACAGAAAATAATGCGTAACATGAGAAATTGTTTAAAATACGTTATTACACATAAGAGATATTCGCTAAAATATTTAACGTTCTAAAAGAAAAAGTATCTATTACTTTTATTTTATAATTAAAACTAGGAATTTTAGTATTGATTGTGTAATATTTTTTGGAATCTATATACTTTATTGTAATGTAATGTAGTATAAAGAATACAAAATCCTTTTTGCTGCTTAAGCATTATTTACTATAAATGTAAATATTAGAAGTCCAAAATATGTATACCTACTGCTACCGGTGCTCAATTAATTTTGCAATCCACTACACCCACTTGCAACCACTTTCAATCAAACTAATTAATAATAATAATATGTCGGAGAGGAAAGAACACCGGAGTTGTAATTAAACAATTGTCGACATTCGAACCGATTGTATTTATTTGAGATTTGTGATAATGAGCTTGGGCTCGAGGCGACAACCAGTCGCCGAACGTAGCCGCGGTCACGGGATGGACGCTTTGTCTAACAAAGGTATGGAGTAATTCTATAGCTCTCCTTAAAAGAAGTATTTGCGACGGCACGCGACAGTAAACATTTCAACGGTTTCTGTCCCGTGGCTCGCCACACGCAGACCCTATTCTTCGAGTAAGATGATTGCCAGATGTCGATGCGTCTTCGCAGTACATGTTCGGCTAGCCTGAGGGCCCGTTATAAATCTTAAGATTTAGTTGGCTAAAGTCCTTCAGACAGACAAACAATCTTTGTCCCAGCTACGGGAAGATAGGAGAGACCTATTTTTCAACGAACGGCGTCTCCCACTAGCAACTTTTCCTCGAGGGCGGCTAGCATCTTTTTCTAACCACCGATATGGAGATTGACCTATTAGCAGCAACGTTAATTTCCCTTACTTTCTGAACGAAGACTATCCTCGACGAATCCGATGATCTCGTGTCCTTAGACACACCCCATCATACTTTTCCTCTGCAGCATCATCGCGACGAAAAGTCATTCTCTCGCGAGATCGTATTAGCGACTTACTTAGCGTCTGCACGCTCGGTGGATATTCCCCGTTTTAACAAAGAGTCCGACTTAGATTTTGCGGGCACGTTCATCCATCACCCCGTCGACCGCGGATTCGTTATTGAACCTAGGATCATTATCATTAGTTTCTCGGGTGTCTAATTGCCACGGTTGCTTGTCCAATTCTATAATAATCGTATCTGCACTAGTCAATGTCTTCTGTATTGCTTATCGACAATGCGTAAACCAAACGACGATTCGTTTCACGCCCCTAATCATAATTCCAATGTAAACCCGACATATATATATATATGTCGGTATGTCGGTAAAAGTATATATATATATACTTGATACTTTTATAAGTTGATACTTTTATAAGATGATACTTTTATAATAACTTTTATATATATATACTATATGTATATATACTTTTATATATATATAAAAGTTATTATAAAAGTATCATCTTTTTGTAACGTCAAATTTACTGATTCATTATAGGTATTCAAATGGCAAGACTAGGATTTCGTGTTACCTGGTTTGGCCAGACGGAACTTATTTGTTCAGCAGAATTGAATACTCGTAAGTGTAGCATGTATTAATCATTATAATCTTGTGCATTAAATTATGTTTCTAAGATATATTAATATAGCAGCACCATTCTTTAGACTTTTCGGTACAAGCAGTGACTATAAACGTTCATAAATCAGCACTTGTAAGATCTCGCGAGGCTGTAATCATTCATTATTGAATATGCAATGAATTTGACGAGTGACTAAATAGTCAAGTATACGTAAGCTCGCGTAACTGATTGTAGCCTTTTCTTAGGTCCCAAGCAGCATGACAGTTACTCAAGTTATAACGTTCTGAAAAATTGAATTATAATATTCCTTCATTTTGCAAGATTTCCTCCGCCACTCAAGAAGTGCGACTCGTTGTCAGTCAGTCGTTGAATTTATCATGCTTTCCCGGTTGTATTGTAGTACAGCTGCAATGGAACTCATTCGGGGAACATACGGAAAACAATTTGATTCTTCGAGCTGGTTCTTCAATATTCATGGATTGTGGTCTAGTACAACAATTCATTTAAACAGAATTAATGGATTCTTGTGACACATACATCGACGTTGCGTTACGAGAAATAGCACGAGTCATTTGTTTTACGGAGGGTAGAGCACTTTGGTATCTTCTTTGCGTGAATTCATAGCCAGTGTAGTCTACCACCTTCATCGATTCAAAAAAGACTGGAATCATGTTAATCATAATAATGTGTCGACCGATCTCTGGTCAAACTACTGAAATGTAATCGTTTGATCCCGCGACTGGCCTAATGTAAACCCAGCCAAACGCAAATTGACATAGTCTAAAACGAAAAATAGTTTAAAATCATCGGCAACGTACCTAACAGACGTTTAACCTGGAAGCCTCCAAGAACTGAGAAAAGCTGCAAACTGAGCATCTTCCGACTTCTCAACTCGACAATCATCGACTTTCTATTTGGCTAAAGCTGGAACAGGAGCCGGTCAGACGCAATATTGGATATCTCTTTGGCTAAAGGAACGAGGAAAGGAAGAAAAATGGAATACAAAGGAAGCTATCTGCTGTAGTCTACAACCCTTCAATTGGACGCAGAGGATATCATCATCTAATTAACACCAAAGGATAACATCATTTAAACTAACAATAAGTAGTGTAGCTCAAGCATTTGCCTATTCATTCTTTCTCCACCGATTCATCAAGCTTGGGCTTCATTTAAATAAAATATTTGGAAAGTGATTATTTAAATAATATATCATCATATTTAGTTAGATGTTATCTTTAAATAATTATGCGATTTACCGTTTGGTTTTTTATTAAAATTCACATCTGTCGGTGGGAAATTAACCCAGCTGGAGAATCGTCGTGTGAACGCTTCGATTGGTATAGACGTATTTATCACGCGCCTACCTCGATCTTCTCCAAAGACGAGATAGTTATTTGCTTTTCATATTCATTCGTTTCTCCTACAAGTGCTACGTATTACATATTTGCTACCAATAATAACTAGTAACAGAGCTGTGCAGAGCAATTTTTTAACGAGGCAAAAGTGTCGATTTTCGCAGATAAATAGTTAATATATAATAAGATAAGTATAATATATAATAGATAATATAATTCGGATAAATTCCACGTTAACCGACCTCACGTAATTTCATTCCATTAATTTATTTTTATTATCTATTTCTTATTATCTATTTAAGGCAACAAATTTGAATAAGTAAACGTTTCGAATTACTATGCTGTTAAAATCATTTTATTCTCCTGATCGTTCCTGATAGCTTTATAATTTTGACTCGCTTGAATGTTAAAGTTAAAACTGACTGGAATGTTCAGGTATAATTGATCGATGACAGCATTGAATTGACCCACTACTAAAAAGAAGCTACTATTTTAAAAGAAATTTTAAAAAGAAAGAAAAGACTATTTTAAAAAGAAAGAAAAGAAGCTAACATTTTTCGCTCACTCGCGCTCACATTCCATTGTGTAGTATTGTGGAGAAGTAATAAAACTTGTGCAATATCGCAAAGTATATTCGGACGATTCCTGTCAGTGTTGTGGAATTTCCCCGGGGTTTGGATTTTATATAACTACGTGTATTGCACCACGCGACTCTTTTAATTAATTCTTAGAAAATGCTGGATTTATATCACGTTTTCAGTTTTTCACGAAGACCGCGAAAAATTCCGTAAATATTGTAACAAACGATGAACACATACGATCAGCCGCAAAAGTCTACATGCCTATCGAATTTTGCGTATCTTGCGACTTATCAAAGAAAAACGCGCTTTCACACAATATTATTTGTACTTACATATCGATATAATTATTATTTGTGTATTTTTGATACCTACGCCTTAGATACTATTCACACGTCATAATTTGCGAGCTGTTATCGATAGTATTGATTTGATATCGATCCGATCACTAATTTCAAAGATTTGCCTGTAAGTATCCTGTAGTAGTTGTAAAAAAATAAGCTTAAAACCTTAATTATAGGGTGCAACAGTTCATATATCTAAATATCATGAAATTATTTTAGTATTTTCAATGAAGTATTTATTTTGTTACAGTTATAACATCGTATTTTTGAGCGTAACGTATCTAGTACCTATGGCGTTGATGGCAATATGTTATACTCTAATGGGCCGAAAACTCTGGGGCTCAAAATCCATAGGAGAGCTAACGTATTACCAAAAGAAATCAATAAAATCTAAACGGAAGGTAAGAACTGTAAAGTATATATAATCGATGATAATATTAGAAAAATAGGACTATAATATAATTACGGTGGGTATGGGTATTTTTAAAAAGCGTGCATATGTAATAAATAAATAAATAAATATATATGTATGTATATATATATATATATATATATACATACATAGGAGATGAAAAGACATCGGAGCCTTTCTTTTGGAATGTTTGGGAAGGTCCCTAATACTTTAGCTTAGACATTTTATTATAGCTGTACTTAAATAACGAAACTTGGAAGTAGTTGTTTATGATTTAATCCGATTATGTTTGGCCGAGATTTATGACAGTAGGCTTGGGCTCGAAGTGACACAACTGATCGCTAAACGTAGCCATGGTCACGGGATGGACGTTTTTACCTAACAGAGGTGTGGAGTAGTCGTATAGCTCTCTTTTTCTTTGACGATGTTATCTAAATCATTGACGTCGTTGAAACTTTGTAGAGTCCTCTGCACTTTTGTTGGACTCTGCTCATAAGCTTCCGAACCGCGTACCATACTTCTCAGTAGGCACTGACCTATCTACTATAATAGCACAGACTTGACATAAAATTTATCGACTATGACAATCGAGACATAAAATCTAGATATGTCAAATTCTGATAATAGAAATGCATGAGAAACTTTGTATCGTAGAGTTAGTTCTCGATATGAATGGCGATGAGTTTAACGTGCAACGATTGCTTTAACCGACTTTCTTATACACAGTCGAAATGTATGTATCGTCGTATGTGGAAATCCATTATTGCTGTAGAAAAATCACCATCTGTTTCTACAGTAACCAGTGGCATAATACCGGGCTGAATAAGAGCGAGTCCGTTGCATTCGAATAAGAAATATCCGATAGCGTGGAATCACCTCGCGAGCGACGAGAACGTGGGAATAGCACGAAGCAAACAAAAGCCAACAGTACGCGCCAGGTGTCATTGGTTTCGAGAAACCCTTTGCAAAACTGCTCTTTATGCAACTGAAAAAAGAGTTGTAAAAGAAGTTGTAGAATTATCGGGAGGTTAGTGATAAAATTATATTGGCTCGTCCCAGAAGTATCGCAGTTACTCTGAGAGTTAAGTTGAAAACAATCGGAATTGTTACAATCAGAGTTTGAAGAAATTGGAATAGAAAAGTTGGTAGAGAAAGATGCTGAATTATGGAAGATACAAAAAAGTTTATAATTGATCAATCGTCAAGATGCTATTGTTTATTTTCATCGAGTATACGAAAACCAACGATTATATTGTTTATGGCTTATAGGAAGACCTAATGCAAAAGAGCCAAGTTATACTACAAGACCTCAATAAGCCAAATTCTCGTTACGCTTTACTTGGTGGACTTCAATTCTTTAAACAACATTTGTGCGCCAGGTCACGCCATTAAATTGTAATTTCTCATTAAATAGTAAATTTGAGTAAATATTATATTTTGTGGCTGTATGGAGAAAGGATCGACGTTCACTTTTTTTTTTTATATTATACCGCGTGAGTGAGGACACGCGGGAAGTATAACAGGATTTGACTCAGCACAGTAAAATACAAGAAAAGAAATTCATATAAATATATGATACGATCTCATTTTCGAGTAACGTCGTGTTTTTGACGGTGACGTATGTTTCGTGTTAGATTTGACTAAAATGACGTAACATTTTAGCTTTGAATAACGACGGTCGTATCGTAGAGTTTTCTCAATTAATTCTTTTGAGTGAGAATTTCATTTTAATTGAGTTTCCTGAGGGCTAATCTTTTTTCAACTGACCGTTGAGTCGAAGAACCTTCAGAATGAATGGAATTTCATTCATTAAAGGTACTTGGATAATGTAGGTCAAATTATCGTCGTACTTTTGTTCTAAAAAAAGTATGACAAGAACGCCGAATCTAATTAATTAAATGTTTCTTGGGACAACCGATCAAACTCTTTCTACTTAAAAAGGTTAAAAAAGGTTAGCTCAGAGGAAATCTACTGCAAAATATTAATCGATCCTCGTGATAATTCATTGAGAATGTTAAGTTTACATTTCCTAATCTTGATTAATCTTGATTAATCTTGATTAATCTTGATCGATTAATCCAGAGGTGGTTAAAGGTTTTCATCGGATTAATATTTAATTTGTTATCAAAGAGCTACGAAATATTTGTTAACATGGAAAATGATTTTTGTGAGAGCGTTTTTTGGAAGATGTAATATAGCTATTAGAAAATTTTTCTCAACCAACAAATAATAACTGTAATATAGAACCATAATTCAGAAGTAAGTTAAGACAATTAATAATACGACAGAAAGACTAGCCGAGTTAGCGAATTGATAATTAGGCAGTGAGAACGAAAAATAATAATGTGCCGAAAATTACCTTGAGACTATCGGACATTGCAGAACGACTTATTATGTTGAAATAAAACTAGTACCATTTTTTTCGAATTTGTCTTTTAGTGCATATTATTTGCCTCATGAAACTCATCCAGACGTATTTATAATATATATAGGAATCATTTTTTTCTGAATTGAAACCAATTATATAGTTTTTTTTTTTTTTTTTTATCATATCTTCTATTATCTCCTATTATCACATGTATCTATAATATTTCATGCATATTATGCCCCGAGAATGTACTATGCATGTATGTACGAGTACAGATTTCAGACAGAGTAAGGATTTCACAAAAATTGTAATTATTACTATACTGCAGAGATTTATGTCTTTGCAGGAAATATAAAAATGCATAGTATTCACATGATATGCAAAAATACATAAAGCATCTAAAACAAATCGCTCATTATAATTATTTGGTGGGTGGGAAAAAGTTTCTATACAAAACACATCTTTTTTTCTAGCTACATCCATAAACATCTAAAATTACATAAGAATACACAAACTAGCCGATACTTACAGTTGGATAGCAATTTACACAGTTCAGGTCGATTTTTCGTAATCGAATATTTCATTGGAATATTGCTACTTATGAATAATTTCATATAGAATATTTCATTATTTTACAATGGACAAAACAATATATAGTTTTCACATTTTCTTACAGGTTGTGAAGATGTTTATCATCGTAGTTGTGATATTCGCTATCTGTTGGCTACCTTATCAAGGGTTTTTTTTCTTCCTTTATCACCACAAGCATTTGGCGGAAAATAGCAACATCCCACACGTTTATTTAAGTTTCTATTGGCTCGCCATGTCAAATGCCATGGTAAATCCTATCATATACTACTGAATGAACAATAGGTGAGTTTCATATCTTGATAATATCTTGTTCCTAAAAAAGGTACGTTCTTAAGATGGTAAAGAAGATGAAAGCGAGGAAGTAAAAATGTTTTGTTAGTATGGTATTATACAGTATCGAAAATCGATATTCCATCGAAACATTGTTGAAACCGCCAAATGCATTGTTCGAGATGATGAGAGAGAATTAGGTAATTAAAAGTCAAAAGATGAATATCACAGCAGACATTAAACGCGTCTACAGTTGATATGAAATGTATTCGTACGCCGACCAGTTTCAAACAATTCTCCATAAAAAATCGGTTTAGTAAATAATTTTTATAAAACAATAGTATTCGCGCAAAACTTTTAGAATAGACACTATGCAGGAGATCAAATGTACTTGCAAGCATAACAAAAATCGTTCATGAGTCGACTTAATTCACAGAGTTTACGAAAGAATCTATAACGCATGCACCACTCTTTAATAATAATTAATTATAACAGAGTATTTAAGAACGTTAAGGACGCTAGCAATGCATAAAATTTCATTCAGTAAAAATTACCAATAAATAAATTTACCTAGATTTGCATTATTAATGTAAAAGTTTACTTTTTTGAGAACTGTACCTAATAGATCCACCGCATGTATAATTCATAGATATGGAATAAGGAAGACCGCAAAATATGATTCTGCAAATGAACATTCACAGAATATTCATTAACTTGGACAGACTATTTATCATTCGAATGATAAAGTAAACTCTGAAGATGCCATAGAAATTAGAAATCATCTTAAAAGTAACTTGGACGTTAATCTATGTAACATCTGTGCAGCTTTTTACAAAATCAAAGATATCATAATATGATGTACATATAGAAAATATTTTGAAAATGAAGCAAACAACAACAAAAATTTGGAATTTGCGCAAATAACAAATAACCAATGGAGTGCTGGCATAGAATCATTTTTATAGTAAATACATCTTTATAGTACAAATATGTTTTTGCAAAGTATCAAGCCACTACTCCTACTACAAGGATAGTTACAGAAGCCAGAAACGCAATTTACAGTTTAAGCTCCACTCTTTTTGTTCTACTTAATTGACACTTATGACAAAAATCAAAGGTATTCTGTACAATGGCATACATGTTTGTGATCTTTTTTCAAATTTTTTGGCTACGAACTTGATCCTTAAAAAATTCGGAGAATTTTTATAACCTGATTTTATTTTGTAATTGTCCAGTGAGCATGTTTATATCTTTAGAGTATTAGTGTCTTGTTACGATTCTTAATACGTAACTTTTTAACGCGTAAAATATTCGACGGAATTCACTGATTAATTTTTTAAATACAACTACGTACGTATATATGAATCACGTAGATTGTAAATTGATGTCTTTTGATTTTCTTACAGGTTTCGGCTCTATTTCCAACTAATAATATGCAAACGTACAAACTGCGACGATTCTCCAATGCATGACTTCGTAAAGCGAACAGATGTGATATCTTATAACTCAGGTAAGCAATTATTGGATTATATTATATTTTACACATAGTTGATTGCTTAAGATATCTGAGGGATATTTTGGTTAATTTTTAAATATCGATAGTTATCTAATAAATACGATCTCAAATGCAATATTTCAAACTTTTCATTCTGGTGATGTCGGCATTCGTTAGATTATGACTTTTGTTAGGAGACTGTTGCGCACTTGTTAGAAGGTTACGATAAATTTTTTACTATCGAACTATTTATTTTATTATCGAACATGTCATTTAATGCATCATTACATTTTTATTTTGCGTATTTAGGAAGTTATTAGTTGATAATTTACAACGAATAATAAAATTTGCGTTTAATGCTACAAGTATAAATTTGATTAATTAAACATAAATTTACTAATTTATTCTCAGGTCGTCTTAAATCCACTTCGTTACGTTGGAAGCATAACATGGCAAAGACACAGATGCAAAATATACGAATGCGATCTATATGTATAAACGATCACAAACAAGACACAACTACCGTCTGATAAATAACATGTGAATAACATAATAAACAAATTTTCTTTGTAAATAGTAAACTCTTGTGATGATTGTAAGTATCATAATAAATGTTAACTTATTATAACTCTGTCCTTGTTCTTGTACCTATCTAATACTATATAACGTAATACATTATAACGTAATTCTAAATAACGTAATACTATATAACGTGATATTGGGTTGGCAACTAAGTGATTGGAGATTTTGTCATTACCACGTAATGTATATCAGGTCTGTAAGTATGAAACCGGAATTTGCCTATAGATGGCCCTAGCTGATAATGTAATTATCATTAAACTGCGTCATTGATGCCAAAAGTCTTTGTTGATATCTCACAAACATTTTCGACTCGGAACAATACAAGTTTCATACAACAGCATAGTTTGTAATAGCGTTGAACATGTCAAATTTTGTGCCTGGAAACTACGATTTGCGGACAGCATTGATTTTCTGTTACCATTTGAAGAAAACTGCTGCAGAATCGCATGGAATGCTTGTCGAAGCTTACGGTGAGCATGCTCTTGGTAAATCACAGTGCTTTGAGTGGTTTAAAAAATTCAGAAGTGGCAATTTTGACGCGAGGAACGAAGAACGTGGAAGACCACCGAAAAAGACCATCGAGCTGTTAAAACTTGGCGAAACCGTTAATACCGAACGCTACCGACAACAAATGATCGATTTGAATCAAGCTTTGCGTGAAAAACGACCAGAATATCAAAAAAGGCAACACAAAGCAATTTTGCTTCGTGATAATGCACCATCGCATACAGCAAAAATGGTCAAGGAAACGATCGAAGCGTTCAGTTGGGAAATATTTTTGCACGCGGCTTACTCACCAGACTTGGCTCCATCCGATTACTATTTATTTGCATCTATGGGACACGCACTTTCCGACCAGCACTTCACTTCTTACGAAAATGTACGAAAATGGCTCGATGACTGGTTTGCCTCAAACCGATCCGGTTTCATATTTACATACCTGGTATAATATATATTATATAGTATTATATATATAGTGTATTAAATTTATTCGAAAGTATTCGAATAGTTTATTGGACAAAGTGATCGATCCAAACTGTGCGTAGTTCATGATGGTGACTCTGCCGTCTGACGGCCACGTTCCACTGTTGCAGAGTTTTTCAGAGTTGGTCGGGGCTGTGTACGATATTTTGTGTAACTGGAAATTTAACGCAAAGGTACGTTGATCGCACATTGTGGCATCACTGTGGCGAACGGTAATTCTAATTATCTCATATCTAGTTATAGGTTATCGTATCGGTTTGTTCTTCTTTGTATAAATTGCCCTGCGAGCATGGATGGACGGTGCATCTGGAGAAATGGACTGTGACGAATAACAACGAGCTGCAAGAGGATTAACAAGAGGATTAACAAGAGGAAGAAGGAAAAGAGCGTTTAATCGTTGATAACGAGAAAATGTATTATCTGGTTGGTTGCGTGCGAGCGTGGGAGAAAAAGTGTGAAACGAGGGGAGGACAGGGAGAAGTATCTTGTAAATGTGTAAATAAGAAGTGCAAATAAAATCGTTTGGAAATGTGAAACGTTTTGCGTAAAACAAGTAACGATAAGAGCGTAAAAATACAGGGTGAAAAGACGAGGTGTATAATAAAGATGCGTAAATAAAAATAAACGCGTTCCTAACTTGGGTGTGTGAAAGGTGGAGCAGGAAAGGTAATAGCGATGTTGATACAGCATGGGAATTTGTCAAAACATGGGTTAGTTTTGCTAGAAAATTGTAAAATATGTAAAAGGATTGTAGACGTTAGATGCGTGAAAGTTGAAAGAAGTAAGAAAAGAAGGAAAAGAGAGTATAAAATGATAATAGGTAATACGCAAGGCAATATAATTTTCTGGATGGCAAAAGAATGGATTTATTTGGATTCTAGGAGACTAAAGAATAAATAAAGATACATTTAGGAGATACGTGCGCGTTGTTTATTCGACTATTGACCATAAATTGTGAAAGTAAGCTTTAAAAAAATAAATGACAGATAGAATAGCTTTTAAAGGTTAAGAATATGGTTGCGATAAGAAAGGTGTAATTGTAAAATGTATGGGTAATGGAATAAAATACCATTACGAAAGGTAGTAATTATATCTGGAAATATATTAATAAGGAAGAACACGAAAGGTATTAGAAATAAAATGGAACGGTATTATTAAATGTAGTGATTATATAGAATTATAGGAAATATGGTGGTAATTATATCCTCAGTGTAAGTTTCGGTGAGAATTATAGTGCCTTACGGAGTCGGACAGGAAATAAGAACGTTGGAAGAAGGTTTAGCGGAAGGGAATAGAGAGAAAGGAAATTGTTGAAAGGCGTAATGTTGTTCGAGAAAGGAAAGTTGGCACAGAAAGAAGAGAGAAATTTATAGGATTTGGTAAATTTAATAACTGGTAAATGGGTGGCGAATGGAAGAAAGGGTAGAGAATAATAGGATGTATGTAAAATATTTTTATGATGAAAAGATAGAAGATAAAAGAATGGTGATTGTGGAAAAAATGGATTAAACATAAATGTAGGTTTAAGCAAGCAATACGTAAAGAGCCCGGTTAGCTCCGGAGTTGACCGTAAACCTCCGAACAGGACGGACCTCACAGCCCAGAAAGGGACACCAGGCTTAGGTCCTAACAGTGCGCGCGTCAAAGCAAAAAAAAAAAAAAAAACACTCTCAAATAAGTAAAGGAAAAAGTGATAACAAGTGAAAAAGTGTCAAACAGTGAAAAACATTGCAGTGACATCATCGCCATAAAACAATAATAAAAAAAAAAACAAAATTAAGGTATATAAAAAAATAGGAGCCACCGAGAATGAAGCAAAAAGCAAGAAAACGGAATCCGCCCTAGACTTATCAAAAAAACAAACGCTAAAAAGAAAAATAAACGCACAGAAAGCAATTATAGAAATCAACAATAGCTTAGGACTTTCCGCGCAAAAGACGCGGAAACTCAATCCACAACCAAACCTGATTGCCAGGACAAAAAGACTCGTAAACGCAAACGAGGAAATTCTCCGCACACAGGAAGAAAAAGCTGCGGAATTCGCAACCATGAGGCCCATAAGAGCAACCCCACCTCTAGCAATTACAACCAGCAATAGATTCGAAATATTACAAACCGAACCAGAATCTCATCCCCAACAGGATGCAACAAACTACTCAACGCCGTGCTCAACCTTAGAGCAAATAAAAAAAAAAACGACTCATTAAGAGGCAAAATGGGTAAACACAGACCCACCACATCGCCAAGACTTCCATCACCGGAGAGGCGACAGGCCTCAGCGAACAACCCTGGAGGCCTAGCGCCAACATCATCGCCAAAGGGGAGCCGGACACCGAACGGACACCCCAGCAGACACACCGCAGATGAACGTACGAACGCCCCTATCGCTACAAGGGAAATCAAACCTCCACCCATCGTTATCACAACCCAAGACCCAAAAGACACAATAGCCCTCATGGAAAAAGTGTCAAATATTAAAAATTTCCACATTAAAAGGATACACACAGGTAAACATGCGCTATACCTACGAAACATACCCGACTTCCACAAAGCCAAAGAAACACTCAGAGCAGCAAACACAACCTACTACACCTACACACCCAAAACAGAAAAACACCACACATACTTACTAAAAGGACTAGACAACAGCTACACCGAAACAGAAATACTCGCAGACCTACAATCACTACAAATAGACGACGTACAATTTACGAAAGTCTCACGGTTCACGACAAAAAGATCAAGGGAGAACAACATACTGCTCCCAATTTATATAATTCAACTATCCCCTCACAGCAATATAAGCAATCTAATAAAAATAAACCATTTTAACTATTTTAAGATAAAATGGGAAAAAATAATAAAAAGAAAGGATGACATAATTCAATGTCATAAATGCCAGCGACTAGGGCACACTGCACAAAACTGCAACCTAAACTATCGCTGTGTAAAATGCACAGAGCCCCATGGCCCAGGCGACTGCAAAATAAAAAAAGAAGACGCAGTCACTAAGGACAAAATATTCTGCGTAATCTGCAAAAACTACGGACACCCAGCGTCATACAAGGGGTGCCCCAAACTCGTAGAAATACGCAAAAACTTATCAAAAAAGATAAAAAAAGACAAAGAAACAAAAGCAGAACGAATTGCCCAAATCAGCCGTAAATACGTCCCAGAACTAAAGTTCTCGGACATAGTGAAACGGCAAATAATAAAAAATAAAACAACCGAAGACACACCACAAAAAACAAACTTAGATCCGCGCCCAGGCCAAAGCCCATCTACAATCGACAACACCCCCCAACTAAACATAACAAACATCATTGAAGACTTCAAAAAAAGCATACTCCAAGCGCTAAAAGAACAGCAAATGCAATTAAACGACATAAAAACAACACTATCAACGCATGAAGAAAGGATCGACGCCATCTTCAACACTTTCAATAGCATATATGACAAATAACCAAAAACCTCAAAACCAACAAGTACAGCAAAAAACAAATAAATTAAACTTAAAAGATCTGAAAATAATTGCAATAAATGCCAACTCCCTAATTTCAAATCAAAAAAGATACAGTATGCTAACCCTAATAAATAAAGAAACCCCCGACATCGTACTCATCTCAGAAACAAAACTAAATAAAAGACACAAAGTACACTTCAAAAACTACTCCATGATAAGACAAGACAGACCGAACGCCAGCCAAGGAGGAGGAACAGCAATCGTCATAAAAAACCCTATAAAACACAAAACAATTCTAAATGACAAAATAACAAGTTTCAAAATCCTAGAAACAACGATCATAAAAATAAAAATAAGCGATAAGGAAAACCTATTTGTCACTGCAGCCTACGCAACCTATGGAAATCGGAAGGAATTTAGCGAAGAATTCAATAAACTCTTCGAACTCCTACAGCTCAACAAACCGGAAAACTACTATATAATAGCAGGCGACCTTAACGCAAAACACACCAGCTGGAAAAACGAAATAAACAACACGAGAGGCAACTTCATTAGAAACTGGCTAGACAATAAAAGCATTCACTTCAAAACAATCTTATACAGCTCCGAACTACCCTCTTACCCAAAAGGAGGCTCATACCTGGACATATGCTTAGCAGATGCGCGACTAACATTTCAAAACCTACGCCCAAACAACACCCTAAAAACCTTAGCCTATAACAGTGACCATAGCGCCCTAGTATTTCACATAAAAAAGAATACATCGGACCTCCTAACACTCGAAACACAGACCGAGGCACCCAGGTACAAAAAGACCGATTGGAAAAAATTCCAAAACATACTCGAACAGAACTGCGACCTAAAGATCTACAACAACGCCAATCTAACTAACAGTCAAATCGACTCATTCCTAGACGAAATAGAAAAACATACACAAATCGCTCCCCAAAAATCCGTGCCAATCATAAAACAAGAAAATTCATGCGAGCCCTATATCAACAATAAAATAAAAGAACTACAACGAGACAAAAGCTACATACTCTCCAAAGTAAACAATATAAAATTCAACTATTCTTATGACAAAAGAGAAGAATTAGAATTTCTAAAGTACCTTCTATACGAAATAAAAACACAACTGAAACAAGAATTCGCAAGCTCCATAAACCATCACTGGACAAACAAAATAAAAAACATCTCCAAAAACGACACAGCCGACATGTTCCCACAAATAAATCAAATCTTCAGGCCAAAAGGACAAAACCCCATCTCACCCCTCAAATTGCCCCCAGAAAAAGCTTCCCTCATCCAAGAAGCAGGTATAACGACACGCAACACCATCAAAGACACTGAGGGTAACTTCATAATAGCCAAATCAACAGAAAAACTAGACATTATCGGCACCCACTTTTCCAAGACACACACACAAAACGAACACATGGGCCGTGAACAACTAAACAGAATTATCACCGCCGAAACAAACAAACTCAAAAATGAAATGGAACAAGACATAACGCTAAACAAAACAGTCAGCACATTCTCAAACGAAAACACCGCAGACAATCCCAAACAACCGGAACCAGAAATAAACTACTTCACAAACTACAATCAACTGAACAAAATCTTCTCCAAACTAAACAACAAAAAATCCTCCGGCTTCGACGGCATCCCAAACATCCTACTCAAGCGCCTACAGAACAAAATAAAATGGTACTACACAGTACTCTTCAGCAATGCACTAAACAACACATATTTCCCCAAAAAATGGAAAAAAGCCAAACTGATAGCTATAACAAAAAGAGATAAAGACGGCTCATCACCCGCAAACCTACGACCCATAAGTCTCCTCCCCAACATAAGCAAAGTATTTGAAATAATCATAAACAACCTCCTCACCTCCTTCTGCTCAAAAAATGACATAATCCCAGAAAATGAATTTGGCTTGCGACACAAACACTCCACAATTCACGATATAAACAAACTTACGTCGGACATCTGCTGGGCGCTAAACGCAAAACAACGAGTAGCCGCCTGCCTAATAGACCTCGAAAAAGCTTTCGACACAGTCTGGATCCCAGGTCTCATATACAAATTAATCAAGAAAAACTTTCCCAAATACCTAATTAAAATAGTTTGGGACATGATCACAAGCAGAACATTCGTAATGACTGAAGGATCACACACATCCAGCAAAGAATTCTCCATAAAAAACGGTCTGCAACAAGGCACAGTAAACTCCCCGCTACTTTTCAATATTTACAATAGTGACTTACTAAACCTCTTTAATCTCAATACATCCACCCATAAACGCTCCATAGCCTTCGCAGATGACCTAATCATCTACGTAACAGGCCACAAAACCAAAACAATAAAAACAGAACTACAAGAACTCTTTGAAAAAATTAACGATTATTGCAACACATGGAAGCTAAAAACAAACACAAGCAAATGCGAAACCATATTGTTTAGACCCAAGTCAAGCAAAATCGGTCCAATAGAAAGGGAACACTGCAGAAAATTTCAACTAAGGGAAAAAGCAAACGAAGGGGAGCTCATACCACATAAAAACTGCGTTAAATACCTAGGTATAAACATAGACGATAAACTAAGCTACAAGCAGCACATTCAAATCCAACTCTCCAAAGCCAGTAAAGCATTCTGGAGAATAAAAAGATTATTTTACTCTAAACATCTCAACAGTCACGTAAAAATCCTGTGCTATCAAGCACTAATCAGACCAATTATAACATACGGCTGCCCAATCTGGTACAACATATCAGCCTCCCAAATGGAAAAAATTCGCAAATCCGAAAGAAAATGCACTGATTAATTTTTGGAAAACGATGCCAATTACCAGGTCTCACCACGAGGAGGTGACTACGCACGAGACCCGCCCATGGGTTATTTAACACTACACATCGATCTCGACATTCAACCTATTGGCAGAATGTCGAGTTTTGACTCTACTTGACCATGGGCCTGCGTAAAGAGATAGTCATTTCGTAGCCTAACCGCGAAACACCTATCTCCTACGCAGCAGTTACACGAATCTTTACAAACGTAGAACAAAGCATACGTAACGCAACATCTATCTCCCACACAACGCAACATTCATCTCCCATACAACGATTACATCGATTAGTACAAACATCGTACAATAATTCGCAACCCTATCGGCAACATTCCGTATCAAAGACACATTTGTCGAACTTGGAACGAAAGAAAAAAAATGAGGCTACTATGGAAAAGGAGCCCCAACAATCAGACGATGAAAGAAAAACCGCGGCGCGCCCGGAACAAAAGAAATCACGATCTCTCGAAAGAACTAGCAAACCTACGCGACGTACTCCCGTGTACCAGATAACCCTAAGGTTCGGCGGAAAGCCCAAGCATTGACCTTCGCTCGATTCCTGTCACGTCGTCTGGATCTTATCACGGTTGATGGCACCGACCGATGATACTAGTGACCTAGCAAACAGGCCTGCAATTTAACACACTCCAACTGACGAAGTGAGAACCCGGGGAGGGACCGCTGAACAGGATTACGAAGGCAAGAGGCCTCAACTTAACAGTGGGGTCCACTCACGAGGATGGACCGCTGAACAGGATTACGAAGGCATTACCCTAACTGAACAGTGGGTCCCCCCGCCCGCGAGTTTTTCACTTAAACAGGATTACGGAGGACGTGAAATGCGGGTTTCTGTCCGAGTACCGAAGTACCAATCGGACAGTATTGCGGATCGCAGGTATCACCAGTGCGATGACAACTCCCGTGATTCGAGGCAAACGACGGGCAGTTGTCGAGTAATTACTAACCACAGAGGTGCGCTTGGGGCGACTTACGAATCCAAAGAGTTGTCCAGTGCACGTTGACCCGCACGTACCCGGACGTACGCGCGAGCGAGTACGTCACGCTACGGTTTGAAAGAACTGAGCGACCGTGAACCGATATATCGTGGGAACAATTTTTCCAGTGTGGTAAGCGAGGGGATCAAGAGAGACGAGATCTTTATTTTTCGTTCCAAGATAGATAAGTGTCTTTGTACAGAATGAGCTTACAATGCACATAACATAGGTATCTACCTTATGATTAATTAAGGCTAAAACGCTCGCATCCCACGGTGTCCTGCGATGTCCCACGATGTCCCACGATGTCCCACGGTGTCCCCGCGGGGGTATTAGTCCAGTCTAGATCACCAAAACTATTTTGGATGATCAAGACCAGACTATATTCAAGTAGTTTTTAGCTTGATATCGTTTTCAAATAATAATACTAATATTCAAAATAGTACTTGATGTATTATTATTTGGAAAACGATACCAATTACCAGGACCCACCACGAGGAGGTAACTACGCTCGGGTCCCATTTACATAAAGAGTTTCTAAGCATTGGAAGCAGAGATGTAAAATTATTTTATAATAAAGAAGTGGCGTGTATTGAAATTTATTAATTAGAATAGCTGTAGTACGTGGATCCGCATAATCATACTTGAATATTGAATTTATCATCGAAGAAACGAAACTATGCGAGGTACCAATTGTAGCGCGTATGGACAAATGATAAGATGTCGTTGCCTTCGGTTAAATTGCACTTGCTTCCTTGATTCCATGAATATGGTGCTGTGTCCTTGGTTTTGAGCAGAAATGGAAAATTACATCTTAAAATTACACTCTGTGTTACCACAGGTTTTATACGAAATAATGAAATAAGAGATTAATTACTGTATTTATAATTAAAAAATAATGCTATATAGAAATAAAATAGCACTTCAAAGACTTGATGGATTCCGTTAATAAAATAAAACAAAATAAATCATTAATTCACTCACTACGAATTGATGGTATTGATTTAAATCAATGGATGTAGAGTTACAAATTAAAGGCTTAAATGTTATAAATTAATAGCTTAAATGTTATAAATTAATGGCTTAAATGTTAGAAATTAATAGTTTAAATGTTATAAATTAATGGCTTAAATGTATAAAATAATAGTTTAAATGTTCTAAATTAATGGCTTACATGTTATAAATTAATAGTTTAAATGTTAGAAATTAATAGCTTAAATGTTATTAATTAATGGCTTAAATGTTATAAATTAATGGCTCAAATGTTATAAATTAATAGCTTAAGTGTTGTAAATTAATGGTTTAGACATTATGAATTACTAGTTACAATGTTGTTATTGATTTTTTTTTTTTTATTTACCTTATATTTAATTCTTCTTCGATGTTTACTCTCCGGAATTTCAGGCACAAAAGAGCTCGCGCGCGACTTCCGTGTTCCTTATATAACTTGACAAGGCGTCAGTTTGTTAATCAAACGGTAACGATTTTTTGACATAGCAGGAAACGGTTTTTCCATTATAACAAAATCAAATCGAACGATTTCTTAATATGATATACAATAACAAGCAAAAGTATAAATACGTACCACAAGTTTGATAAAAAAAAGGACGATAATACTACCAATTCGATTCCAGTTCGATTGATCGATAAGGGTTAAGGTAATTATAAGATAAATATAGTAGTAGCGGTTTTTGGTATTTTATGACATATAGACCGAATACGACGTACAATTTTATGCACCTCTCTGTCGGAAATAATCTGCGGCTTACCATTTCTTGTAAAATTTAGCACACCACCATAGTTTCGTTTTTTTCTTTTTATTTTCGAAATTATCACTCATACTCGTACCATATTTCTCTGCGATTTACCGCAGAGATAAGCCATTATCACATAAAGGAATGATACTGTTTCATTTTGTGCATCCCAGACTGTATAGTGTGGGAAGAAGGTAAGAGAGAGAAATTGAAAACAAGATTAACATAAAGACCACTAAATTATGAGAGGAGAAAATATTAAGGGTAAGAGAGGAAGGGTTGCAGAAGTAAAGATGATGTAGTAAGATACAAAGATCCAGATTGCACACGGATTATGCCAAAGTTAAATAGGTACATATGGTCTAGTGAAAAACCTAAGCTAGAGCAAGATGCGGTAGCACGGAAAACACGAATAGATTTTGCTAAGACACGTTAAGACATTGATTGGAGAAATGTGAAGAGGTGAAGACGGCAGGGATTAGTATGAAAGAAACAGCAGAAAAAGGCAGAGAAAACAGTGAAGTGGTTAGGGAAGGTAAAAAGGGTAAAAGGATAAAAGGATAGAAGGAAAGGAAGATAGAAGATGCAGATGGGGTCAGAAATGAGCAGGGGGAAGAGAGGAGGAAAATCAAAGAAGAGAAGTACCTAATTACAGGAAACTATTGAGTTGGTAACTAAGTGATCACGGATTTTGTCATTACCACCTAATGATAAAATCCACAATCACTTAGTTGCCAACCGAATAAAAGGAAACAAGAAGTAAAGACGGATGCGGAAATTGGAAAAACTGTTGTTGATAATAACCGTAGATATTTGTAATGGTAAATTACGTGGGATATTGAAAACATTATAAAATTTGTAAATCAACTCCTATTCAAGGCTTCCAGATTGAAATTATTTATCTATTTGTTTACTGTTCCGTTTCCTACCGTTTATTCACTGTTTAGTCCGTTTCTGACGAAATGTGCAAAACTGTAAACGTGGTTTCAAGTCTTTATTCTTATAAAATATTCCGTATATTGTTGATACAAATGAAACTAAACTATTATATTTTGTTTGACAGATTCACCTCGTATTAGTTATTCCTTAGCAATTAGCTAATCCTTACCGATCAATCGAATAATTGGTAGTATTATCGCGTTTTTCATAAGACTAGCGGTCTGTTTATACACTTTTGCACACCATTGTAATTTTTCGTTTCAAGAAAAACATGTCGGGATTCAAAATTTGGAAAAATCGTTGGCTATATTTTAAAAAACCCGTACCAAACCATGATTCAAGTTCTCGGAATACTCGGGAATTACAATATTCTTGAGAATGCTAACATTCTGGGGGATTCCAATATTTTTGAGCTACGAAATACTTTCAAATGATTCAAGCCGATTCAACATTTTCGAATATATTATATTTCCTAATAATCTATCGTAGTACTTAATATAGAGAAACGATATGTCATTAGCGAATGCAAGATACATTGGACTAAAGAAAAATTTCATTTATTATTACGTCACATTGAAAGAAATAAAAAAAAGATTGCATCTTCAATATGAAGTAATTGTGAAGTGATGGAAATCATGTTGTGGAAGAAAGTCAAATCGTTTCGATAAACACGTGGCTTGGTGTTTATCAGTGATGTAGTAAGAATAACATATTCTGAGTTTGACCTCACTGACCCATGTAATATCATGGCAGTAATACAACTTTATTTCCAAATAGACGTAGTTATGCTGTATTGCGGTATGCATTCTTCTCTTGCCACTTTATTATTGTAGACTCAATGAAGTGAACACACGTTACATTGATAGGAAGTCTTTTTGTATTTTTTACGCGATTATATGGTGTCATATTAAAGGCTTTTCAATTACGCAATTGCGAACTTAATGTGAATTTATTAATAGTATACTTCATCATGTCTTCAGCACGTTGTATGAATGTAAGTAGTGCGCGCTATAAAATAAGAACAGATACGAATATATATTTTCTTGTATGTGTTAAGAATAGATATCACAAAATATTTTTCACAGAATTTAAAAGGCAAAATAATAGCAATCAGAAGAGAAGATCAATCAGTATGGGAAAGAAGAGCTCCTTTGGCACCTGCGAATGTTCGCCAATTAATTAGGGCAGGAGTGAAAGTAATTGTACAGCCTAGTAATAGAAGAGCTTATCCTGCACATGCCTACCAAGCTGCAGGCGCTATACTACAAGAGGATATTAGTCCTGCTTCCGTCATTTTTGGAGTTAAACAAGTTCCTGTGGATCAACTTATATCGAATAGAACTTACTGTTTCTTTTCTCATACTATTAAGGCGCAAGAAAGTAATATGCCTCTTCTGGATGCTATTCTGGAAAAGAATATACGTTTGTTAGATTATGAAAAGTTAACAGATGATAATGTACAAAGAGTGGTTGCCTTCGGGAAATATGCTGGTGTAGCTGGTATGGTGAATATATTACATGGACTTGGATTAAGATTACTTGCGTTAGGACATTCATGGTAAGATCACATTAAGTTAAGAAATTTACTATAACAATGATAATTATGTTGGAAAGTATTTTATGCAATTAAATTTACTATTATTTTATCATAGATACATATAGGATGGTAAAAAAGTTTCCCTTTTGAAACACATGTAAAAAATTTAATAAAACAAATAAAATTTCTCAAAGAATCTTCTATTTTTATTTAATATATAGCTGTTGGTTTAAAAATACGTTCAAATAACTCGTAAATTATTCGCCATACGAAAAAAAAGGGTTTCAGACATTAACTTTGCTTTTTTTTTTATCGGAATATCACGGATATTAGTTTTTCGATGGAATGTCTAACATTTTATCTCGAATTTGGATAAAGCATTAAATTTTACGTAAAAAAATATTGTAGGAAGTAGCGTTCAAAATTATTAATCATTTTTAGTAATTAGAAAAATGGTAGCGTGCACACATTTAAATCGGACGCGTATACTACAATTAGTAAATAAATTAATAAATATGTATTTATTTTTATATACTTATTGTTTGTCTATAAATAACGGTTATTATTGTTTACTAGCATATTGGTCCAGCACACAATTATAGAGATTCCGCTATGGCAAGGCAAGCTATACGAGATGCAGGGTACGAAATAGCATTAGGTACTATGCCTAAATCAATTGGACCATTGACTTTTATATTCACTGGCAGTGACAATGTAAGTCAAGGCGGTCAAGAAGTTTTTCAAGAGCTTCCTCACGAATACGTTCCACCCGAAATGTTGAAAAAGGTTGCCGAACATGGCGGTAAGCGTTGCATATTTATATATTTTACTATTATAATTTATTTCATAATAAATCTGTAAATATTAGAGATTTGTACTTTCCTCCGGTTCATAATTCAACAACAAAGTGGAACAATTCATTTGAATGTCAAATTAAATTAATATCTATTTCATAATTATCGATTGAAGAAAGAAATTGAATTTGGAGTACTTGGTACTATATATTGAAGTTTAATTGGATTACCATTGATTGAATATGAGATTTAAAAAGAAAGGAAAAAGAGACTTATTTAAAAATATGTTCCATTTATGTTCATCATGTTGTTTTCATTAGTGGTAAACGTTTGAATCACGAATCCAAAGCACGTTTCACTTTTAAATTTTCTATAAACGCATAAAAATCCGCAGTCTAGACATAATTATATGATTCTTAGCACGTAGGAATTATGACAATCTTGAAGAATCATACTCTTCTCGTTTATACTACAAACTTTGTATATATTGTTTAATCGAAAGATAAAAATTCAGTGAATTTTTCTGGGCCATTATACGTGGTTCATCTTGCGTATAGTTAGTGACAAAAGCCCGTAGATAAGATAGATATGTAGTAAAAGCCTGTAGAAAGATATGTAGATCTCTTAAGTATGAAATATTATAGTAAAAAACATGAACTCTATGAGTTTGTTGGAAGTCGTGATTTAAGACACATATTCATTTACTTTCGTTTCTATCAGGAAGAAAGAAGTAAAAAGGAAATAGAAAATACAGTGTTACAAAAATGACATACACCTGTTATCTCTGATTCCTTTGATTCCTTTATCCCTATATTTTTTAGAAATACACCGACAATAATTATATCGTAGGTAGAAATAATATTGTGACAAATTGCGACAGGTAAATCATATACAAAGAAAATTCCGCAGGTATATGTAGACTTTTGTGACTGGCTGTATTTTATTGTAAATATCATTGCATTTTAAACAAGAGGCAACATTGTTTTAGATACAACGAAGATATACGGATGCGAGGTAAGACGAAGACATCATCTAGAAAGAAAAGATGGAGGTGGTTTTGATTCTGATGAATGTGACAAGCATCCTGAGAGATATATTTCCACTTTCAGCAAAAAGATTGCACCATACGCATCGGTGATAATTAATGGAATATATTGGGCTGTTGACTCGCCTAAATTGTTAACAATACCAGATGCAAAATACTTGCTAAGACCAGCTTATACTCCCTGGTTACCATCAAGTGTTGGTGCTCCTTCTTTACCCCACCGAATGTTAGCTATCTGTGATATATCTGCAGACCCTGGCGGCAGTATCGAGTAAGTTTAAATTTATTCAATATTAATATAACACGCATATCGTTTACTCAAGTGATTTTTTTATACATTAACATTACAGATTTAGACATTCACACCGATCTTTTTATATACTATATATAAAAGCCAATTCTTAAGCTCTCCTTATACTTATTTTTAAAATGTTCATAGGTTCATGAACGAATGTACAACGATTGACACTCCATTTTGTTTATACGATGCTGATCGTAACAAAGATACAAAGTCTTTTAAAGGACCCGGAGTGTTAGTCTGTTCGATTGACAATATGCCAACTCAGCTGCCAAAAGAATCTACGGATTTCTTTGGAAATCTTTTATATCCTTACGCGTTGGATATTATTCAGTCGGATGCAAAAGCACCATTAGAAGAACATAACTTTAGTCCAGCAGTACATGATGCAATAATAGCATCCAACGGACGATTAACACCTAATTTTGAATATATCCAAGAATTAAGGTTACTAAATCACCGTTGTAGACATAAGGCAGACAATAGAGAAGCACAAAGCAAAAAGGTACAGAAAAATTATACTTTTCGAGTCAATTTTTACCATACTAATTTCATTCATCGAGTACCAATACATTATCTATTTTTATATCATCCAAATGTATATGTAATATCTGAATATTATTTATTATTAAAAATGTTCATCGAATTATTGAAATAACATAATCGATATTGATAAACGTATTCCGAAGTCTCACAGTCACATCTCGTTGTTACGTACTCGAACTTGAAAGTTATAGACACTATCTTTTCTCGATTAAAACAATTTTGTAGAATAAGGCGAAAGATCATTTTCATAAAAGTTTCCAATTGACTGTGACTACATATTTGTACATATATGGACATATGAATTTTTGATCATATTAATAAGACGCTTCCTTGTTACTTCACGTGACATCTAATTTCATTGTGCAAAACAGCACGATCACGAAGTAACTATAAATAATTCAAATAAGATATTATATTAGTCAAAGGTAATTAAATATCAAGTAATATATTAACAAGCATTGTTTTGTAAATAGGTGGTCGTTCTTGGCGCTGGACACGTCTCGGCCCCGTTGGTTGAATATTTACATAGAGATAATAACATACATTTAACTGTTGCATCTCAATTGAAAGAGGAGGCAGACGTATTAGCAAATAATTTCCCCGGGGTAGAACCGGTTCTGCTAAATGTAATTGAACGTCCTGATACTTTAAACGACATTGTAAAATCGGCAGATGTAGTGGTTTCATTGTTACCGTATTCTCTACATCATGTTATTGCGAATGTATGCATACATGCTAAAACTCACCTAGTGACTGCGAGTTACACGAATGAAGATGTTAAAGCTTTACATACAGAGTAAGTGGCAATTAAATAGATATTAACAAATATACAAACAAATATAACAAAATGATATTTATAAATCGTAAACAGCAATATTTATTAATATCAAAGCAATATTTAGAAATTATGACAATTTAAAATGAATATACATTAACGTGTTAATTACTAGGGCTGTTGCATCAGAAGTGACTATACTTAACGAAGTAGGGCTTGATCCTGGTATTGATCATTTATTGGCTCTAGAATGTTTTGACAATGTTAAACAAGCTGGTGGAAAAATCGAATCTTTTGTATCTTGGTGTGGCGGTTTACCCGCTCCAGAATGTTCCTCTAATCCTTTACGATATAAATTTAGTTGGTCGCCACGTGGAGTGTTGCTGAATACATTATCATCGGCTAAATTCTATTCCAATAAGCAAGTAAGTCCATCTATTATATATCTAACTATACATAAGTAGACAGTCAAATGAAACATCTGTAAAAGAACAATGCATAAGAAGCATTCATGAAAATGCTTTATTCTTTTGGAGAAATGAAATCAAAGTATTTGTAAATTGGTCGAATTTGCGTTAATGATTGATCGATGCATATTTGAAGCCATCTGCTTGGAATTAAATGTTTGAAGCATTCTAGAATCGAATTCGACTGATCGCGACTAGATTACGGGTAAATAATAAAGTCAATTCAAAAAGTCGCATCTGTATCTTAACGATGATTTTGCCTAAAATAGGCAAGTGTTCGCAGCCCATTTTTTACTGCTTTCTTCTGACACGACAAACAATTTGGGATAGTAGCTTAAAAGTGGAAATAAGGAACAACTTGCCATTAATGCCGATTATCCTGAAATGATATTAATTCGTTGATATGTCATTGGGACATTTCCTTTGGCAGAAGAAAACTTAGAAACATGTTAGCTTCAGCGTATCTACGATAAATCACGAACCTATCTTGTACAAAGATCTCAGAAAGCATTGATTGAAACGTTAATAGAATCATGGAACGAAGAATGAAGAAATGAAACATCTACCAAGCTACACAAAGTCAGATCAAGTAACACTAACTCGATTAAGAATAGCTCATACAAACTGGACACATTGCTACTTTATCACCGAAACTGAACCGAATATTTGTGACACTTGTGGCATACTAAACTCTTTTCAACATATCCTAATCACCTATTTTAAATACGTTATTAAATGGGTATAGCATGGGCTAACTAATTCGCTCAACATGCTACAAAAGGAAGACTTCGGCAAAAGAGCTCTACATTTTCTGCAAGATATTGATTTATACATTGGTTTATACATTGGTTTATACGATTTATTACAGATACGTTTTGTTCCATAAATCATTCTCACTGTGTTCAATAATGGCTTTAAGAAGTACATGTAACCTTAAACACATACTAAAAAAAGGAAATGTATATATTTCCTAGATACAGCAAGGATCAATGCTTTCTTTGTCACTGCAATAAATAAAATGTACATACATATAAAGTACATTAATTAAAATACATATTAATTTGATCTTGATCGAAGGATTGGGAAAAATATACAATTAAGTATTATGTTATGTATTAATAAATTTTATTTTTCTATTGAAGATTGTAGAAATAGAATCAGGAGGAGACCTTATGTCCGCCGTTCAAGATTTGGACTTTTTGCCCGGTTTCGCGTTGGAAGGTTTTCCCAATCGTGATAGTACAATTTACAAGGATTTATATGGACTTAATAATGTACAAACAATGCAGCGAGGTACATTAAGATATAAAGGTTTCTGTAACACAATACGAGCCTTACAGTTTCTTGGACTAACGGATCTTAACCCACACCCAAGTTTGCATCCAAATGGTCCAGATATTACATGGGTATGTAAAAGTGACATTTATATGTAAATTCAATAATGACAACTCAATAGCAAATTGCCTTTTGCTATTTAAAGTATAATTTAGGTAAAGCAAAAAACATATTCGCAATTTTAAAACATTTTAGAATAATAATGAACTAAACATTAATAAACGAAATGGACAGACTTAATTATTCCACTCGTAACTTGCAAGTAAACAGTTGCGGACTATTGAAACACAAAAATGGCTGTAACTGTGAAATAAGATCCGATAGGACACACGTGGATTTTTTCATTGCTTTTGCGCCTTCTGTCCGTTTTTTGAAGAAGAAGGTCAAAATATTTTTGTACGCTAGCAAACCTCTTCACACGAACGAAAGCTTTTATGATCGTAACGTGAATGCTCTCAGAAAACTCTGCTATTTGTATTATTATATACCCTGTATATGTATATACACGCGCTACTCGTTGTTATCGTATATCAAGTTATCACTTTTATCATCAAAATGATCTTGACCTCTCGTTGTTTAGACCGTCTAGGCTTGCTTTGTTAGATTACTATATATATATATATTCTAATCAATATCTTCATTTTGTCTTAGCTCGAAGAAGTATTCCTTAAATTTTCTGACATCTCTTGCTAAGAATCTTGCACAGAGTAGGAAACACTCTATCATTTTATCTCTGATTATTTTGGTAGAGTAATGCATAATGTAATGAATTTTTCATACCTTAATAGCTCCCTTTTCGAATATCCTATGTATATCAACGGAATGATGAAGTAGAATCATAAAATGATTCCACATGATCTTTCCTGCTTTAAACGAAATGTATCAAATTTTGTATTTAACATTTTCAATATTTCAATTACTAAACTACACATCCGAATTTAATTCAGAACGTGGGCATATGATTATGGTTAAGGTAAAGAGAACATAAAGAGAAATGGTTAAGTACGTCTGCTTTTTCTGCAAGAATAATTTGGAACATACCAGTAATATACACGTATGTATTATACGCGTTACAACCTTTTTTAAAATCTCGATGCGATACAGTAAAGTTATGATATTTGGCAGATAAAACTTTTTAAATTACTCATATTGTTCCGTGGTAGTGTTGTTTCTTTTGTATCTATTTTAATTTTCCATCGATCTTACATAGATTACCTAAGTTTAACTTTTTATTGTTCCAGAGAGTATTAATTTGCAATTTGCTTGGTTTGGCGAATGATAATATCTTCTATGAAAATTTGAAAAGGAAGTTGGCAGAAATGCTAAACTCGGAAGAGAGCGTAAAAGCAATTGAAGACTTGGGACTTCTTGAAGAAGATTTAGTATTGAAGTTGAATACGCCTCTCGATACTTTGACACATTATTTGTCAAAAAAGTTGTGCTATGATCAAAATGAACGAGATCTAGTAATTCTAAGATACGACGTTGGAATACTCTGGCCAGACAACAGAAGAGAAAACAGAGGAATTAATTTGGTGTTGTATGGCGAACCACAAGGATACTCTGCTATGGCGCGCAGTGTTGGATATCTGACGGCAATAGCAGTTAAAATGATCCTTGACGGTATAGTTCTTCTTTTTCCCGTTTATTCTAAAAGATGTTTCTTCGTTCAGTATTACATATCGAATAATAAAAATTACGATTGACATTTGTTATCCCTTTTAACATAAAGGCGTTCAAAATTATGTTTACACAGAACGTAATACATATTATTGCAATTTTATATATCAACGCATATGTATATTTCTGATACTTTCATTGCATGTCATCCTTCTAAACAAATTTTACCATATAATTTAATAATAATTTCAAAGTACATTATTTTTCTTTTTCGTTAATAGGTGAAATTCAACAACGAGGAGTAGTCTTTCCGTTTACCCCAGATATTTATAGACCAATACTCAATCGATTGAAAGCTGAAGGAATAGAATTCTTTGAGACATCCAAGTGGATTTAACATCTTTATAATATTAATAACAAGTAATTATAAATATAATGTATAAATAAATATAATTATTAACTTATATAAGCTAACTTTCCATTGCCACTCTTGTAACACAAAGCATACGAAAACAACAGCGACAGAATTGTTATTGTGTAGGCCGTGTAGAACATACTGCTTTGCATTTGTTGAGGTTATTCGATGTATAATCAGAGAAAACTAGTGGATAAATTGTAAGGCAGAAAATATATTTAAATATAAGTGTAATTATAAGTAAGAATACAATTTGAGCTGGTCCAGATCCGCACGCAAGCTGTGTTACCCAATAACTGAAAACCCCGAAGCCAACGTCGCTTGTCTACTGTTTATGGTCTGACTTCGTCGCAGTCTTTTGTCAAACGCGCTGTCGATGGCTTCAGTGCTTGAGAAACTAAAAAGACCAGATGTAGAGTTTTCTTATAAGTGGTGACCACTTCAAGAGCATTTACAATCATGCGAAGATTTCTTTGTATCTAAATCTGCCACACTCTCATCTTGTGAACGGTTTTGTGACGATTCATCCGTAGTTTTTGCCGCACTGCTCTGTTGCTGCGAATTTGTTGTTTTTACCTAAAAAGATTAATATCCAAACTTGCGTTAGGTTGGTCGTGAATTAGAAAGAGGAGTCGAAGAAGGTGATTCGTGTACCTGATTATCACATCCATAATATTTGCATTCGCACTGTTGCCCACATAGAATGTTAGATGCTACGCAGCCACATCGCCGTGTAGAACATCCTGTTTTGCATTCACAAACATGCGAAGATTTCTTTGTATCTAAATCTGCCACACTCTCATCTTGTGAACGGCTTTGTGACGATTCATCCGTAGTTTTCCCCGCACTGCTCTGTTGCTGCGAATTTGTTGTTTTTACCAAAAAAATTAATATCCAAATTTGCGTTAGGGCGGTCGTGAATTAGAAAGAGGAGTCGAAGAAGGTGATTCGTGTACCTGATTATCACATCCATAATGTTTGCATTCGCACCGTTGTCCACATAGAGTGCCAGCTGTTACGCAGCCACATCGCCGTGTAGAACATCCGTTTTTGCATTCACAAGCATGCGAAGATTTCTTTGTATCTAAATCTGCCACACTCTCATCTTGTGAACGGCTTTGTGACGATTCATCCGTAGTTTTCCCCGCACTGCTCTGTTGCTGCGAATTTGTTGTTTTTACCAAAAAAATTAATATCCAAATTTGCGTTAGGGCGGTCGTGAATTAGAAAGAGGAGTCGAAGAAGGTGATTCGTGTACCTGATTATCACATCCATAATGTTTGCACTCGCACCGTTGTCCACATAGAGTGCCAGCTGTTACGCAGCCACATCGCCGTGTAGAACATCCGTTTTTGCATTCACAAGCATGCGAAGATTTCTTTGTATCTAAATCTGCCACACTCTCATCTTGTGAACGGCTTTGTGACGATTCATCCGTAGTTTTCCCCGCACTGCTCTGTTGCTGCGAATTTGTTGTTTTTACCAAAAAAATTAATATCCAAATTTGCGTTAGGGCGGTCGTGAATTAGAAAGAGGAGTCGAAGAAGGTGATTCGTGTACCTGATTATCACATCCATAATGTTTGCATTCGCACCGTTGTCCACATAGAGTGCCAGCTGATACGCAGCCACATCGCCGTGTAGAACATCCGTTTTTGCATTCACAAGCATGCGAAGATTTCTTTGTATCTAAATCTGCCACACTCTCATCTTGTGAACGGCTTTGTGACGATTCATCCGTAGTTTCTGCCGCACTGCTCTGTTGCTGCGAATTTGTTGTTTCTACCTAAAAAGATTAATATCGAAGTTAACGTTAGGGGTGTCATGAATTACAAAGAGGAGACGAAGAAGGAGATTCGTGTACCTGATTATCACATCCATAATGTTTGCATTCGCACCGTTGTCCACATGGAATACTAGCTTTTACGCAGCCACATCGCTGTGTAGAACATCCTGCTTTGCATTTACAAGCATGCGAAGATTTCTTTGTATCTAAATCTGCCACACTCTCATCTTGTGAACGGCTTTGTGACGATTCATCCGTAGTTTCTGCCGCACTGCTCTGTTGCTGCGAATTTGTTGTTTCTACCTAAAAAGATTAATATCCAAGTTAACGTTAGGGGTGTCATGAGTTACAAAGAGGAGACGAAGAAGGAGATTCGTGTACCTGATTATCACATCCATAATGTTTGCATTCGCACCGTTGTCCACATGGAATACTAGCTTTTACACAGCCACATCGCTGTGTAGAACATCCTGCTTTGCATTTACAAGCATGCGAAGATTTCTTTGTATCTAAATCTGCCACACTCTCATCTTGTGAACGGCTTTGTAACGATTCATCCGTAGTTTCTGCCGCACTGCTCTGTTGCTGCGAATTTGTTGTTTCTACCTAAAAAGATTAATATCCAAGTTAACGTTAGGGGTGTCATGAGTTACAAAGAGGAGACGAAGAAGGAGATTCGTGTACCTGATTATCACATCCATAATGTTTGCATTCGCACCGTTGTCCACATGGAATACTAGCTTTTACGCAGCCACATCGCTGTGTAGAACATCCTGCTTTGCATTTACAAGCCTGCGAAGATTTCTTTGTATCTAAATCTGCCACACTCTCATCTTGTGAACGGCTTTGTGACGATTCATCCGTAGTTTCTGCCGCACTGCTCTGTTGCTGCGAATTTGTTGTTTCTACCTAAAAAGATTAATATCGAAGTTAACGTTAGGGGTGTCATGAGTTACAAAGAGGAGACGAAGAAGGAGATTCGTGTACCTGATTATCACATCCATAATGTTTGCATTCGCACCGTTGTCTACATGGAATACTAGCTTTTACACAGCCACATCGCTGTGTAGAACATCCTGCTTTGCATTTACAAGCATGCGAAGATTTCTTTGTATCTAAATCTGCCACACTCTCATCTTGTGAACGGCTTTGTGACGATTCATTCGTAGTTTCTGCCGCACTGCTCTGTTGCTGCGAATTTGTTGTTTCTACCTAAAAAGATTAATATCGAAGTTAACGTTAGGGGTGTCATGAGTTACAAAGAGGAGACGAAGAAGGAGATTCGTGTACCTGATTATCACATCCATAATGTTTGCATTCGCACCGTTGTCCACATGGAATACTAGCTTTTACGCAGCCACATCGCTGTGTAGAACATCCTGCTTTGCATTTACAAGCCTGCGAAGATTTCTTTGTATCTAAATCTGCCACACTCTCATCTTGTGAACGGCTTTGTGACGATTCATCCGTAGTTTCTGCCGCACTGCTCTGTTGCTGCGAATTTGTTGTTTCTACCTAAAAAGATTAATATCGAAGTTAACGTTAGTGGTGTCATGAGTTACAAAGAGGAGACGAAGAAGGAGATTCGTGTACCTGATTATCACATCCATAATGTTTGCATTCGCACCGTTGTCCACATGGAATACTAGCTTTTACGCAGCCACATCGCTGTGTAGAACATCCTGCTTTGCATTTACAAGCCTGCGAAGATTTCTTTGTATCTAAATCTGCCACACTCTCATCTTGTGAACGGCTTTGTGACGATTCATCCGTAGTTTCTGCCGCACTGCTCTGTTGCTGCGAATTTGTTGTTTCTACCTAAAAAGATTAATATCGAAGTTAACGTTAGGGGTGTCATGAGTTACAAAGAGGAGACGAAGAAGGAGATTCGTGTACCTGATTATCACATCCATAATGTTTGCATTCGCACCGTTGTCCACATGGAATACTAGCTTTTACACAGCCACATCGCTGTGTAAAACATCCTGCTTTGCATTTACAAGCATGCGAAGATTTCTTTGTATCTAAATCTGCCACACTCTCATCTTGTGAACGGCTTTGTAACGATTCATCCGTAGTTTCTGCCGCACTGCTCTGTTGCTGCGAATTTGTTGTTTCTACCTAAAAAGATTAATATCGAAGTTAACGTTAGGGGTGTCATGAGTTACAAAGAGGAGACGAAGAAGGAGATTCGTGTACCTGATTATCACATCCATAATGTTTGCATTCGCACCGTTGTCCACATGGAATACTAGCTTTTACGCAGCCACATCGCTGTGTAGAACATCCTGCTTTGCATTTACAAGCATGCGAAGATTTCTTTGTATCTAAATCTGCCACACTCTCATCTTGTGAACGGCTTTGTGACGATTCATTCGTAGTTTCTGCCGCACTGCTCTGTTGCTGCGAATTTGTTGTTTCTACCTAAAAAGATTAATATCGAAGTTAACGTTAGGGGTGTCATGAGTTACAAAGAGGAGACGAAGAAGGAGATTCGTGTACCTGATTATCACATCCATAATGTTTGCATTCGCACCGTTGTCCACATGGAATACTAGCTTTTACGCAGCCACATCGCTGTGTAGAACATCCTGCTTTGCATTTACAAGCCTGCGAAGATTTCTTTGTATCTAAATCTGCCACACTCTCATCTTGTGAACGGCTTTGTGACGATTCATCCGTAGTTTCTGCCGCACTGCTCTGTTGCTGCGAATTTGTTGTTTCTACCTAAAAAGATTAATATCGAAGTTAACGTTAGTGGTGTCATGAGTTACAAAGAGGAGACGAAGAAGGAGATTCGTGTACCTGATTATCACATCCATAATGTTTGCATTCGCACCGTTGTCCACATGGAATACTAGCTTTTACGCAGCCACATCGCTGTGTAGAACATCCTGCTTTGCATTTACAAGCCTGCGAAGATTTCTTTGTATCTAAATCTGCCACACTCTCATCTTGTGAACGGCTTTGTGACGATTCATCCGTAGTTTCTGCCGCACTGCTCTGTTGCTGCGAATTTGTTGTTTCTACCTAAAAAGATTAATATCGAAGTTAACGTTAGGGGTGTCATGAGTTACAAAGAGGAGACGAAGAAGGAGATTCGTGTACCTGATTATCACATCCATAATGTTTGCATTCGCACCGTTGTCCACATGGAATACTAGCTTTTACACAGCCACATCGCTGTGTAAAACATCCTGCTTTGCATTTACAAGCATGCGAAGATTTCTTTGTATCTAAATCTGCCACACTCTCATCTTGTGAACGGCTTTGTAACGATTCATCCGTAGTTTCTGCCGCACTGCTCTGTTGCTGCGAATTTGTTGTTTCTACCTAAAAAGATTAATATCGAAGTTAACGTTAGGGGTGTCATGAGTTACAAAGAGGAGACGAAGAAGGAGATTCGTGTACCTGATTATCACATCCATAATGTTTGCATTCGCACCGTTGTCCACATGGAATACTAGCTTTTACGCAGCCACATCGCTGTGTAGAACATCCTGCTTTGCATTTACAAGCCTGCGAAGATTTCTTTGTATCTAAATCTGCCACACTCTCATCTTGTGAACGGCTTTGTGACGATTCATCCGTAGTTTCTGCCGCACTGCTCTGTTGCTGCGAATTTGTAGTTTCTACCTAAAAAGATTAATATCGAAGTTAACGTTAGGGGTGTCATGAGTTACAAAGAGGAGACGAAGAAGGAGATTCGTGTACCTGATTATCACATCCATAATGTTTGCATTCGCACCGTTGTCCACATGGAATACTAGCTTTTACGCAGCCACATCGCAGTGTAGAACATCCTGCTTTGCATTTACAAGCCTGCGAAGATTTCTTTGTATCTAAATCTGCCACACTCTCATCTTGTGAACGGCTTTGTGACGATTCATCCGTAGTTTCTGCCGCACTGCTCTGTTGCTGCGAATTTGTTGTTTCTACCTAAAAAGATTAATATCGAAGTTAACGTTAGGGGTGTCATGAGTTACAAAGAGGAGACGAAGAAGGAGATTCGTGTACCTGATTATCACATCCATAATGTTTGCATTCGCACCGTTGTCCACATGGAATACTAGCTTTTACACAGCCACATCGCTGTGTAGAACATCCTGCTTTGCATTTACAAGCATGCGAAGATTTCTTTGTATCTAAATCTGCCACACTCTCATCTTGTGAACGGCTTTGTGACGATTCATCCGTAGTTTCTGCCGCACTGCTCTGTTGCTGCGAATTTGTTGTTTCTACCTAAAAAGATTAATATCCAAGTTAACGTTAGGGGTGTCATGAGTTACAAAGAGGAGACGAAGAAGGAGATTCGTGTACCTGATTATCACATCCATAATGTTTGCATTCGCACCGTTGTCCACATGGAATACTAGCTTTTACGCAGCCACATCGCTGTGTAGAACATCCTGCTTTGCATTTACAAGCCTGCGAAGATTTCTTTGTATCTAAATCTGCCACACTCTCATCTTGTGAACGGCTTTGTGACGATTCATCCGTAGTTTCTGCCGCACTGCTCTGTTGCTGCGAATTTGTTGTTTCTACCTAAAAAGATTAATATCGAAGTTAACGTTAGGGGTGTCATGAGTTACAAAGAGGAGACGAAGAAGGAGATTCGTGTACCTGATTATCACATCCATAATGTTTGCATTCGCACCGTTGTCTACATGGAATACTAGCTTTTACACAGCCACATCGCTGTGTAGAACATCCTGCTTTGCATTTACAAGCATGCGAAGATTTCTTTGTATCTAAATCTGCCACACTCTCATCTTGTGAACGGCTTTGTGACGATTCATTCGTAGTTTCTGCCGCACTGCTCTGTTGCTGCGAATTTGTTGTTTCTACCTAAAAAGATTAATATCGAAGTTAACGTTAGGGGTGTCATGAGTTACAAAGAGGAGACGAAGAAGGAGATTCGTGTACCTGATTATCACATCCATAATGTTTGCATTCGCACCGTTGTCCACATGGAATACTAGCTTTTACGCAGCCACATCGCTGTGTAGAACATCCTGCTTTGCATTTACAAGCATGCGAAGATTTCTTTGTATCTAAATCTGCCACACTCTCATCTTGTGAACGGCTTTGTGACGATTCATCCGTAGTTTCTGCCGCACTGCTCTGTCGCTGCGAATTTGTTGTTTCTACCTAAAAAGATTAATATCGAAGTTAACGTTAGTGGTGTCATGAGTTACAAAGAGGAGACGAAGAAGGAGATTCGTGTACCTGATTATCACATCCATAATGTTTGCATTCGCACCGTTGTCCACATGGAATACTAGCTTTTACGCAGCCACATCGCTGTGTAGAACATCCTGCTTTGCATTTACAAGCCTGCGAAGATTTCTTTGTATCTAAATCTGCCACACTCTCATCTTGTGAACGGCTTTGTGACGATTCATCCGTAGTTTCTGCCGCACTGCTCTGTTGCTGCGAATTTGTTGTTTCTACCTAAAAAGATTAATATCGAAGTTAACGTTAGGGGTGTCATGAGTTACAAAGAGGAGACGAAGAAGGAGATTCGTGTACCTGATTATCACATCCATAATGTTTGCATTCGCACCGTTGTCCACATGGAATACTAGCTTTTACACAGCCACATCGCTGTGTAAAACATCCTGCTTTGCATTTACAAGCATGCGAAGATTTCTTTGTATCTAAATCTGCCACACTCTCATCTTGTGAACGGCTTTGTAACGATTCATCCGTAGTTTCAGCCGCACTGCTCTGCTGCTGCGAATTTGTTGTTTCTACCTAAAAAGATTAATATCGAAGTTAACGTTAGGGGTGTCATGAGTTACAAAGAGGAGACGAAGAAGGAGATTCGTGTACCTGATTATCACATCCATAATGTTTGCATTCGCACCGTTGTCCACATGGAATACTAGCTTTTACGCAGCCACATCGCTGTGTAGAACATCCTGCTTTGCATTTACAAGCCTGCGAAGATTTCTTTGTATCTAAATCTGCCACACTCTCATCTTGTGAACGGCTTTGTGACGATTCATCCGTAGTTTCTGCCGCACTGCTCTGTTGCTGCGAATTTGTTGTTTCTACCTAAAAAGATTAATATCGAAGTTAACGTTAGTGGTGTCATGTGTTACAAAGAGGAGACGAAGAAGGAGATTCGTGTACCTGATTATCACATCCATAATGTTTGCATTCGCACCGTTGTCCACATGGAATACTAGCTTTTACGCAGCCACATCGCTGTGTAGAACATCCTGCTTTGCATTTACAAGCCTGCGAAGATTTCTTTGTATCTAAATCTGCCACACTCTCATCTTGTGAACGGCTTTGTGACGATTCATCCGTAGTTTCTGCCGCACTGCTCTGTTGCTGCGAATTTGTTGTTTCTACCTAAAAAGATTAATATCGAAGTTAACGTTAGGGGTGTCATGAGTTACAAAGAGGAGACGAAGAAGGAGATTCGTGTACCTGATTATCACATCCATAATGTTTGCATTCGCACCGTTGTCCACATGGAATACTAGCTTTTACGCAGCCACATCGCTGTGTAGAACATCCTGCTTTGCATTTACAAGCCTGCGAAGATTTCTTTGTATCTAAATCTGCCACACTCTCATCTTGTGAACGGCTTTGTGACGATTCATCCGTAGTTTCTGCCGCACTGCTCTGTTGCTGCGAATTTGTAGTTTCTACCTAAAAAGATTAATATCGAAGTTAACGTTAGGGGTGTCATGAGTTACAAAGAGGAGACGAAGAAGGAGATTCGTGTACCTGATTATCACATCCATAATGTTTGCATTCGCACCGTTGTCCACATGGAATACTAGCTTTCACGCAGCCACATCGCAGTGTAGAACATCCTGCTTTGCATTTACAAGCCTGCGAAGATTTCTTTGTATCTAAATCTGCCACACTCTCATCTTGTGAACGGCTTTGTGACGATTCATCCGTAGTTTCTGCCGCACTGCTCTGTTGCTGCGAATTTGTTGTTTCTACCTAAAAAGATTAATATCGAAGTTAACGTTAGGGGTGTCATGAGTTACAAAGAGGAGACGAAGAAGGAGATTCGTGTACCTGATTATCACATCCATAATGTTTGCATTCGCACCGTTGTCCACATGGAATACTAGCTTTTACACAGCCACATCGCTGTGTAGAACATCCTGCTTTGCATTTACAAGCATGCGAAGATTTCTTTGTATCTAAATCTGCCACACTCTCATCTTGTGAACGGCTTTGTGACGATTCATCCGTAGTTTCTGCCGCACTGCTCTGTTGCTGCGAATTTGTTGTTTCTACCTAAAAAGATTAATATCGAAGTTAACGTTAGGGGTGTCATGAGTTACAAAGAGGAGACGAAGAAGGAGATTCGTGTACCTGATTATCACATCCATAATGTTTGCATTCGCACCGTTGTCCACATGGAATACTAGCTTTTACGCAGCCACATCGCTGTGTAGAACATCCTGCTTTGCATTTACAAGCCTGCGAAGATTTCTTTGTATCTAAATCTGCCACACTCTCATCTTGTGAACGGCTTTGTGACGATTCATCCGTAGTTTCTGCCGCACTGCTCTGTTGCTGCGAATTTGTTGTTTCTACCTAAAAAGATTAATATCGAAGTTAACGTTAGGGGTGTCATGAGTTACAAAGAGGAGACGAAGAAGGAGATTCGTGTACCTGATTATCACATCCATAATGTTTGCATTCGCACCGTTGTCCACATGGAATACTAGCTTTTACGCAGCCACATCGCTGTGTAGAACATCCTGCTTTGCATTTACAAGCCTGCGAAGATTTCTTTGTATCTAAATCTGCCACACTCTCATCTTGTGAACGGCTTTGTGACGATTCATCCGTAGTTTCTGCCGCACTGCTCTGTTGCTGCGAATTTGTTGTTTCTACCTAAAAAGATTAATATCGAAGTTAACGTTAGGGGTGTCATGAGTTACAAAGAGGAGACGAAGAAGGAGATTCGTGTACCTGATTATCACATCCATAATGTTTGCATTCGCACCGTTGTCCACATGGAATACTAGCTTTTACACAGCCACATCGCTGTGTAGAACATCCTGCTTTGCATTTACAAGCATGCGAAGATTTCTTTGTATCTAAATCTGCCACACTCTCATCTTGTGAACGGCTTTGTGACGATTCATTCGTAGTTTCTGCCGCACTGCTCTGTTGCTGCGAATTTGTTGTTTCTACCTAAAAAGATTAATATCGAAGTTAACGTTAGGGGTGTCATGAGTTACAAAGAGGAGACGAAGAAGGAGATTCGTGTACCTGAATATCACATCCATAATGTTTGCATTCGCACCGTTGTCCACATGGAATACTAGCTTTTACGCAGCCACATCGCTGTGTAGAACATCCTGCTTTGCATTTGCAAGCCTGCGAAGATTTCTTTGTATCTAAATCTGCCACACTCTCATCTTGTGAACGGCTTTGTGACGATTCATCCGTAGTTTCTGCCGCACTGCTCTGTTGCTGCGAATTTGTTGTTTCTACCTAAAAAGATTAATATCGAAGTTAACGTTAGGGGTGTCATGAGTTACAAAGAGGAGACGAAGAAGGAGATTCGTGTACCTGATTATCACATCCATAATGTTTGCATTCGCACCGTTGCCCACATGGAATGCTAGCTTTTACACAGCCACATCGCTGTGTAGAACATCCTGCTTTGCATTTACAAGCCTGCGAAGATTTCTTTGTATCTAAATCTGCCACACTCTCATCTTGTGAACGGCTTTGTGACGATTCATCCGTAGTTTCTGCCGCACTGCTCTGTTGCTGCGAATTTGTTGTTTCTACCTAAAAAGATTAATATCGAAGTTAACGTTAGGGGTGTCATGAGTTACAAAGAGGAGACGAAGAAGGAGATTCGTGTACCTGATTATCACATCCATAATGTTTGCATTCGCACCGTTGTCCACATGGAATACTAGCTTTTACGCAGCCACATCGCTGTGTAGAACATCCTGCTTTGCATTTACAAGCCTGCGAAGATTTCTCTGTATCTAAATCTGCCACACTCTCATATTGTGAACGGCTTTGTGACGATTCATCCGTAGTTTCTGCCGCACTGCGTTGTTGCTGCGAATTTGTTGTTTCTACCTAAAAAGATTAATATCGAAATTAACGTTAGGGGTGTCATGAGTTACAAAGAGGAGACGAAGAAGGAGATTCGTGTACCTGATTATCACATCCATAATGTTTGCATTCGCACCGTTGTCCACATGGAATACTAGCTTTTACGCAGCCACATCGCTGTGTAGAACATCCTGCTTTGCATTTACAAGCCTGCGAAGATTTCTTTGTATCTAAATCTGCCACACTCTCATCTTGTGAACGGCTTTGTGACGATTCATCCGTAGTTTCTGCCGCACTGCTCTGTTGCTGCGAATTTGTTGTTTCTACCTAAAAAGATTAATATCGAAGTTAACGTTAGGGGTGTCATGAGTTACAAAGAGGAGACGAAGAAGGAGATTCGTGTACCTGATTATCACATCCATAATGTTTGCATTCGCACCGTTGTCCACATGGAATACTAGCTTTTACACAGCCACATCGCTGTGTAGAACATCCTGCTTTGCATTTACAAGCCTGCGAAGATTTCTTTGTATCTAAATCTGCCACACTCTCATCTTGTGAACGGCTTTGTGACGATTCATCCGTAGTTTCTGCCGCACTGCTCTGTTGCTGCGAATTTGTTGTTTCTACCTAAAAAGATTAATATCCAAGTTAACGTTAGGGGTGTCATGAGTTACAAAGAGGAGACGAAGATGGAGATTCGTGTACCTGATTATCACATCCATAATGTTTGCATTCGCACCGTTGTCTACATGGAATACTAGCTTTTACGCAGCCACATCGCTGTGTAGAACATCCTGCTTTGCATTTACAAGCATGCGAAGATTTCTTTGTATCTAAATCTGCCACACTCTCATCTTGTGAACGGCTTTGTGACGATTCATTCGTAGTTTCTGCCGCACTGCTCTGTTGCTGCGAATTTGTTGTATCTACCTAAAAAGATTAATATCGAAGTTAACGTTAGGGGTGTCATGAGTTACAAAGAGGAGACGAAGAAGGAGATTCGTGTACCTGATTATCACATCCATAATGTTTGCATTCGCACCCTTGTCCACATGGAATACTAGCTTTTACGCAGCCACATCGCTGTGTAGAACATCCTGCTTTGCATTTACAAGCCTGCGAAGATTTCTTTGTATCTAAATCTGCCACACTCTCATCTTGTGAACGGCTTTGTGACGATTCATCCGTAGTTTCTGCCGCACTGCTCTGTTGCTGCGAATTTGTTGTTTCTACCTAAAAAGATTAATATCGAAGTTAACGTTAGGGGTGTCATGAGTTACAAAGAGGAGACGAAGAAGGAGATTCGTGTACCTGATTATCACATCCATAATGTTTGCATTCGCACCGTTGTCCACATGGAATACTAGCTTTTACACAGCCACATCGCTGTGTAGAACATCCTGCTTTGCATTTACAAGCCTGCGAAGATTTCTTTGTATCTAAATCTGCCACACTCTCATCTTGTGAACGGCTTTGTGACGATTCATCCGTAGTTTCTGCCGCACTGCTCTGTTGCTGCGAATTTGTTGTTCCTACCTAAAAAGATTAATATCGAAGTTAGCGTTAGGGGTGTCATGAATTACAAAGAGGAGACGAAGAAGGAGATTCGTGTACCTGATTATCACATCCATAATGTTTGCATTCGCACCGTTGTCCACATGGAATACTAGCTTTTACGCAGGCACATCGCTGTGTAGAACATCTTTTTTTGCATTTACAAGCCTGCGAAGATTTCTTTGTATCTAAATCTGCCACACCCTCATCTTGTGAACGGCTTTGTGACGATTCATCCGTAGTTTCTGCCGCATTGCTCTGTTGCTGCGATTTTGTTGTTTCTACCTAAAAAGATTAATATCGAAGTTAACGTTAGGGGTGTCATGAGTTACAAAGAGGAGACGAAGAAGGAGATTCGTGTACCTGATTATCACATCCATAATGTTTGCATTCGCACCGTTGTCCACATGGAATACTAGCTTTTACACAGCCACATCGCTGTGTAGAACATCCTGCTTTGCATTTACAAGCCTGCGAAGATTTCTTTGTATCTAAATCTGCCACACTCTCATCTTGTGAACGGCTTTGTGACGATTCATCCGTAGTTTCTGCCGCACTGCTCTGTTGCTGCGAATTTGTTGTTCCTACCTAAAAAGATTAATATCGAAGTTAGCGTTAGGGGTGTCATGAATTACAGAGAGGAGACGAAGAAGGAGATTCGTGTACCTGATTATCACATCCATAATGTTTGCATTCGCACCGTTGTCCACATGGAATACTAGCTTTTACGCAGCCACATCGCTGTGTAGAACATCTTTTTTTGCATTTACAAGCCTGCGAAGATTTCTTTGTATCTAAATCTGCCACACCCTCATCTTGTGAACGGCTTTGTGACGATTCATCCGTAGTTTCTGCCGCACTGCTCTGTTGCTGCGATTTTGTTGTTTCTACCTAAAAATATTAATATCCAAGTTAACGTTAGGGGTGTCATGAATTACAAAGAGAAGACGAAGAAGGAGATTCGTGTACCTGATTATCACATCCATAATGTCTGCATTCGCACCGTTGTCCACATGGAATACCAGCTTCTACGCAGCTACATCGCCGTGTAGTACAATCTTTTTTGCATTTACAAGCATGCGATGATTTCTTTGTATCCAGATCTGCCACACTCCCATCTTGTGAACGGCTTTGTGGCGATTCATTCGTAGTTTCTGCCGCACTGCTCTGTTGCTGCGAATTTGTTGTTTCTACCTAAAAAGATTAATATCGAAGTTAACGTTAGGGGTGTCATGAGTTACAAAGAGGAGACGAAGAAGGAGATTCGTGTACCTGATTATCACATCCATAATGTTTGCATTCGCACCGTTGTCCACATGGAATACTAGCTTTTACGCAGCCACATCGCTGTGTAGAACATCCTGCTTTGCATTTACAAGCCTGCGAAGATTTCTCTGTATCTAAATCTGCCACACTCTCATCTTGTGAACGGCTTTGTGACGATTCATCCGTAGTTTCTGCCGCACTGCGTTGTTGCTGCGAATTTGTTGTTTCTACCTAAAAAGATTAATATCGAAGTTAACGTTAGGGGTGTCATGAGTTACAAAGAGGAGACGAAGAAGGAGATTCGTGTACCTGATTATCACATCCATAATGTTTGCATTCGCACCGTTGTCCACATGGAATACTAGCTTTTACGCAGCAACATCGCTGTGTAGAACATCCTGCTTTGCATTTACAATCCTTCGAAGATTTCTTTGTATCTAAATCTGCCACACTCTCATCTTGTGAACGGCTTTGTGACGATTCATCCGTAGTTTCTGCCGCACTGCTCTGTTGCTGCGAATTTGTTGTTTCTACCTAAAAAGATTAATATCGAAGTTAACGTTAGGGGTGTCATGAGTTACAAAGAGGAGACGAAGAAGGAGATTCGTGTACCTGATTATCACATCCATAATGTTTGCATTCGCACCGTTGTCCACATGGAATACTAGCTTTTACGCAGCCACATCGCTGTGTAGAACATCCTGCTTTGCATTTACAAGCCTGCGAAGATTTCTCTGTATCTAAATCTGCCACACTCTCATCTTGTGAACGGCTTTGTGACGATTCATCCGTAGTTTCTGCCGCACTGCGTTGTTGCTGCGAATTTGTTGTTTCTACCTAAAAAGATTAATATCGAAGTTAACGTTAGGGGTGTCATGAGTTACAAAGAGGAGACGAAGAAGGAGATTCGTGTACCTGATTATCACATCCATAATGTTTGCATTCGCACCGTTGTCCACATGGAATACTAGCTTTTACGCAGCCACATCGCCGTGTAGAACATCCGTCTTTGCATTCACAAGCATGCGAAGATTTTTTTGTATCTAAATCTGCCACACTCTCATCTTGTGAACGGCTTTGTGACGATTCATCCGTAGTTTTTGCCGCACTGCTCTGTTGCTGCGAATTTGTTTTTTGTACCTAAAAAGATTAATATCGAAGTTAACGTTAGGGGTGTCATGAGTTACAAAGAGGAGACGAAGAAGGAGATTCGTGTACCTGATTATCACATCCATAATGTTTGCATTCGCACCGTTGTCCACATGGAATACTAGCTTTTACGCAGCCACATCGCTGTGTAGAACATCCTGCTTTGCATTTACAAGCATGCGAAGATTTCTTTGTATCTAAATATGCCACACTCTCATCTTGTGAACGGCTTTGTGACGATTCATTCGTAGTTTCTGCCGCACTGCTCTGTTGCTGCGAATTTGTTGTTTCTACCTAAAAAGATTAATATCGAAGTTAACGTTAGGGGTGTCATGAGTTACAAAGAGGAGACGAAGAAGGAGATTCGTGTACCTGATTATCACATCCATAATGTTTGCATTCGCACCGTTGTCCACATGGAATACTGGCTTTTACACAGCCACATCGCTGTGTAGAACATCCTGCTTTGCATTTACAAGCCTGCGAAGATTTCTTTGTATCTAAATCTGCCACACTCTCATCTTGTGAACGGCTTTGTGACGATTCATCCGTAGTTTCTGCCGCACTGCTCTGTTGCTGCAAATTTGTTGTTTCTACCTAAAAAGATTAATATCGAAGTTAACGTTAGGGGTGTCATGAGTTACAAAGAGGAGACGAAGAAGGATATTCGTGTACCTGATTATCACATCCATAATGTTTGCATTCGCACCGTTGTCCACATGGAATACTAGCTTTTGCGCAGCCACATCGCTGTGTAGAACATCCGTCTTTGCATTCACAAGCATGCGAAGATTTTTTTGTATCTAAATCTGCCACACTCTCATCTTGTGAACGGCTTTGTGACGATTCATCCGTAGTTTTTGCCGCACTGCTCTGTTGCTGCGAATTTGTTATTTTTACCAAAAAAGATTAATATCCAAATTTGTGTTAGGTTGTTCGTGAATTAGAAAGAGGAGTCGAAGAAGGTGATTCGTGTACCTGATCATGACATCCATAATGTTTGCATTCGCACCGTTGTCCACATGGAATGCCAGCTGCTACGCAGCCACATCGCCGTGTAGAACATCCGTCTTTGCATTCACAAGCATGCGAAGATTTTTTTGTATCTAAATCTGCCACACTCTCATCTTGTGAACGGCTTTGTGACGATTCATCCGTAGTTTCTGCCGCACTGCTCTGTTGCTGCGATTTTGTTGTCTCTACCTAAAAAGATTAATATCCAAATTAGCGTTAGGGGTGTCATGAATTACAAAGAGGAGACGAAGAAGGAGATTCGTGTACCTGATTATCACATCCATACTGTCTGCATTTGCACCGTTGTCCACATGGAATGCCAACTGCTACGCAGCCACATCGCCGTGTAGTACAATGTTTTTTGCATTTACAAGCATGCGAAGATTTCTTTGTATCTAAATCTGCCACACTCTCATCTTGTGAACGGCTTTGTGACGATTCATCCGTAGTTTTTGCCGCACTGCTCTGTTGCTGCGAAATTGTTATTTTTACCAAAAAAGATTAATATCCAAATTTGTGTTAGGTTGTTCGTGAATTAGAAAGAGGAGTCGAAGAAGGTGATTCGTGTACCTGATTATGACGTCCATAATGTTTGCATTCGCACCGTTGTCCACATAGAATGCCAGCTGCTACGCAGCCACATCGCCGTGTAGAACATCCGTCTTTGCATTCACAAGCATGCGAAGATTTTTTTGTATCTAAATCTGCCACACTCTCATCTTGTGAACGGCTTTGTGACGATTCATCCGTAGTTTTTGCCGCACTGCTCTGTTGCTGCGAATTTGTTATTTTTACCAAAAAAGATTTATATCCAAATTTGTGTCAGGTTGTTCGTGAATTAGAAAGAGGAGTCGAAGAAGGTGATTCGTGTACCTGATTATGACATCCATAATGTTTGCATTCGCACCGTTGTCCACATGGAATGCCAGCTGCTACGCAGCCACATCGCCGTGTAGAACATCCGTCTTTGCATTCACAAGCATGCGAAGATTTTTTTGTATCTAAATCTGCCACACTCTCATCTTGTGAATGGCTTTGTGACGATTCATCCGTAGTTTTTGCCGCACTGCTCTGTTGCTGCGAATTTGTTATTTTTACCAAAAAAGATTTATATCCAAATGTGTGTTAGGTTGTTCGTGAATTAGAAAGAGGAGTCGAAGAAGGTGATTCGTGTACCTGATTATGACATCCATAATGTTTGCATTCGCACCGTTGTCCACATGGAATGCCAGCTGCTACGCAGCCACATCGCTGTGTAGTACAATCTTTTTTGCATTTACAAGCATGCGAAGATTTCTTTGTATCTAAATCTGCCACACTCTCATCTTGTGAACGGCTTTGTGACGATTCATCCGTAGTTTCTGCCGCACTGCTCTGTTGCTGCGATTTTGTTGTCTCTACCTAAAAAGATTAATATCCAAATTAGCGTTAGGGGTGTCATGAATTACAAAGAGGAGACGAAGAAGGAGATTCGTGTACCTGATTATCACATCCATAATGTCTGCATTCGCACCGTTGTCCACATGGAATGCCAGCTGCTACGCAGCCACATCGCCGTGTAGTACAATCTTTTTTGCATTTACAAGCATGCGAAGATTTCTTTGTATCTAAATCTGCCACACTCTCATCTTGTGAACGGCTTTGTGACGATTCATCCGTAGTTTCTGCCGCACTGCTCTGTTGCTGCGATTTTGTTGTCTCTACCTAAAAAGATTAATATGAAAATTAGCGTTAGGGGTGTCATGAATTACAAAGAGGAGACGAAGAAGGAGATTCGTGTACCTGATTATCACATCCATAATGTCTGCATTTGCACCGTTGTCCACATGGAATGCCAACTGCTACGCAGCCACATCGCCGTGTAGTACAATGTTTTTTGCATTTACAAGCATGCGAAGATTTCTTTGTATCTAAATCTGCCACACTCTCATCTTGTGAACGGCTTTGTGACGATTCATCCGTAGTTTCTGCCGCACTGCTCTGTTGCTGCGATTTTGTTGTCTCTACCTAAAAAGATTAATATGAAAATTAGCGTTAGGGGTGTCATGAATTACAAAGAGGAGACGAAGAAGGAGATTCGTGTACCTGATTATCACATCCATAATGTCTGCATTTGCACCGTTGTCCACATGGAATGCCAACTGCTACGCAGCCACATCGCCGTGTAGTACAATGTTTTTTGCATTTACAAGCATGCGAAGATTTCTTTGTATCTAAATCTGCCACACTCTCATCTTGTGAACGGCTTTGTGACGATTCATCCGTAGTTTTTGCCGCACTGCTCTGTTGCTGCGAATTTGTTGTTTCTACCTAAAAAGATTAATATCTAAGTTAACGTTGGGGGTGTCATGAATTACAAAGAGGAGACGAAGAAGGAGATTCGTGTACCTGATTATCACATCCATAATGTCTGCATTGACACCGTTGTCCACATGGAATGCCAGCTGCTACGCAGCCACATCGCCGTGTAGTACAATGTTTTTTGCATTTACAAGCATGCGAAGATATGTCTGTATCCATATCCGGTACACTCTGATTTTGTAAGAGGCTTTGTGGTGATTCGTCCGTAGTTTTGCCGCACTGCTTTGTTGCTGCGAATTTGTTGTTTCTGCCGTAACAATTGTTTTTGTGTTTTGTATTCTAGCGTTCTGCGTTTCTGTATGAGGAACCAATGCTCCTTCACCTAAGTTCTATATAAGACAGGGAAAATGATAAGGACTCTTTGACTTGCTTGGACATTCTATAATATTTTGAACATTTTCTTTACGTATAGGTAAAGAGATTGTTAAGGTTTTGATATCTGTTCGAATGTACGATTTAGGAATGTCCATGTCAGTAACACGTGGGGGGACTCTACTGCAAGGTGCCTCGAGAAGTGATCAAACATGGTCATCCCTATTTGTCGATAAAATGAATTAATTAATTACTTAATAATTAATAACGAGTCGATAAAATTCCTATAAATCGCCATTATAATAAGTTTCAGTACAAACTCATCGGTGTGACCATCTGAATGCACGAGTCATATAAGATATCTCTCTCTCTTCTCATTCAATAGTGTTCTAGCGCTTCCGAACACACCTTTCTCCTCGATTCCTCGTTGGATTCTAACGGGTATCAGGATTACATCTATGTAAATATTTCAGTTTCGATAAAAAAAATAACGAAATATTGTTAATGCGCGATTGTTAAATTCACCCCAAATTTATATTTCAAATATTCATATAATAGAGGTAGAAATAACGAAATTGCTTACCGTTTGACTTTTGTTGTTGGTGATTTTGTATGAACTAAAGGATTTACAGATGAAACTTTATACCGATCAGTTATTACTGATATGTAATCATTTATTACTCATGTTATGATAATTTATCTTATGATGAGTCTCTACTGAGATTAGAATGTACCTCTTTTAGTTGGACAAAAGAAAAACCTTTTTTTAGTTGCGTTTTTTGTCAACAGTTGTTACATTATGTAAAAAAATAGAAAAAAGTTTGGGGTCCTCAAATACATAATCTTAGTTCAGCTATTTATTAGTTTCCAAGATATTAATAAAAAAATTTTCGGTAATATATATTGCATTCAGTCATTACTGTTGAGGTTGACTGATAGAAGAACGAGTGGACGAATTTGCAATATTAGGTTGTCCGAAAAGGTTCTTTCGTTTCATAAGGTGATAATATATGAACAATAATTTAATAAAGACTAAAGTATATCGACTAAAATGAATTTTCAACATTCGGTAATGTTTGATAATTTGAGAAGCATCATGGAAAATAAGAAATTCAAAATATTTGTCTCTAGCCACTAGCCAGCGACCCTGACTCAAGTGATTCTTTAGGAACTGACGAATTTATAACATCTTACAACAGATGTCGATCATCTTAAATAACTTAAATGACCTCATATGCAAAGTTGTTAAATTCGTCTCAACAAACGCCATCGTACGTACTACAGAAGAAAGTGCAGGTCCATGCGAAATGAAAAAATGTTCATGCTAGTACAAATGACATGCCGAATGCTAAAAGTTAATGTTAAATCTAAATGATGTATGGAAAATTTATTAGAATTATTGCATCGTTCCATTAATCCATAATCGTTTGAAAGGGAATATTCCCTTTTCTCCCCTAAAAAGAATATATAATAAACGATTAATTTCTGTTTCTTAGGCAACTTGTAATCAGTTTCAGTATTGCACGATTCTGTCATTCTTATATTTGTCTATCTCGGATAGAATAGTAGATATGAACTTTTTCATAGAACCGTACACTTAAATAGGTTCTTGTAGCTTGAAACTCAATAGGTTCTCGCCTATGCTATTGTGTTACCAAGCGGGGCAGATTCCTAACTTTAAGCTTAAATACATAGGTTCTTGTATATGCTAAGTTCCAACCAAACAGGACAGATCCCTAATTTTATAGGTTCTTGAAATGCTATTTTCAATTAAACTCAGTATTTGGCCGCACGGAGCAGCACCAGTCCGGACATAACTAGATCCATAAGCGGGAGCGTTCTCATATATATATATATATATATATCAAAGTTATAATATCTGAGTATATGTAAAGTAAATATTTTGAAGATATAAAAGAAAACGTTTATGATTTAAAGATAGAGGATTTTTGAATAATGTGTATTACAAGTTATAGTATTGTATTTGATCACGAATAAACCTAACGACATACATATTAATATACTTAAGAAAATATTTAATTGAATGTATCGATATAAAGCCTGTATTATAGTCGAATTGTATATATTCGATTTAAGTTCTGGGCGTATTTTATTTTGTCAAAGTTTTATGTGAAAATGTCAAATGAAATAAAAGTAGCTCTTAAAGCGGCTCGTGATACATTTAGAGAAAAGAAGTATATAGATGTGATTAAGAAATGTAACAAGATATTAATGAGAGTTCAAAATAATTATAACGCACTTATGTTATTGGCGGCTGCAATGAAAGAAATTGATGAGTATAAACCACAAGTACCATTAATTCTCCAAAAAGGTACAAAAATCCAAGCAGACAATCCATTAGCTTGGTACGGTTTAGTATCTTACTATGAAAGAAACTTGGACAATAATGAACGTTATAACCAACTATTATTAGCTTACTGTAAGCTTTTGGAAATAGAAAGGTATACAATTGCTATATACTTCATAAATGTTATATGTTTGTAAAACTTATTCAGTAATTTATTTTCAGTGACTCTAAGTTTACAAATATTATGAGTAGAATCTCAAAACTTTTTACACAACTTAAGGATGTTACGACTATAACTCAATGTATTGAACATTTAATTGAATTACGGAAGAATTTGGATGATAACAAAATTAAGGTCATTGATAAAACGCTTGGATGGCTGCTATTAGATAATTTTTACAATCTAGATAAATATCAAAATTTATTAGAAAGTGTTTTTAAATCTACAATTAATGATCTTGATGCAACTGACCAACAAAAATTTTATACAGAATACTTAAAAATTTTATATGACAAAGATGAATTAATCGATTTGGTAAAAGAAGCTATCAATATGCATCAGCGATTCCCTCAAGATACATTACCGTTAGGTAAGTATTAAAAATAATATATTAGCTATTTTAACATTCTGTTTATGAAAGTAACAAAGGAATCTTATAATATCGCTTATTAATTTTAATGGGATTTTTTATCAAGCAAACAGAAGAATTTAAAGATTTATTTTTAATATTTATGAGGTAACAGAATTTAATAATAATGCAATCTATATCTATCTATATCATGAAACATGTGGAGTGCAATTGTTTAGTAAACAGTAAATGGTAAATATAATTAATAAATGGCAATGATGTAAATAGTATTAATAGAAATGAGTTCAGTTAGATGTAAATATTAGCATATACGTACTATAAAGAAACAAAAAGAATTCAAAAGTACTGTACGACAAAATTTAAACTTTTTTACATATACATATATTATTATATATATATATATATATATATATATATATATATATATATATATATATATATATATCGTCTATGTATGTATTTTTTAGTTACAATAATAGGCTTTTCCCACAATAGCAACAATTGTTGTGATAAATGCTTCAATTTTGTATAGTTTCTCCATAATTGTTTTATCAGTATTGTTTTATCAGTAGATACATTTCCTGGTATTGGATGCATCTTTATCATTTCCAGATACTATTGAGGAAGCAAGCGTTTATGTTATCTCTTATTCACCATTGCCGATATTCTGGTTAGTAATGAATTATCAAATTTAGCGAAACAAAATTTTTATATTTTTTATTTTATAATTATGGGATTATTATAAACAAATTTCTAACGGTTTGCCAATGAAAATAATGCCAAATACGATTATATTTCAATGAATTTGATCTATGTGGAAAATGTACAATTGCATGATACATTAACTCTGCTATGTTTCTTTGTCATTATCGACCCAATTTTTCAACATTTCAAAAATAAAATAGGGTAAAATAATATTGAACAAGATATGGAAATTCTTATTAATATACATAATTTCTTGTTTCAGTTGCATATTAAACAGCTTCTTAAGACATTACAAATTTTTATTTGTTTACTAAAATGAGAGCAGGATTGAAATATACAAAATTCCATAATGATAGTAGGATTAAGATAATAGCTAGCATTTTCCAGAAACTTTTATATTCTTTGTTAGTAGATATGGCATGATCTCGAACATGCCTGTCAGAGATTTAAAATATATAGTATACAAAGTATAAAAGTATACAAGAACAGTACACATAAAGTATACATAACTTTAGTTGTAATTTATACTTTTAATGATATGACAAAGAGAATAGAGGAGTGCCAGGGTAAATAAATCAAGAAAGAAATTAATGACTAAGTGGTACAAAGAAGCAAAATTGTATAATAAGGTTGCACAATTTAAAGGAATTAAATATTAAAACTAACATTATATACACTGCTACTGGCTGCAGTCTATACCATAGGTATAATATAAATGATATCTACCGTTTCACTTCTGAATTAAAATCGCCACTAACAATAAGTGTTTAAAGCAGATTGAAAAATAACTTTCCTGAATTGTACCGAAGAATATTAGAGAATAGCAGTCTTAACTCAAGAGTTTCCATAAGTATGTTTTGTAGTAGTATATTTTAATAGATTAAACAGCTTCTATTAAACAAGTATTAATTTCCGAAAAAATTGCCACTATTAATATATAAAGCTTACATCTCACTACTGCATTGTATAGTAATTGCAAGCAATAAGTGCTTGAAATTTGCATATTAATTAAAATTAGAAACTATGTACACTTATAATCATTCAATTGTTATTTTCAGCATTTAAAATATTATTTATCAAGATATGAATATATTATTTGAGAAATTTTTCTTATGTTATGCATACATATATATATATATTCTAAACTACCGAGCATATTTCAAGTTGTTTTCATATATTGTTAGTTAAGGGATGAAATTTAGCAAAAATAGCATTTAATCACTATTTGTCGATTTTCCATATTTATGTTTTAATCACTCAGTTATGAAAATTATTTTAAAAGATCGTAATAGATCGATATTTGTTAAAAACGAAAAATAATAAAAATAATTAGTAATAAAGATTTAAATGTCGTGAAAGTCATTGGAAGAAACATAATACAACACGTTATAACGCAGTACTTGTCTTAAATTATTTATTAACTATTATCGAACTGATACTGATCAAAAACCATTATTTAAAGAGATAGTAAATTAGCGACAGCCATTGAAATATTCGTGATTCGAACTTACCTGGCTCTTATTTTTCAACTCTCGTCGCTGTCCGTGAAACAATTATTCAAAAAGTTGTTAATAAATGAAAATAAAATTTAAAATAAAATTTACTGCTATTGCTTTCATGTGATTACATATTTAGACAATAGTAGAAAATGATTTGGAGATTTATGTAAATCGAAAACTTGTTGCACAGAATACAGTAAGGTTTTATAGAAAATCTAGCTTGAAATTCTTCGTATAATGCAATTTCCTATTTCAAATACTGCAAAAACGAAGTCTCGAAGATATCACACAGAAGTAGATTACGCACGTATGGTATACGGAAAACTGAATTCCCCGCAATTCTACACATACTTTTATACCAAGATTTTTTATCTTGCAGCGCTCTGCAGAGTGACATAAGTTCAAATCCGTTTGAAATCATAAAATTGCGGATTTTTATTAGAAGTGCGCGATCCCCGCACTTCTGGATTCTTGGGATCCCCGTTAGTTTCGGTATTCGTAATCGAGTATTGAAATATAGTACCAACGAAAATTATGTAATGCCGCGAAGTGCAACGACAGAGGCACAAGTCGCCCCAAATTGTTATCTTACACCAAGAAAATAACAATTAACGTGTGTCACGTTTTAAGGTGTGTACATGCGACGTACGTACGATGATGTACGTAGACGTTGTAGCGAGTCTGTTGTGAGCCGATCATAAAAACTCTCGATATCAAGATATGCAAAGTTTCTGAATACAGCAAGAGCAGGGTCGTAGAAGAGAGACACCGTGACGACAGAAGTGACAAAACAGAACCGTAGTACGAAACGTATCGCGTAACCCGATAGTACTAGCACGTCAAGTCTACGATGAACTTCCGCCGAAGATTTCGGCAATTCAATTGATATTCAAGAAATCGTGCGAGAGTGCCAGCATTGAATCATCGCTCACAGCGTTGGATCACGTACGAATATGAAATTATATTATATATTATATAATTATATGCGGAAGAGTGGAGTCGCATGTTAGTCACTGATGAATCACGATACTGTCTATACGATCAACAGGTCATCAACAGGTTTGTTATCAATACGGTCCCCATTTTGGAATATGGACAATGGAAATGTGTGTCTCAAGTAAGAGTTTTCAACGCCGGTGGTTATTGGTGATGACGTGAATCGGAGTTTAGTTTTTCTATTGCACAGACTGGACGGTAGTGTCATTACCAGCACTAAATGTAACTTGTCATGTAGACGAAGTGGGAAATATTTAAGGAAAGAATTCAGTACCTAACACCGGTAAAAGAAGTTCTTATCAACATATGTCCTGTTTGACTTTCTTCAGGAGATACAGCGTCTTGTGTTCTGCGATTTCATATTTCATAGAATATACTTAAAATGACTTGCATTTGAATGCATGCACGAAGATCTTTTGTTATCGATCTAATGACTCTGTCAATACTGTCCAATAATAATAAATAATAAATAATAATAATAATAAATAATAATACTGCGTCCGATAATTTGAGCAGTGTGTGCGGGTGCCTGTTATCTGCAAATAGCGCGCCTCTACATCAGATTCAACTGGTGAGAGAGAGAGAGAAAGAGAGAGAGAGAGGGTGAGAGAGAGAGGGAGAGAGAGAGAGGATACAAGTCAATCTCATAACACTACAACGCTACAATCCAGACCTATCATTGGATTAATGCATCCAGCAATAAATACGAACCTGTTCAATGAGAGAAACGACAGCTACACCCAATATTAATATCCGGAAAGGAAAAGATGCAGACCAATCTGATACAAGTAGATACACTTACATTCGCCATACGCAAATAGTACAGATATCCTTCTTGCGTCAGTGGGGAAACACGCAATCGCAACTTCCCAACTTTTTAATTTACAGAAGGTTAACGCAACACACACCTATAATAACTAATATAACTGGCTCACAGAAACCGATAATGTAGACAACACGTCAGAATCTGACATGAGAACTGAATTGCAAATTCAACGACAAAAAGACAATCCAACGAAGTTCATTGAAGGGCAGAAGCCAACAGAAATAAAAGCGTAACCAACACAGCAGAAAGAAGATCACCTATCAATGCGATGAATATTTATCGACAATAGTATCACTTTCTCAATCAACTCACCCCAACAGTTGTTTGTCATAAATACCTGTTGGATAAACGTATCATGCAGAACAACCTAAGGAAATATTTCATTGTAAAAAGTGTCAGAGGATTGGCCATTTCAGTAGTAGTTGTACACTCGAATACAGATGCGATGTGTGCTAATAATCATAATCATTCAGGAAATTGCACAATCAAACATAAAAGTGATAAAACCAATGTCGAGTGCAGTCGGCACTAACTGCGGACAAACAAGGCATCCAGCATTGTTCAAGAAGTGCTCAACGAGGTAGCCCTTATTTTTTGACCTCCGATTTGCTTTCGATCTTACCGTTCCAAACTGCGATACTTGAGGACAAAATAATAAAATTTATTACGCGAAATTGCAGAGTGATTGGACAACTGGAATCCGTGCCACATTTAAGTTATTATGACTCCTGCAGTTACATACAGTGGTTTAAAGTCTTAAACGCTGCTTCATATACTAATTTCAGAAATAAAACTCAAATATTTTATATATATTTGTAGTTGCATCATATAAATATTATCATTACACGTCTAAGACATTGTATTTTTATGTAAAAATATTCACTAATATTTTTCAAATAGCGGATTATGCTCGAAATTGACGCGAAATCATTAAAATTTGAAAACTAACTTAAACACGGCACAGGTTCTCGTTGAGGAATCACTTTGAAATTTTTGCACATTTTCTCCCCAAATGTCAGAGTTTCGGACGGTGAGATAATGGTAATAGATTTTCTCCAAGAAATTACAAATAATTCAAATAATTGCAACAAAAGTTACAAAATTATTTTTGTGGATGAATTTGAAAATTGGTTTATGGGATCCTTAGAATGACTTTATGGAAGTTGAGATAGGAAACTGCCTATGACGAATGTAATCTTTTTACCACCTAGATTGAGTTTCATCTCACTGTGCGTTCGAATGCCACGTATGTGATGTTAATGTCTTTAAGTCACATGTAACACATGTAAATCCTCAGGTGGTAGGCTCACGTTCTCCGCTTTGGTATAGGATCTCCAATAACCATAGTACAAACATGCGCCACTGACGGCAATAATAACATCTTAATCTCATATAATATTAAATTCCCGATCACTTTTTATTCGGAATTGTTACTAGTTGCTTGCTTATACTGCCTACTCGGTACCAAGGTTGGACGCACACGAGGTTGGAACATGGGCTGCTTCGCTCTACTTGTTCATCGCTTGTCTCTCTACACATGAGCGTTACTACGCTTGCTGTATGCATGTATAGATATGTATTATTATTAGGTATATAGCTTATGCATTATTATTAAGTATTGTATTTATTTGTGTATTGTCGTATGTTATTTTGTATACATATTATTATATGTATTATGTAGCAAATGTTTTTATCATATATCTTTAAAATGAAGCTTTCAAACTATTTGAATATTATTCATTACGTCTAATGATACTGCTTCAAAAATATGTAATAAGAGAATTTGCTCCGTTTAGTTCATTTTAATTCATTATATTACATACACACACATACATATATGTATCTTAATGTATTTATCAATTATTTCTCTGAAGTAATCGGTCTTCTCCAATTTATGTTTCTATCCATAATCGCAGATACTGAAAAAACTTGTCTGGAAAATTTCCTAATTGGTGGTGCGAAAATGTTGACATTCGCCTTAGAACGAACGCATCTCATTAATTGGATAAACATTATACTTACCAATTTTCAGATAAAAGCGTATATCGTAGCGAACGTAGCAACGACGTGTTACGTACTCAAAAATAACAACTGCTGCATAATTTTACCGTTCTTCTGTATGTTCATATCCCACGGCGCTTAATGTTGGCGTCCCAAATATCGATGCTCTGGCTTACCGCTCTCTGTATGGTCAGGCCCGCTGCAGACGAACTTTTGTCGTTGCGATCCCGTTGCGATCACATATCTATCTTCGTTGTTTTTAATTAAGAAAACAAAGGAAGACACAAGATCGCAACGATGAAAGTCGCTCGCCTGCACCGGTCGTTAATTAGGTCGTAAATATACGGCGTAGTGAGCGATAGGTGGCAAGTGGCAAAACAAGTGATTTCACAGACAATGCCAAATGCCAATGTCCTAAATATCAATTTTGTCGCTTACTGTTTGCCACTTCTCTGTATGTACACGGCTTTAGGATTACAAGTGGAGAAGCGTCCGGAGAAATGTGAACTATAGAATTACTTCATACCTTTGTTAGGCAAAGCGTTCATCCCTTGACCGCGGCTACGTTCGGCGACTGGCTATCGCCTCGAGCCCAAGCTCATTATCACAAATCTTGAACAAATACAATCGGATCGAAAGACGACAATTGTTTAATTACGCCTATGATAGAATCTAGATTACGGTGTTAAGGGATTTTCCCGGGGTTCCAAAGGGAAGGCTCCGATGTCCTTTCATCTCCGACATATATATATAGTGTTAGGGACAGTAGAACAAGAATTTTCGCGTTAATGGATTGGTTAGGATTTTGAATTTTCTTTGTTTAATACAAATTTTATCCCTACGTTTCCTTCTTCTTCTCTCTTAATTTCGCCAGTGCATAACGAAATTATTAGAGAAGAAGAAATTTTTATAAAGTCAAATTTCTTACCTTGAGGAGTAAGTGCCGTCGGGGGCCATCACCTCGCCTGCGGTAATGATCATCGGTGTGTTTATTATTGGATTTTATTATTCAACTCGGGTATAATTATTATTAAAACCGTTAGTTTTATTTATTTATTTTGATTAAAAAAAAATACACACTGAATAAAGCTTGCAGTTTATTATTCGGACTAATGTCGCGGATACAAATATATTTATTTATAAAGATATTTTGATCTCGCCAACGAAATGAACACTTAGAAGATTTCTAATTTAATTGTGACTTAGACTGAGCAATTAATGAGAGACCGTCGAAACGCAATGCACGATAGACGACAAAATAATCACGTAACGTACAATTGACGACAAAATAATCACGTAACGTACAATTGACGACAAAATAATCACGTAACGTACAATTGACGACAAAATAATGGGCCATAGGTTTTCAAATCGCGAGTCGGCTATTGGTAGTAGCGCGTGTTCATTTGTGTATTCGAAACCTTACTCGCGCGATTTGCATATAGTAGTTTTCGTTTCCTCGTTACGGCACGCGCTGAGCGCGGGACGTGACACCCCCGCCCTTGGAGTTCAAATTTCCAAAGGAAATTTGACTGATAATGTCCCTGAGTTCGCTCAGGGCGGATGTAGGTGCTGTTGGTTGTTGAGCAACTGTTGATGTTATTAATATTCCTTGAGGTTGTGCCGTTTGATTGTCGACATTTCGTCCTCTTTAGAAGTATAATAGCAGGTGGGTGACTGTGCCGCATATTGCTCCTAGTAGGGCGATTCCACATCCGTAAGTCTCGCGTAACTGTTATCCGTGTATTGCTATATCTACTATCGTCTTCATTAGTTTAAATATTACAAGTATTCCAAATATTGCTGCTCTGACCGTTCCAAATTCCATAGGACCAGTCCATAATTTCGATGTGGTGCGATTTCCTTGCCAAACCGGTAGTTCCGAATAACTGTTAGAATTTAATCTTGAAATTAAGATTAATAAACTGTGTGGAAGACACAATGTGTGTATTGAAACAATACTTTATGATTTTTATTAAACAAAGTTACAAGTAAAATACAAGTAAGCGTTATGAATGTTGACAGTTGGCTAGTTGTTCACAGACTGACTTGCTTAGTGACCCATGGCCCTTAAAAAGGTTTAGAACTCCACTCTGTATGCAGCAATGAGTGTGACCTGTGTGAGTGTCTGTGTGGCGTCACATGTGCTACAGAACCTTCTAGTAGCTTCTCGACGTGCCCATCGAGAATGTTCCATCCGTATCCTTAAGCTTCTTCCGCCAAATTCTCGAAAGAGCATGCACGTGCTAGCCGCCATGGTACATCTCACGAACGCGCACTAGTGGGGATAGCGTTGGACAACGAAAGGAAGAATCCATACGATCAACCACCTTATCTGCATGCGATTGATATCGTTGTATTCCAACACCCTTCCTCAACGATATTAATCGCTGATTATTGATTCTGTAAATTGCACTTCTGTAATAGAAAAAACAATTTAGTTGCACATAAAGGTTTAGCTAGTGAGTCAGCTATCATTTGATCAGTAAGACAATATTTTAACTCAATACTTTTCTTCCGTCGTAATTGTCTTACAAAATGATATCTGGTTTCTATATGCCATGTTCTGTTGCTAAACTTATTATTTGTGGCTATTTGGATGCAGCTTTGATTATCATCGTAGAGAATTAATTTTCTTCTATCTTCTCATTTGTTTTCGCCGCAATGAGGATGTCGTCTACGTACACAATGAGGTAAATTGTGTCTTCGCCTACCATTAAAATGTACAGACACGGATCCACCTCGCTTTGATTAAAACCACGTTCGACTAATGTCTCGTGTAGCTGCTCATTCCACACTCGAGCAGCTTGTTTGAGGCCATATATACTTTTGTTCAGTTTACATGCATACCTGCGGTCTTCGATCTCGTATCCTTCAGGTTGACCCATGTAAACTGTTTCCACTGGCGCGAACACCTCGTCGTAATCTTTACCGAATTTTTGTGAAAAACCCTTTGCGACGAGTCTTGCCTTATATTTCACAATTTTGCCCTCGGTGTTTCTCTTTATCCTGTAGACCCATTTACATCCGATAACTTTTCGCTCTTTAGGCGGAATCACAAGATCCCAAGTCTTGTTATTTTTAAGTGAATCCATTTCCTCGTCCATTGCCTTTATCCACAGTTCTGCATCTGGTCTTGATAATGCATCCTTTCGATCCTTTGGCTCTTCTAGGCTAACTGCCATGTTTAGTGCTCCCATGTACCTGTCGGGAGGAATTCCTTTATTTAATCTTTTTGATCGCCTCGGCTCTGAACCTTGAATATCTTCACTCGTTGTTTTGTTTTCCTTGTCTTTGCCTTCAGATTCATCTTTAGGTCCTTTTTCTTCAACAATTTCCTTATTGTTACTTCCTGTTTTATCCACTGTACCTTCAGTAACAGTCTGTTCTTCAATGATAATTTCTTCAGTCCCGGGTTCCTTATGAGTCTCAAGAAAGATCACATTACGACTTATCTTCACTTTATCTGTGGCTGTATCAAGTAGTCTATATGCCTTTGACTCTTCCGAATATCCGACAAACCTTAACTTTTCTGCTTTTTCGTCTGATTTTCTTCGACACTCTTGAGGTATATGTGCATATGCCATAGTACCAAACGAACGAAGATTTTTGACGTCAGGTAGTTTAGAATACCATAATTCGTACGGCGTCTTACCTGTGTGTTTTGTGGGTAGGACATTTTGCAGGTAGTTGGCTGTGTGTATTGCTTCACCCCAATACTTCTTGTCCATGTCGGCGTCGATAAGCATACATTTAGCCATTTCTATTAGTGAGCGATTCTTTCTTTCAGCGACTCCATTTTGCTGCGGTGAGTATCCTGCTGTATATTGAATCCTTATACCTTCACTTTGCAAATAATTCCTCAGGTCGTTGTTGACGTATTCCCTTCCTCGATCCGATCTTATTGCTTTAGGTGTCTTATTTAATTGATTTTTCATCGATTGCACAAATTCTTTAATATATCTCGTGGTTTCGTGTTTTGTTTCCATCAGATATATTTTTGTGAATCTACTGAAATCATCGATTACAGTTAAAGCATATCTTTTCTTACCTGGAGTTGCAGTCTGCATTGGGCCACAAACATCTGTATGTATGAGATCCAGTATACTACTCGTCCTTGTCGTTGATTCTTTAGGGAAAGGTTTTTTCGTCATTTTTCCTTTTATACAGCACTCGCAAATTTCTCTTATTCCCCAGTCCTTTATCTTTATCCCGGTTGCAAGGCCGTTTTCTAATTGCTTTATCGCATCTATGCTTCTATGCCCAAAACGCTTATGCCAGGTATGTTGACAGTTTGCATTGTGTTCTTTTTCTTTAATTGCACATGCGCTTTCGATGGTCGGCAGTAGGTATAAGTTGCTTGAGGCTTTGGCGAATACTTCTACTACTCCATCTTTTACAATACGACAACCGTCATTCTCGAAACTTACTTTATAGCCGTCACTCGTTAGTTTTTTCACCGAGAGTAAGTTCGAGCTTAGTCCAGGTATGTACAACACATTGTCAACATGCATGTCTATTACCTTACCGTTACTTGGGTGCCTTATGATACCTGATCCTTTGCCTTTTATTTGAACTGCCTTATCTTCGTCTGCTAGAAGTACAAGACCCTTTTCATCTGGATTGAAACTGCTGAAAAAATTTCTATCTGCCGTCATGTGGCTCGTAGCCCCTGAGTCAATAATCCATACATCTGTACGCTTTCTATCTTTATTACTCATTCCGAGGCAAAGTTCCTGGGAAATTTTCTCAGATGCCTTATGTTCTGTACTCACGAAAGCTTGCTGGTCTTCATCAGATGTATATTCCATCACCTTATTCGCTTTATTTTTCTTTGCTTTCCATGCGGCGTATTTACGACAATCCTTCTTCATGTGCCCGGGTTTCTTGCAAAAGAAACATTTCGTCTTACTGTTACTACCATCACTTACTTTCATTACCGTTTCGTTCCGGTCTGTTGTCCATCCTGAACCTCTGCGCCGTTTATATTCGTCGATGAGCTTTCCTTTGACGAATTCCATGGTGAGATCTGATTCCGGTCTACTTTCCAGACTGCTAATTAGAGGATTGTATGACTCTGGTAGACTACGTAGAATCATTGCTACCGATATGTCCTCATCCAAAGGTTTTCCTAATGTTGTTAGCCGATCGAACATGTTCAACATTTCCGTTAAGTGTTCTTCCAAATTTCCGCCTTCAGCTAAGTTCATTCGACATATATCCTTGAGCAGAAATACTTTATTTGATAATGATGCTTTCTGATGATAGTTCTTTAGGGCCTCCCATGCTTGTTTCGCCGATTTTGCTCCCCGAATGTGAATAAGCTGACTATCCTCGACAAGTAACCCTATTGTCGCGCGAGCCTGATCGTCCTTATCTAGCCAATTTTGATCCATCTTTTCGGGCGCTGGAGTTGGATCTCTGATCACTGTCCAAACTTTATCTTTAATTAATAACAATTCGAGTTTATCTCTCCACGTCTCGTAATTGCTGCCGTTAAGTCTTTGTATTTCGAAACGTGCACTACCCGTCATTGTTAATTTGCTATAGCCCGCACTTATACGCTTATACTTTACACTTATACTTTACTTTAAGACTGTATGTTAATTGTTTAATATTTACTTTAATCAGGAACTTATTTCAACACTAGCACATTGGGTCTGGGCCCATAACCTGTTAGAATTTAATCTTGAAATTAAGATTAATAAACTGTGTGGAAGACACAATGTGTGTATTGAAACAATACTTTATGATTTTTATTAAACAAAGTTACAAGTAAAATACAAGTAAGCGTTATGAATGTTGACAGTTGGCTAGTTGTTCACAGACTGACTTGCTTAGTGACCCATGGCCCTTAAAAAGGTTTAGAACTCCACTCTGTATGCAGCAATGAGTGTGACCTGTGTGAGTGTCTGTGTGGCGTCACATGTGCTACAGAACCTTCTAGTAGCTTCTCGACGTGCCCATCGAGAATGTTCCATCCGTATCCTTAAGCTTCTTCCGCCAAATTCTCGAAAGAGCATGCACGTGCTAGCCGCCATGGTACATCTCACGAACGCGCACTAGTGGGGATAGCGTTGGACAACGAAAGGAAGAATCCATACGATCAACCACCTTATCTGCATGCGATTGATATCGTTGTATTCCAACAATAACATTCCGTTGTATGTCGTACTTTTATTTGTACTGGAATGCATTTGACTATATGGACTACTTCTCCTGCGATCAAAGCCATGTGTCCTGGGGTTTTGGTTATTGTATATATGTGAATTCGTCGGGCAGTAGGGTTGCTAAACTTAAAGCGTTTTCTATTAATTTCTTTTCGGTGGTGCATCTTCGTGTCAGTACATCGTGGTATAGTGCCGTTTGTTTCATAAAATTTTATGTGTATATGTTATCAGTGGAAATAAGTATTACAAATGCTGCTTGGTTTACAAATATATACGTATATGTGTATGTATCGGTAGGTATTATAAATGAGATTTGTTTTATAATTATATATGTCGGGTTATGGTTGGAATTTTGGGCGCGTAACAACTCTTCACGTGAATTAACCGTTGTTTTACACAACCGAGATTATATTTACACGTATACACAAGTCTACTACAAAGATTAACAAATAATAAGTCTAGTGAATAATAAGCTTAACAAATAATAAGTTAGTGGATAATAAGTTGAACGAATAATAAGTCTAACAAATAATAAGTCTAATGAATAATAAGTTTAACGAATAGTAAGTTCAATGAATAGTATGATTTACGAACAATAAGTTTAATGAACGCTATTAACAATATTTTTGAGTTCAAACGAATCCACGGCCAACGGGATAACTCTTTACTAAGCGTAGACTGATCTTAAGCACAGAAATACGATGGTTGGAAACTCGACGTGTCACTCTCCAAAGCAGTCGCAAGAATGCCAGCCTCGTCGAGATTTTTCTCGCTGTACGATTGCATTTGTTTTTCTATGCCCGTTTGGAAGCATCGAGAAGGTTTCAAACGCCGTTGCTAGGCAGACTCGTTGGAAGTGTGACACCAATTACCTCTCAGGTACAAGACATCGACTCCCGACTGTCGGACGCCAACGCCGCGACGCATCTTAGTCCCCATCAGAGACAAGGCCCCAACCCCGACTTTCGGACTCCTTAGAATCCACACCAAACCCCCCAACATCCCCAAGCCAGGGTGTATATAAGCCGAGACTTCACCCAGCCCGGGCAGTTCTCGTTCTAGTTGCTGTTCTTGTACAACATCCCTTTCTCTGTTCAACGTTATTGTAAGTGCCAAAGTCATAATAAAGTTCGATAAAAGAGAATTAATAGTTGGGCTACGACTCAGGTTTCTTTTCTCTCGCAACCCAAATATCCGTTTTACGTGACAGAAGCAGCGAGAAAGTTCCAAACGCCGTTGTTAGGCAGTTTCTGCCTGGAGTTTGATTAGTAATACAATGTATGACCCATTGTATCACACGTGGCTAGACCCGCTCCCGAGGCCGCATGCCGCCACAACCACATTTCTCGGAAAACCCATACAACCACTCCAGACCTCCGTTAGGCAAAACGTACATCCCGTGACCGTGGCTACGTTCGGCGACCAATTGTCACCTCGAACCCAATCTCGCTATTACAAATCTCGAACAATTACAGCTATGATAAAATCCAGGCTAGAGTACTAGAGGATGTTCCCAAAATTTCCAAGGAACGGCTTCGGCTTTCCTCTCATCTCCGACGTATATATGTATATATATTGATAGAAATAGATGTTATAAATGTTGCTCATTTTACGAATATATATATATGTGCATGTGTCGATAAATATAAACGGACTTTATTTTATAAGCCTTATGCATTATCGATGAGAGTGGGTGTTATAAATGTTAACTGCCTTACAAACATGCATGTGTATGTATCGGTAAATATAAATGAAAATTATATGCATTGCTATAAATGTTGGTCGTTTTACAAGCGGATAGCATAAATATTTATTTTGTGCGTATACTCAGTTAATAGTAAATACCGTATCCATATTATATATTTATTATAAAGTTATAATAACTAATTATTGTTTATTAGTTTTCTCTAGTTCCATAATAATGAAAGTTAGAATAATATACGATAATAATAATTATTATTTATTAGTTTCTTTAGTTCGATAAATGTATTGCATTGTATTAATTATTATTTATTATTTTTCCTTAGTTTATTGAAATAGTTAGTAGTTTAATAGTCGTAGCGTTGTTCCTTATGGCTGATTTCCATAAATTCCTAATATTCCTGTTATAATGCTGTATTATATTGCATTAGCTATTATTCATTTCTTGTTATAATGTTCCCTTTGTTTTATTACCATCTTATTAATTATTTATTTCTTCGTTGAAAATACAATTTATTTTGTAACGCATGCACGTGTTGATTATCCAAAATGGCCGCTTACCTATATCTTCAGTAGGAATATGGTGTTAATATAATGTCAACAGTAACGTGTCGTCGAAATAACTAATTGTTCGTTAATCATTGTGATTTTATTTACTGGATGCCGAATTGAAGGGAAATAATATTGTTTTGTGTTTATAATAAAGTGCGCCTCATAGCACATGCGCGAACGATGCTTTGTGTTCGGGGGGAATTTTCAAATGGCTGTTCGTGTGTATCTTTAGTGAAGATAACGTGTTATGCAGCGTTTTACCAAAATAATTATTTACTTGTGTTAGATTTTATTTAATGAGGTGTGAATAATATTGTTTTATGTTCGTTGTAATGTTGTAATTATAACGTAATACGTTATATGGTATAACGTTATAACGTATTACGTTATATGGTATAACGTTATAACGTATTACGTTATATGGTATAACGTTATATCGTATTACGTTATATAGTATAACGTTATATGGTAAAACGTTATAACGTATTACGTCATATAATATAACGTTGTATGGTATAACGTTATAACGTATTACGTCATATGGTATAACGTTATATCGTATTACGTTATATAGTATAATGTCATATGGTACAACGTCATAACGTATTACGTTAAATGGTATAACGATATAACGTAATACGTTACATAGTATAATGTCATATGGTACAACGTCATAACGTATTACGTTATATGCTATAACGTTATATAGTATAACGTAATATGGTAAAACGTTATAACGTACTACGACATATAGTATAACGTTGTATGGTATAACGTTATAACGTATTACGTTATATAGTATAACGTTATATGGTATAACGTTATAACGTAGTACGTTATATAGTATATCATTATGTGGTAAAACGGTATAACGTAATACATTATATGGTATAACGTCATAACGGATTACGGTATATAATATAACGTTATATGGTAAAACGTCATAACGTATTACGTTATATAGCATAGCGTTATATGGTACAACGTTATAGCGTATTACGTTATACGGTATAACGTTATAACGTAATACGTTATATGGTATAACGTTATAACGTATTACGTTATATGGTATAACGTTATATCGTATTACGTTATATAGTATAACGTAATATGGTAAAACGTTATAACGTATTACGTCATATAATATAACGTTGTATGGTGTAACGTTATAACGTATTACGTTATATGGTATAACGTTATAACGTATTACGTTATATAGTATAACGTTGTATGGTATAACGTTCTAACGTATTACGTTATATAGTATAACGTTATATGGTATAACGTTGTAACGTAATACGATATATGGTATAACGTTATAACGTAATACGTGATATGGTGTAACGTTAATAGCCCAATTCCGGTTTCATATTTACAGAACTGATATGACGTATTACGTTATATGGTATAACGTTATAATGTATTACGTTATGTAGATTAACGTTATATGGTGAAACGTTATCACTTATTACGTTACATAGTATAGTGTTATATGGTATAACGTTATAACTTATTACGTTATATAGTATAACGTTATATGGTATAACGTTATAACGTATTACGTTACATAGTATAACATTATATGGTATAACGTTATAACGTATTACATTATATATATTCTAATCAATATCTTCATTTTGTCTTAGCTCGAAGAAGTATTCCTTAAATTTTCTGACATCTCTTGCTGAGAATCTTGCACAGAGTAGGAAACACTCTATCATTTTATCTCTGATTATTTTAGTAGAGTAATGCATAATGTAATGAATTTTTCATACCTTAATAGCTCCCTTTTCGAATATCCTATGTATATCAACGGAATGATGAAGTAGAATCATAAAATGATTCCACATGATCTTTCCTGCTTTAAACGAAATGTATCAAATTTTGTATTTAACATTTTCAATATTTCAATTACTAAACTACACATCCGAATTTAATTCAGAATGTGGGCATATGATTATGGTTAAGGTAAACAGAACATAAAGAGAAATGGTTAAGTACGTCTGCTTTTTCTGCAAGAATAATTTGGAACATACCAGTAATATACACGTATGTATTATACGCGTTACAACCTTTTTTAAAATCTCGATGCGATATAGTAAAGTTATGATATTTGGCAGATAAAACTTTTTAAATTACTCATATTGTTCCGTGGTAGTGTTGTTTCTTTTGTATCTATCTTAATTTTCCATCGATCTTACATAGATTACCTAAGTTTAACTTTTTATTGTTCCAGAGAGTATTAATTTGCAATTTGCTTGGTTTGGCGAATGATAATATCTTCTATGAAAATTTGAAAAGGAAGTTGGCAGAAATGTTAAACTCGGAAGAGAGCGTAAAAGCAATTGAAGACTTGGGACTTCTTGAAGAAGATTTAGTATTGAAGTTGAATACGCCTCTCGATACTTTGACACATTATTTGTCAAAAAAGTTGTGCTATGATCAAAATGAACGAGATCTAGTAATTCTAAGACACGACGTTGGAATACTCTGGCCAGACAACAGAAGAGAAAACAGAGGAATTAATTTGGTGTTGTATGGCGAACCACAAGGATACTCTGCTATGGCGCGCAGTGTTGGATATCCGACGGCAATAGCAGTTAAAATGATCCTTGACGGTATAGTTCTTCTTTTTCCCGTTTATTCTAAAAAATGTTTCTTCGTTCAGTATTACATATCGAATAATAAAAATTACGATTGACATTTGTTATCCCTTTTAACATAAAGGCGTTCAAAATTATGTTTACACAGAACGTAATACATATTATTGCAATTTTATATATCCACGCATATGTATATTTCTGATACTTTCATTGCATGTCATCCTTCTAAACAAATTTTACCATATAATTTAATAATAATTTCAAAGTACATTATTTTTCTTTTTCGTTAATAGGTGAAATTCAACAACGAGGAGTAGTCTTTCCGTTTACCCCAGATATTTATCGACCAATACTCAATCGATTGAAAGCAGAAGGAATAGAATTCTTTGAGACATCCAAGTGGATTTAACATCTTTATAATATTAATAACAAGTAATTATAAATATAATGTATAAATAAATATAATTATTAACTTATATAAGTTAACTTTCCATTGCCACTCTTGTAACACAAAGCATACGAAAACAACAGCGACAGAATTATTATTGTGTAGGTATTGTTTTTTAGTAGAACTTCTTATTGCTATTCATTATGATAGCATTATTTACATAGTTCTTTATGAAGTGAAATATACAAAAGAGTGGGATAATATCCGAATGTCCAGGATTAGGATCTTTCCACTTCAAATGAGCATAACATTCTAATGAGTCCAAGAATTACAAAACTTGAAACGTTATTTCGTAAGGAGGAGGGACAGGGAAGCCAATATTTATTATCTGCCGCCAATTTCATCTCAATATCAGTTACCACAACTTCATGTCACATTTGCCATGGGTAATAATATTTTTCATATCTTAAGACTGATACAATGAAAATTTCTTTGTATCTAAATCTGCAATACTCACATTCTATGAAAGGCTTTCTGACGATTCATCTGCAATTTTTGCTGCACTGCTTTGTTGCTGCGAATTTGCTGTTTCTACCTAAAAAGATTAATATTCAAATTAGCGTTAGGGGAGTCATGAATTAGAAAGAGGAGACGAAGAAGGAGATTCGTGTACCTGATTATCACATCCGTAATGTCTGCATTCGCAGTGTTGTCCACATGGAATGCCTGCTGCTACGCAGCCACATCGCCGTGTAGTACAATCTTTTTTGCAGTTACAAGCATGCGAAGATTTCTTTGTATCTAAACCTGCCACACTCTCATCTTGTGAACGGCTTTGTGACGATTCATCCGTAGTTTCTGCCGCACTGCTTTGTTGCTGCGATTCTGTTGTCTCTACCTAAAAAGATTAATATCCAAATTAGCGTTAGGGGTGTCATGAATTACAAAGAGGAGACGAAGAAGGAGATTCGTGTACCTGATCATGACATCCATAATGTCTGCATTCGCACAGTTGTCCACATGGAATGCCAGCTGCTACGCAGCCACATCGCCGTGTAGTACAATCTTTTTTGCATTTACAAGCATGCGAAGATTTCTTTGTATCTAAATCTGCCACACTCTCATCTTGTGAACGGCTTTGTGACGATTCATCCGTAGTTTCTGCCGCACTGCTTTGTTGCTGCGATTCTGTTGTCTCTACCTAAAAAGATTAATATCCAAATTAGCGTTAGGGGTGTCATGAATTACAAAGAGGAGACGAAGAAGGAGATTCGTGTACCTGATCATGACATCCATAATGCCTGCATTCGCACCGTTGTCCACATGGAATGCCAGCTGCTACGCAGCCACATCGCCGTGTAGTACAATCTTTTTTGCATTTACAAGCATGCGAAGATTTCTTTGTATCTAAATCTGCCACACTCTCATCTTGTGAACGGCTTTGTGACGATTCATCCGTAGTTTCTGCCGCACTGCTTTGTTGCTGCGATTCTGTTGTCTCTACCTAAAAAGATTAATACCCAAATTAGCGTTAGGGGTGTCATGAATTACAAAGAGGAGACGAAGAAGGAGATTCGTGTACCTGATCATGACATCCATAATGTCTGCATTCGCACCGTTGTCCACATGGAATGCCAGCTGCTACGCAGCCACATCGCTGTGTAGTACAATCTTTTTTGCATTTACAAGCATGCGAAGATTTCTTTGTATCTAAATCTGCCACACTCTCATCTTGTGAACGACTTTGTGACGATTCATCCGTAGTTTCTGCCGCACTGCTCTGTTGCTGCGATTTTGTTGTTTCTACCTAAAAAGATTAATATCCAAATTAGTGTTAGGGGAGTCATGAATTAGAAAGAGGAGACGAAGAAGGAGATTCGTGTACCTGATTATCACATCCATAATGTCTGCATTCGCACCGTTGTCCACATGGAATGCCAGCTGCTACGCAGCCACATCGCCGTGTAGTACAATCTTTTTTGCATTTACAAGCATGCGAAGATTTCTTTGTATCTAAATCTGCCACACTCTCATCTTGTGAACGGCTTTGTGACGATTCATCCGTAGTTTCTGCCGCACTGCTCTGTTGCTGCGATTTTGTTGTTTCCACCTAAAAAGATTAATATCCAAATTAGCGTTAGGGGAGTCATGAATTAGAAAGAGGAGACGAAGAAGGAGATTCGTGTACCTGATTATCACATCCATAATGTCTGCATTCGCACCGTTGTCCACATGGAATGCCAGCTGCTACGCAGCCACATCGCCGTGTAGTACAATCTTTTTTGCATTTACAGGCATGCGAAGATTTCTTTGTATCTAAATCTGCCACACTCTCATCTTGTGAACGACTTTGTGACGATTCATCCGTAGTTTCTGCCGCACTGCTCTGTTGCTGCGATTTTGTTGTTTCTACCTAAAAAGATTAATATCCAAATTAGCGTTAGGGGAGTCATGAATTAGAAAGAGGAGACGAAGAAGGAGATTCGTGTACCTGATTATCACATCCATAATGTCTGCATTCGCACCGTTGTCCACATGGAATGCCAGCTGCTACGCAGCCACATCGCCGTGTAGTACAATCTTTTTTGCATTTACAAGCATGCGAAGATTTCTTTGTATCTAAATCTGCCACACTCTCATCTTGTGAACGGCTTTGTGACGATTCATCCGTAGTTTCTGCCGCACTGCTCTGTTGCTGCGATTTTGTTGTTTCCACCTAAAAAGATTAATATCCAAATTAGCGTTAGGGGAGTCATGAATTAGAAAGAGGAGACGAAGAAGGAGATTCGTGTACCTGATTATCACATCCATAATGTCTGCATTCGCACCGTTGTCCACATGGAATGCCAGCTGCTACGCAGCCACATCGCCGTGTAGTACAATCTTTTTTGCATTTACAAGCATGCGAAGATTTCTTTGTATCTAAATCTGCCACACTCTCATCTTGTGAACGGCTTTGTGACGATTCATCCGTAGTTTCTGCCGCACTGCTCTGTTGCTGCGATTTTGTTGTTTCCACCTAAAAAGATTAATATCCAAATTAGCGTTAGGGGAGTCATGAATTAGAAAGAGGAGACGAAGAAGGAGATTCGTGTACCTGATTATCACATCCATAATGTCTGCATTCGCACCGTTGTCCACATGGAATGCCAGCTGCTACGCAGCCACATCGCTGTGTAGTACAATCTTTTTTGCATTTACAAGCATGCGAAGATTTCTTTGTATCTAAATCTGCCACACTCTCATCTTGTGAACGGCTTTGTGACGATTCATCCGTAGTTTCTGCCGCACTGCTCTGTTGCTGCGATTTTGTTGTTTCTACCTAAAAAGATTAATATCCAAATTAGTGTTAGGGGAGTCATGAATTAGAAAGAGGAGACGAAGAAGGAGATTCGTGTACCTGATTATCACATCCATAATGTCTGCATTCGCACCGTTGTCCACATGGAATGCCAGCTGCTACGCAGCCACATCGCCGTGTAGTACAATCTTTTTTGCATTTACAGGCATGCGAAGATTTCTTTGTATCTAAATCTGCCACACTCTCATCTTGTGAACGGCTTTGTGACGATTCATCCGTAGTTTCTGCCGCACTGCTCTGTTGCTGCGATTTTGTTGTTTCCACCTAAAAAGATTAATATCCAAATTAGCGTTAGGGGAGTCATGAATTAGAAAGAGGAGACGAAGAAGGAGATTCGTGTACCTGATTATCACATCCATAATGTCTGCATTCGCACCGTTGTCCACATGGAATGCCAGCTGCTACGCAGCCACATCGCCGTGTAGTACAATCTTTTTTGCATTTACAAGCATGCGAAGATTTCTTTGTATCTAAATCTGCCACACTCTCATCTTGTGAACGGCTTTGTGACGATTCATCCGTAGTTTCTGCCGCACTGCTCTGTTGCTGCGATTTTGTTGTTTCCACCTAAAAAGATTAATATCCAAATTAGCGTTAGGGGAGTCATGAATTAGAAAGAGGAGACGAAGAAGGAGATTCGTGTACCTGATTATCACATCCATAATGTCTGCATTCGCACCGTTGTCCACATGGAATGCCAGCTGCTACGCAGCCACATCGCTGTGTAGTACAATCTTTTTTGCATTTACAAGCATGCGAAGATTTCTTTGTATCTAAATCTGCCACACTCTCATCTTGTGAACGGCTTTGTGACGATTCATCCGTAGTTTCTGCCGCACTGCTCTGTTGCTGCGATTTTGTTGTTTCTACCTAAAAAGATTAATATCCAAATTAGTGTTAGGGGAGTCATGAATTAGAAAGAGGAGACGAAGAAGGAGATTCGTGTACCTGATTATCACATCCATAATGTCTGCATTCGCACCGTTGTCCACATGGAATGCCAGCTGCTACGCAGCCACATCGCCGTGTAGTACAATCTTTTTTGCATTTACAGGCATGCGAAGATTTCTTTGTATCTAAATCTGCCACACTCTCATCTTGTGAACGGCTTTGTGACGATTCATCCGTAGTTTCTGCCGCACTGCTCTGTTGCTGCGATTTTGTTGTTTCTACCTAAAAAGATTAATATCCAAATTAGTGTTAGGGGAGTCATGAATTAGAAAGAGGAGACGAAGAAGGAGATTCGTGTACCTGATTATCACATCCACAATGTCTGCATTCGCACCGTTGTCCACATGGAATGCCAGCTGCTACGCAGCCACATCGCCGTGTAGTACAATCTTTTTTGCATTTACAGGCATGCGAAGATTTCTTTGTATCTAAATCTGCCACACTCTCATCTTGTGAACGACTTTGTGACGATTCATCCGTAGTTTCTGCCGCACTGCTCTGTTGCTGCGATTTTGTTGTTTCTACCTAAAAAGATTAATATCCAAATTAGCGTTAGGGGAGTCATGAATTAGAAAGAGGAGACGAAGAAGGAGATTCGTGTACCTGATTATCACATCCATAATGTCTGCATTCGCACCGTTGTCCACATGGAATGCCAGCTGCTACGCAGCCACATCGCCGTGTAGTACAATCTTTTTTGCATTTACAAGCATGCGAAGATTTCTTTGTATCTAAATCTGCCACACTCTCATCTTGTGAACGGCTTTGTGACGATTCATCCGTAGTTTCTGCCGCACTGCTCTGTTGCTGCGATTTTGTTGTTTCCACCTAAAAAGATTAATATCCAAATTAGCGTTAGGGGAGTCATGAATTAGAAAGAGGAGACGAAGAAGGAGATTCGTGTACCTGATTATCACATCCATAATGTCTGCATTCGCACCGTTGTCCACATGGAATGCCAGCTGCTACGCAGCCACATCGCCGTGTAGTACAATCTTTTTTGCATTTACAGGCATGCGAAGATTTCATTGTATCTAAATCTGCCACACTCTCATCTTGTGAACGACTTTGTGACGATTCATCCGTAGTTTCTGCCGCACTGCTCTGTTGCTGCGATTTTGTTGTTTCTACCTAAAAAGATTAATATCCAAATTAGCGTTAGGGGAGACATGAATTAGAAAGAGGAGACGAAGAAGGAGATTCGTGTACCTGATTATCACATCCATAATGTCTGCATTCGCACCGTTGTCCACATGGAATGCCAGCTGCTACGCAGCCACATCGCTGTGTAGTACAATCTTTTTTGCATTTACAAGCATGCGAAGATTTCTTTGTATCTAAATCTGCCACACTCTCATCTTGTGAACGACTTTGTGACGATTCATCCGTAGTTTCTGCCGCACTGCTCTGTTGCTGCGATTTTGTTGTTTCTACCTAAAAAGATTAATATCCAAATTAGTGTTAGGGGAGTCATGAATTAGAAAGAGGAGACGAAGAAGGAGATTCGTGTACCTGATTATCACATCCATAATGTCTGCATTCGCACCGTTGTCCACATGGAATGCCAGCTGCTACGCAGCCACATCGCCGTGTAGTACAATCTTTTTTGCATTTACAGGCATGCGAAGATTTCTTTGTATCTAAATCTGCCACACTCTCATCTTGTGAACGACTTTGTGACGATTCATCCGTAGTTTCTGCCGCACTGCTCTGTTGCTGCGATTTTGTTGTTTCTACCTAAAAAGATTAATATCCAAATTAGCGTTAGGGGAGTCATGAATTAGAAAGAGGAGACGAAGAAGGAGATTCGTGTACCTGATTATCACATCCATAATGTCTGCATTCGCACCGTTGTCCACATGGAATGCCAGCTGCTACGCAGCCACATCGCCGTGTAGTACAATCTTTTTTGCATTTACAAGCATGCGAAGATTTCTTTGTATCTAAATCTGCCACACTCTCATCTTGTGAACGGCTTTGTGACGATTCATCCGTAGTTTCTGCCGCACTGCTCTGTTGCTGCGATTTTGTTGTTTCCACCTAAAAAGATTAATATCCAAATTAGCGTTAGGGGAGTCATGAATTAGAAAGAGGAGACGAAGAAGGAGATTCGTGTACCTGATTATCACATCCATAATGTCTGCATTCGCACCGTTGTCCACATGGAATGCCAGCTGCTACGCAGCCACATCGCCGTGTAGTACAATCTTTTTTGCATTTACAGGCATGCGAAGATTTCATTGTATCTAAATCTGCCACACTCTCATCTTGTGAACGACTTTGTGACGATTCATCCGTAGTTTCTGCCGCACTGCTCTGTTGCTGCGATTTTGTTGTTTCTACCTAAAAAGATTAATATCCAAATTAGCGTTAGGGGAGACATGAATTAGAAAGAGGAGACGAAGAAGGAGATTCGTGTACCTGATTATCACATCCATAATGTCTGCATTCGCACCGTTGTCCACATGGAATGCCAGCTGCTACGCAGCCACATCGCTGTGTAGTACAATCTTTTTTGCATTTACAAGCATGCGAAGATTTCTTTGTATCTAAATCTGCCACACTCTCATCTTGTGAACGACTTTGTGACGATTCATCCGTAGTTTCTGCCGCACTGCTCTGTTGCTGCGATTTTGTTGTTTCTACCTAAAAAGATTAATATCCAAATTAGTGTTAGGGGAGTCATGAATTAGAAAGAGGAGACGAAGAAGGAGATTCGTGTACCTGATTATCACATCCATAATGTCTGCATTCGCACCGTTGTCCACATGGAATGCCAGCTGCTACGCAGCCACATCGCCGTGTAGTACAATCTTTTTTGCATTTACAGGCATGCGAAGATTTCTTTGTATCTAAATCTGCCACACTCTCATCTTGTGAACGACTTTGTGACGATTCATCCGTAGTTTCTGCCGCACTGCTCTGTTGCTGCGATTTTGTTGTTTCTACCTAAAAAGATTAATATCCAAATTAGCGTTAGGGGAGTCATGAATTAGAAAGAGGAGACGAAGAAGGAGATTCGTGTACCTGATTATCACATCCATAATGTCTGCATTCGCACCGTTGTCCACATGGAATGCCAGCTGCTACGCAGCCACATCGCCGTGTAGTACAATCTTTTTTGCATTTACAAGCATGCGAAGATTTCTTTGTATCTAAATCTGCCACACTCTCATCTTGTGAACGGCTTTGTGACGATTCATCCGTAGTTTCTGCCGCACTGCTCTGTTGCTGCGATTTTGTTGTTTCTACCTAAAAAGATTAATATCCAAATTAGCGTTAGGGGAGACATGAATTAGAAAGAGGAGACGAAGAAGGAGATTCGTGTACCTGATTATCACATCCATAATGTCTGCATTCGCACCGTTGTCCACATGGAATGCCAGCTGCTACGCAGCCACATCGCCGTGTAGTACAATCTTTTTTGCATTTACAAGCATGCGAAGATTTCTTTGTATCTAAATCTGCCACACTCTCATCTTGTGAACGGCTTTGTGACGATTCATCCGTAGTTTCTGCCGCACTGCTCTGTTGCTGCGATTTTGTTGTTTCCACCTAAAAAGATTAATATCCAAATTAGCGTTAGGGGAGTCATGAATTAGAAAGAGGAGACGAAGAAGGAGATTCGTGTACCTGATTATCACATCCATAATGTCTGCATTCGCACCGTTGTCCACATGGAATGCCAGCTGCTACGCAGCCACATCGCCGTGTAGTACAATCTTTTTTGCATTTACAGGCATGCGAAGATATGTCTGTATCCATATCCGGTACACTCTGATTTTGTAAGAGGCTTTGTGGTGATTCGTCCGTAGTTTTGCCGCACTGCTTTGTTGCTGCGAATTTGTTGTTTCTGCCGTAACAATTGTTTTTGTGTTTTGTATTCTAGCGTTCTGCGTTTCTGTATGAGGAACCAATGCTCCTTCACCTAAGTTCTATATAAGACAGGGAAAATGATAAGGACTCTTTTACTTGCTTGGACATTCTATAATATTTTGAACATTTTCTTTACGTATAGGTAAAGAGATTGTTAAGGTTTTGATATCTGTTCGAATGTACGATTTAGGAATGTCCATGTCAGTAACACGTGGGGGGACTCTACTGCAAGGTGCCTCGAGAAGTGATCAAACATGGTCATCCCTATTTGTCGATAAAATGAATTAATTAATTACTTAATAATTAATAACGAGTCGATAAAATTCCTATAAATCGCCATTATAATAAGTTTCAGTACAAACTCATCGGTGTGACCATCTGAATGCACGAGTCATATAAGATATCTCTCTCTCTTCTCATTCAATAGTGTTCTAGCGCTTCCGAACACACCTTTCTCCTCGATTCCTCGTTGGATTCTAACGGGTATCAGGATTACATCTATGTAAATATTTCAGTTTCGATAAAAAAAATAACGAAATATTGTTAATGCGCGATTGTTAAATTCACCCCAAATTTATATTTCAAATATTCATATAATAGAGGTAGAAATAACGAAATTGCTTACCGTTTGACTTTTGTTGTTGGTGATTTTGTATGAACTAAAGGATTTACAGATGAAACTTTATACCGATCAGTTATTACTGATATGTAATCATTTATTACTCATGTTATGATAATTTATCTTATGATGAGTCTCTACTGAGATTAGAATGTACCTCTTTTAGTTGGACAAAAGAAAAACCTTTTTTTAGTTGCGTTTTTTGTCAACAGTTGTTACATTATGTAAAAAAATAGAAAAAAGTTTGGGGTCCTCAAATACATAATCTTAGTTCAGCTATTTATTAGTTTCCAAGATATTAATAAAAAAATTTTCGGTAATATATATTGCATTCAGTCATTACTGTTGAGGTTGACTGATAGAAGAACGAGTGGACGAATTTGCAATATTAGGTTGTCCGAAAAGGTTCTTTCGTTTCATAAGGTGATAATATATGAACAATAATTTAATAAAGACTAAAGTATATCGACTAAAATGAATTTTCAACATTCGGTAATGTTTGATAATTTGAGAAGCATCATGGAAAATAAGAAATTCAAAATATTTGTCTCTAGCCACTAGCCAGCGACCCTGACTCAAGTGATTCTTTAGGAACTGACGAATTTATAACATCTTACAACAGATGTCGATCATCTTAAATAACTTAAATGACCTCATATGCAAAGTTGTTAAATTCGTCTCAACAAACGCCATCGTACGTACTACAGAAGAAAGTGCAGGTCCATGCGAAATGAAAAAATGTTCATGCTAGTACAAATGACATGCCGAATGCTAAAAGTTAATGTTAAATCTAAATGATGTATGGAAAATTTATTAGAATTATTGCATCGTTCCATTAATCCATAATCGTTTGAAAGGGAATATTCCCTTTTCTCCCCTAAAAAGAATATATAATAAACGATTAATTTCTGTTTCTTAGGCAACTTGTAATCAGTTTCAGTATTGCACGATTCTGTCATTCTTATATTTGTCTATCTCGGATAGAATAGTAGATATGAACTTTTTCATAGAACCGTACACTTAAATAGGTTCTTGTAGCTTGAAACTCAATAGGTTCTCGCCTATGCTATTGTGTTACCAAGCGGGGCAGATTCCTAACTTTAAGCTTAAATACATAGGTTCTTGTATATGCTAAGTTCCAACCAAACAGGACAGATCCCTAATTTTATAGGTTCTTGAAATGCTATTTTCAATTAAACTCAGTATTTGGCCGCACGGAGCAGCACCAGTCCGGACATAACTAGATCCATAAGCGGGAGCGTTCTCATATATATATATATATATATATATCAAAGTTATAATATCTGAGTATATGTAAAGTAAATATTTTGAAGATATAAAAGAAAACGTTTATGATTTAAAGATAGAGGATTTTTGAATAATGTGTATTACAAGTTATAGTATTGTATTTGATCACGAATAAACCTAACGACATACATATTAATATACTTAAGAAAATATTTAATTGAATGTATCGATATAAAGCCTGTATTATAGTCGAATTGTATATATTCGATTTAAGTTCTGGGCGTATTTTATTTTGTCAAAGTTTTATGTGAAAATGTCAAATGAAATAAAAGTAGCTCTTAAAGCGGCTCGTGATACATTTAGAGAAAAGAAGTATATAGATGTGATTAAGAAATGTAACAAGATATTAATGAGAGTTCAAAATAATTATAACGCACTTATGTTATTGGCGGCTGCAATGAAAGAAATTGATGAGTATAAACCACAAGTACCATTAATTCTCCAAAAAGGTACAAAAATCCAAGCAGACAATCCATTAGCTTGGTACGGTTTAGTATCTTACTATGAAAGAAACTTGGACAATAATGAACGTTATAACCAACTATTATTAGCTTACTGTAAGCTTTTGGAAATAGAAAGGTATACAATTGCTATATACTTCATAAATGTTATATGTTTGTAAAACTTATTCAGTAATTTATTTTCAGTGACTCTAAGTTTACAAATATTATGAGTAGAATCTCAAAACTTTTTACACAACTTAAGGATGTTACGACTATAACTCAATGTATTGAACATTTAATTGAATTACGGAAGAATTTGGATGATAACAAAATTAAGGTCATTGATAAAACGCTTGGATGGCTGCTATTAGATAATTTTTACAATCTAGATAAATATCAAAATTTATTAGAAAGTGTTTTTAAATCTACAATTAATGATCTTGATGCAACTGACCAACAAAAATTTTATACAGAATACTTAAAAATTTTATATGACAAAGATGAATTAATCGATTTGGTAAAAGAAGCTATCAATATGCATCAGCGATTCCCTCAAGATACATTACCGTTAGGTAAGTATTAAAAATAATATATTAGCTATTTTAACATTCTGTTTATGAAAGTAACAAAGGAATCTTATAATATCGCTTATTAATTTTAATGGGATTTTTTATCAAGCAAACAGAAGAATTTAAAGATTTATTTTTAATATTTATGAGGTAACAGAATTTAATAATAATGCAATCTATATCTATCTATATCATGAAACATGTGGAGTGCAATTGTTTAGTAAACAGTAAATGGTAAATATAATTAATAAATGGCAATGATGTAAATAGTATTAATAGAAATGAGTTCAGTTAGATGTAAATATTATCATATACGTACTATAAAGAAACAAAAAGAATTCAAAAGTACTGTACGACAAAATTTAAACTTTTTTACATATACATATATTATTATATATATATATATATATATATATATATATATATATATATATATATATATATATATATATATATATATATATCGTCTATGTATGTATTTTTTAGTTACAATAATAGGCTTTTCCCACAATAGCAACAATTGTTGTGATAAATGCTTCAATTTTGTATAGTTTCTCCATAATTGTTTTATCAGTATTGTTTTATCAGTAGATACATTTCCTGGTATTGGATGCATCTTTATCATTTCCAGATACTATTGAGGAAGCAAGCGTTTATGTTATCTCTTATTCACCATTGCCGATATTCTGGTTAGTAATGAATTATCAAATTTAGCGAAACAAAATTTTTATATTTTTTATTTTATAATTATGGGATTATTATAAACAAATTTCTAACGGTTTGCCAATGAAAATAATGCCAAATACGATTATATTTCAATGAATTTGATCTATGTGGAAAATGTACAATTGCATGATACATTAACTCTGCTATGTTTCTTTGTCATTATCGACCCAATTTTTCAACATTTCAAAAATAAAATAGGGTAAAATAATATTGAACAAGATATGGAAATTCTTATTAATATACATAATTTCTTGTTTCAGTTGCATATTAAACAGCTTCTTAAGACATTACAAATTTTTATTTGTTTACTAAAATGAGAGCAGGATTGAAATATACAAAATTCCATAATGATAGTAGGATTAAGATAATAGCTAGCATTTTCCAGAAACTTTTATATTCTTTGTTAGTAGATATGGCATGATCTCGAACATGCCTGTCAGAGATTTAAAATATATAGTATACAAAGTATAAAAGTATACAAGAACAGTACACATAAAGTATACATAACTTTAGTTGTAATTTATACTTTTAATGATATGACAAAGAGAATAGAGGAGTGCCAGGGTAAATAAATCAAGAAAGAAATTAATGACTAAGTGGTACAAAGAAGCAAAATTGTATAATAAGGTTGCACAATTTAAAGGAATTAAATATTAAAACTAACATTATATACACTGCTACTGGCTGCAGTCTATACCATAGGTATAATATAAATGATATCTACCGTTTCACTTCTGAATTAAAATCGCCACTAACAATAAGTGTTTAAAGCAGATTGAAAAATAACTTTCCTGAATTGTACCGAAGAATATTAGAGAATAGCAGTCTTAACTCAAGAGTTTCCATAAGTATGTTTTGTAGTAGTATATTTTAATAGATTAAACAGCTTCTATTAAACAAGTATTAATTTCCGAAAAAATTGCCACTATTAATATATAAAGCTTACATCTCACTACTGCATTGTATAGTAATTGCAAGCAATAAGTGCTTGAAATTTGCATATTAATTAAAATTAGAAACTATGTACACTTATAATCATTCAATTGTTATTTTCAGCATTTAAAATATTATTTATCAAGATATGAATATATTATTTGAGAAATTTTTCTTATGTTATGCATACATATATATATATATTCTAAACTACCGAGCATATTTCAAGTTGTTTTCATATATTGTTAGTTAAGGGATGAAATTTAGCAAAAATAGCATTTAATCACTATTTGTCGATTTTCCATATTTATGTTTTAATCACTCAGTTATGAAAATTATTTTAAAAGATCGTAATAGATCGATATTTGTTAAAAACGAAAAATAATAAAAATAATTAGTAATAAAGATTTAAATGTCGTGAAAGTCATTGGAAGAAACATAATACAACACGTTATAACGCAGTACTTGTCTTAAATTATTTATTAACTATTATCGAACTGATACTGATCAAAAACCATTATTTAAAGAGATAGTAAATTAGCGACAGCCATTGAAATATTCGTGATTCGAACTTACCTGGCTCTTATTTTTCAACTCTCGTCGCTGTCCGTGAAACAATTATTCAAAAAGTTGTTAATAAATGAAAATAAAATTTAAAATAAAATTTACTGCTATTGCTTTCATGTGATTACATATTTAGACAATAGTAGAAAATGATTTGGAGATTTATGTAAATCGAAAACTTGTTGCACAGAATACAGTAAGGTTTTATAGAAAATCTAGCTTGAAATTCTTCGTATAATGCAATTTCCTATTTCAAATACTGCAAAAACGAAGTCTCGAAGATATCACACAGAAGTAGATTACGCACGTATGGTATACGGAAAACTGAATTCCCCGCAATTCTACACATACTTTTATACCAAGATTTTTTATCTTGCAGCGCTCTGCAGAGTGACATAAGTTCAAATCCGTTTGAAATCATAAAATTGCGGATTTTTATTAGAAGTGCGCGATCCCCGCACTTCTGGATTCTTGGGATCCCCGTTAGTTTCGGTATTCGTAATCGAGTATTGAAATATAGTACCAACGAAAATTATGTAATGCCGCGAAGTGCAACGACAGAGGCACAAGTCGCCCCAAATTGTTATCTTACACCAAGAAAATAACAATTAACGTGTGTCACGTTTTAAGGTGTGTACATGCGACGTACGTACGATGATGTACGTAGACGTTGTAGCGAGTCTGTTGTGAGCCGATCATAAAAACTCTCGATATCAAGATATGCAAAGTTTCTGAATACAGCAAGAGCAGGGTCGTAGAAGAGAGACACCGTGACGACAGAAGTGACAAAACAGAACCGTAGTACGAAACGTATCGCGTAACCCGATAGTACTAGCACGTCAAGTCTACGATGAACTTCCGCCGAAGATTTCGGCAATTCAATTGATATTCAAGAAATCGTGCGAGAGTGCCAGCATTGAATCATCGCTCACAGCGTTGGATCACGTACGAATATGAAATTATATTATATATTATATAATTATATGCGGAAGAGTGGAGTCGCATGTTAGTCACTGATGAATCACGATACTGTCTATACGATCAACAGGTCATCAACAGGTTTGTTATCAATACGGTCCCCATTTTGGAATATGGACAATGGAAATGTGTGTCTCAAGTAAGAGTTTTCAACGCCGGTGGTTATTGGTGATGACGTGAATCGGAGTTTAGTTTTTCTATTGCACAGACTGGACGGTAGTGTCATTACCAGCACTAAATGTAACTTGTCATGTAGACGAAGTGGGAAATATTTAAGGAAAGAATTCAGTACCTAACACCGGTAAAAGAAGTTCTTATCAACATATGTCCTGTTTGACTTTCTTCAGGAGATACAGCGTCTTGTGTTCTGCGATTTCATATTTCATAGAATATACTTAAAATGACTTGCATTTGAATGCATGCACGAAGATCTTTTGTTATCGATCTAATGACTCTGTCAATACTGTCCAATAATAATAAATAATAAATAATAATAATAATAAATAATAATACTGCGTCCGATAATTTGAGCAGTGTGTGCGGGTGCCTGTTATCTGCAAATAGCGCGCCTCTACATCAGATTCAACTGGTGAGAGAGAGAGAGAAAGAGAGAGAGAGAGGGTGAGAGAGAGAGGGAGAGAGAGAGAGGATACAAGTCAATCTCATAACACTACAACGCTACAATCCAGACCTATCATTGGATTAATGCATCCAGCAATAAATACGAACCTGTTCAATGAGAGAAACGACAGCTACACCCAATATTAATATCCGGAAAGGAAAAGATGCAGACCAATCTGATACAAGTAGATACACTTACATTCGCCATACGCAAATAGTACAGATATCCTTCTTGCGTCAGTGGGGAAACACGCAATCGCAACTTCCCAACTTTTTAATTTACAGAAGGTTAACGCAACACACACCTATAATAACTAATATAACTGGCTCACAGAAACCGATAATGTAGACAACACGTCAGAATCTGACATGAGAACTGAATTGCAAATTCAACGACAAAAAGACAATCCAACGAAGTTCATTGAAGGGCAGAAGCCAACAGAAATAAAAGCGTAACCAACACAGCAGAAAGAAGATCACCTATCAATGCGATGAATATTTATCGACAATAGTATCACTTTCTCAATCAACTCACCCCAACAGTTGTTTGTCATAAATACCTGTTGGATAAACGTATCATGCAGAACAACCTAAGGAAATATTTCATTGTAAAAAGTGTCAGAGGATTGGCCATTTCAGTAGTAGTTGTACACTCGAATACAGATGCGATGTGTGCTAATAATCATAATCATTCAGGAAATTGCACAATCAAACATAAAAGTGATAAAACCAATGTCGAGTGCAGTCGGCACTAACTGCGGACAAACAAGGCATCCAGCATTGTTCAAGAAGTGCTCAACGAGGTAGCCCTTATTTTTTGACCTCCGATTTGCTTTCGATCTTACCGTTCCAAACTGCGATACTTGAGGACAAAATAATAAAATTTATTACGCGAAATTGCAGAGTGATTGGACAACTGGAATCCGTGCCACATTTAAGTTATTATGACTCCTGCAGTTACATACAGTGGTTTAAAGTCTTAAACGCTGCTTCATATACTAATTTCAGAAATAAAACTCAAATATTTTATATATATTTGTAGTTGCATCATATAAATATTATCATTACACGTCTAAGACATTGTATTTTTATGTAAAAATATTCACTAATATTTTTCAAATAGCGGATTATGCTCGAAATTGACGCGAAATCATTAAAATTTGAAAACTAACTTAAACACGGCACAGGTTCTCGTTGAGGAATCACTTTGAAATTTTTGCACATTTTCTCCCCAAATGTCAGAGTTTCGGACGGTGAGATAATGGTAATAGATTTTCTCCAAGAAATTACAAATAATTCAAATAATTGCAACAAAAGTTACAAAATTATTTTTGTGGATGAATTTGAAAATTGGTTTATGGGATCCTTAGAATGACTTTATGGAAGTTGAGATAGGAAACTGCCTATGACGAATGTAATCTTTTTACCACCTAGATTGAGTTTCATCTCACTGTGCGTTCGAATGCCACGTATGTGATGTTAATGTCTTTAAGTCACATGTAACACATGTAAATCCTCAGGTGGTAGGCTCACGTTCTCCGCTTTGGTATAGGATCTCCAATAACCATAGTACAAACATGCGCCACTGACGGCAATAATAACATCTTAATCTCATATAATATTAAATTCCCGATCACTTTTTATTCGGAATTGTTACTAGTTGCTTGCTTATACTGCCTACTCGGTACCAAGGTTGGACGCACACGAGGTTGGAACATGGGCTGCTTCGCTCTACTTGTTCATCGCTTGTCTCTCTACACATGAGCGTTACTACGCTTGCTGTATGCATGTATAGATATGTATTATTATTAGGTATATAGCTTATGCATTATTATTAAGTATTGTATTTATTTGTGTATTGTCGTATGTTATTTTGTATACATATTATTATATGTATTATGTAGCAAATGTTTTTATCATATATCTTTAAAATGAAGCTTTCAAACTATTTGAATATTATTCATTACGTCTAATGATACTGCTTCAAAAATATGTAATAAGAGAATTTGCTCCGTTTAGTTCATTTTAATTCATTATATTACATACACACACATACATATATGTATCTTAATGTATTTATCAATTATTTCTCTGAAGTAATCGGTCTTCTCCAATTTATGTTTCTATCCATAATCGCAGATACTGAAAAAACTTGTCTGGAAAATTTCCTAATTGGTGGTGCGAAAATGTTGACATTCGCCTTAGAACGAACGCATCTCATTAATTGGATAAACATTATACTTACCAATTTTCAGATAAAAGCGTATATCGTAGCGAACGTAGCAACGACGTGTTACGTACTCAAAAATAACAACTGCTGCATAATTTTACCGTTCTTCTGTATGTTCATATCCCACGGCGCTTAATGTTGGCGTCCCAAATATCGATGCTCTGGCTTACCGCTCTCTGTATGGTCAGGCCCGCTGCAGACGAACTTTTGTCGTTGCGATCCCGTTGCGATCACATATCTATCTTCGTTGTTTTTAATTAAGAAAACAAAGGAAGACACAAGATCGCAACGATGAAAGTCGCTCGCCTGCACCGGTCGTTAATTAGGTCGTAAATATACGGCGTAGTGAGCGATAGGTGGCAAGTGGCAAAACAAGTGATTTCACAGACAATGCCAAATGCCAATGTCCTAAATATCAATTTTGTCGCTTACTGTTTGCCACTTCTCTGTATGTACACGGCTTTAGGATTACAAGTGGAGAAGCGTCCGGAGAAATGTGAACTATAGAATTACTTCATACCTTTGTTAGGCAAAGCGTTCATCCCTTGACCGCGGCTACGTTCGGCGACTGGCTATCGCCTCGAGCCCAAGCTCATTATCACAAATCTTGAACAAATACAATCGGATCGAAAGACGACAATTGTTTAATTACGCCTATGATAGAATCTAGATTACGGTGTTAAGGGATTTTCCCGGGGTTCCAAAGGGAAGGCTCCGATGTCCTTTCATCTCCGACATATATATATAGTGTTAGGGACAGTAGAACAAGAATTTTCGCGTTAATGGATTGGTTAGGATTTTGAATTTTCTTTGTTTAATACAAATTTTATCCCTACGTTTCCTTCTTCTTCTCTCTTAATTTCGCCAGTGCATAACGAAATTATTAGAGAAGAAGAAATTTTTATAAAGTCAAATTTCTTACCTTGAGGAGTAAGTGCCGTCGGGGGCCATCACCTCGCCTGCGGTAATGATCATCGGTGTGTTTATTATTGGATTTTATTATTCAACTCGGGTATAATTATTATTAAAACCGTTAGTTTTATTTATTTATTTTGATTAAAAAAAAATACACACTGAATAAAGCTTGCAGTTTATTATTCGGACTAATGTCGCGGATACAAATATATTTATTTATAAAGATATTTTGATCTCGCCAACGAAATGAACACTTAGAAGATTTCTAATTTAATTGTGACTTAGACTGAGCAATTAATGAGAGACCGTCGAAACGCAATGCACGATAGACGACAAAATAATCACGTAACGTACAATTGACGACAAAATAATCACGTAACGTACAATTGACGACAAAATAATCACGTAACGTACAATTGACGACAAAATAATGGGCCATAGGTTTTCAAATCGCGAGTCGGCTATTGGTAGTAGCGCGTGTTCATTTGTGTATTCGAAACCTTACTCGCGCGATTTGCATATAGTAGTTTTCGTTTCCTCGTTACGGCACGCGCTGAGCGCGGGACGTGACACCCCCGCCCTTGGAGTTCAAATTTCCAAAGGAAATTTGACTGATAATGTCCCTGAGTTCGCTCAGGGCGGATGTAGGTGCTGTTGGTTGTTGAGCAACTGTTGATGTTATTAATATTCCTTGAGGTTGTGCCGTTTGATTGTCGACATTTCGTCCTCTTTAGAAGTATAATAGCAGGTGGGTGACTGTGCCGCATATTGCTCCTAGTAGGGCGATTCCACATCCGTAAGTCTCGCGTAACTGTTATCCGTGTATTGCTATATCTACTATCGTCTTCATTAGTTTAAATATTACAAGTATTCCAAATATTGCTGCTCTGACCGTTCCAAATTCCATAGGACCAGTCCATAATTTCGATGTGGTGCGATTTCCTTGCCAAACCGGTAGTTCCGAATAACTGTTAGAATTTAATCTTGAAATTAAGATTAATAAACTGTGTGGAAGACACAATGTGTGTATTGAAACAATACTTTATGATTTTTATTAAACAAAGTTACAAGTAAAATACAAGTAAGCGTTATGAATGTTGACAGTTGGCTAGTTGTTCACAGACTGACTTGCTTAGTGACCCATGGCCCTTAAAAAGGTTTAGAACTCCACTCTGTATGCAGCAATGAGTGTGACCTGTGTGAGTGTCTGTGTGGCGTCACATGTGCTACAGAACCTTCTAGTAGCTTCTCGACGTGCCCATCGAGAATGTTCCATCCGTATCCTTAAGCTTCTTCCGCCAAATTCTCGAAAGAGCATGCACGTGCTAGCCGCCATGGTACATCTCACGAACGCGCACTAGTGGGGATAGCGTTGGACAACGAAAGGAAGAATCCATACGATCAACCACCTTATCTGCATGCGATTGATATCGTTGTATTCCAACACCCTTCCTCAACGATATTAATCGCTGATTATTGATTCTGTAAATTGCACTTCTGTAATAGAAAAAACAATTTAGTTGCACATAAAGGTTTAGCTAGTGAGTCAGCTATCATTTGATCAGTAAGACAATATTTTAACTCAATACTTTTCTTCCGTCGTAATTGTCTTACAAAATGATATCTGGTTTCTATATGCCATGTTCTGTTGCTAAACTTATTATTTGTGGCTATTTGGATGCAGCTTTGATTATCATCGTAGAGAATTAATTTTCTTCTATCTTCTCATTTGTTTTCGCCGCAATGAGGATGTCGTCTACGTACACAATGAGGTAAATTGTGTCTTCGCCTACCATTAAAATGTACAGACACGGATCCACCTCGCTTTGATTAAAACCACGTTCGACTAATGTCTCGTGTAGCTGCTCATTCCACACTCGAGCAGCTTGTTTGAGGCCATATATACTTTTGTTCAGTTTACATGCATACCTGCGGTCTTCGATCTCGTATCCTTCAGGTTGACCCATGTAAACTGTTTCCACTGGCGCGAACACCTCGTCGTAATCTTTACCGAATTTTTGTGAAAAACCCTTTGCGACGAGTCTTGCCTTATATTTCACAATTTTGCCCTCGGTGTTTCTCTTTATCCTGTAGACCCATTTACATCCGATAACTTTTCGCTCTTTAGGCGGAATCACAAGATCCCAAGTCTTGTTATTTTTAAGTGAATCCATTTCCTCGTCCATTGCCTTTATCCACAGTTCTGCATCTGGTCTTGATAATGCATCCTTTCGATCCTTTGGCTCTTCTAGGCTAACTGCCATGTTTAGTGCTCCCATGTACCTGTCGGGAGGAATTCCTTTATTTAATCTTTTTGATCGCCTCGGCTCTGAACCTTGAATATCTTCACTCGTTGTTTTGTTTTCCTTGTCTTTGCCTTCAGATTCATCTTTAGGTCCTTTTTCTTCAACAATTTCCTTATTGTTACTTCCTGTTTTATCCACTGTACCTTCAGTAACAGTCTGTTCTTCAATGATAATTTCTTCAGTCCCGGGTTCCTTATGAGTCTCAAGAAAGATCACATTACGACTTATCTTCACTTTATCTGTGGCTGTATCAAGTAGTCTATATGCCTTTGACTCTTCCGAATATCCGACAAACCTTAACTTTTCTGCTTTTTCGTCTGATTTTCTTCGACACTCTTGAGGTATATGTGCATATGCCATAGTACCAAACGAACGAAGATTTTTGACGTCAGGTAGTTTAGAATACCATAATTCGTACGGCGTCTTACCTGTGTGTTTTGTGGGTAGGACATTTTGCAGGTAGTTGGCTGTGTGTATTGCTTCACCCCAATACTTCTTGTCCATGTCGGCGTCGATAAGCATACATTTAGCCATTTCTATTAGTGAGCGATTCTTTCTTTCAGCGACTCCATTTTGCTGCGGTGAGTATCCTGCTGTATATTGAATCCTTATACCTTCACTTTGCAAATAATTCCTCAGGTCGTTGTTGACGTATTCCCTTCCTCGATCCGATCTTATTGCTTTAGGTGTCTTATTTAATTGATTTTTCATCGATTGCACAAATTCTTTAATATATCTCGTGGTTTCGTGTTTTGTTTCCATCAGATATATTTTTGTGAATCTACTGAAATCATCGATTACAGTTAAAGCATATCTTTTCTTACCTGGAGTTGCAGTCTGCATTGGGCCACAAACATCTGTATGTATGAGATCCAGTATACTACTCGTCCTTGTCGTTGATTCTTTAGGGAAAGGTTTTTTCGTCATTTTTCCTTTTATACAGCACTCGCAAATTTCTCTTATTCCCCAGTCCTTTATCTTTATCCCGGTTGCAAGGCCGTTTTCTAATTGCTTTATCGCATCTATGCTTCTATGCCCAAAACGCTTATGCCAGGTATGTTGACAGTTTGCATTGTGTTCTTTTTCTTTAATTGCACATGCGCTTTCGATGGTCGGCAGTAGGTATAAGTTGCTTGAGGCTTTGGCGAATACTTCTACTACTCCATCTTTTACAATACGACAACCGTCATTCTCGAAACTTACTTTATAGCCGTCACTCGTTAGTTTTTTCACCGAGAGTAAGTTCGAGCTTAGTCCAGGTATGTACAACACATTGTCAACATGCATGTCTATTACCTTACCGTTACTTGGGTGCCTTATGATACCTGATCCTTTGCCTTTTATTTGAACTGCCTTATCTTCGTCTGCTAGAAGTACAAGACCCTTTTCATCTGGATTGAAACTGCTGAAAAAATTTCTATCTGCCGTCATGTGGCTCGTAGCCCCTGAGTCAATAATCCATACATCTGTACGCTTTCTATCTTTATTACTCATTCCGAGGCAAAGTTCCTGGGAAATTTTCTCAGATGCCTTATGTTCTGTACTCACGAAAGCTTGCTGGTCTTCATCAGATGTATATTCCATCACCTTATTCGCTTTATTTTTCTTTGCTTTCCATGCGGCGTATTTACGACAATCCTTCTTCATGTGCCCGGGTTTCTTGCAAAAGAAACATTTCGTCTTACTGTTACTACCATCACTTACTTTCATTACCGTTTCGTTCCGGTCTGTTGTCCATCCTGAACCTCTGCGCCGTTTATATTCGTCGATGAGCTTTCCTTTGACGAATTCCATGGTGAGATCTGATTCCGGTCTACTTTCCAGACTGCTAATTAGAGGATTGTATGACTCTGGTAGACTACGTAGAATCATTGCTACCGATATGTCCTCATCCAAAGGTTTTCCTAATGTTGTTAGCCGATCGAACATGTTCAACATTTCCGTTAAGTGTTCTTCCAAATTTCCGCCTTCAGCTAAGTTCATTCGACATATATCCTTGAGCAGAAATACTTTATTTGATAATGATGCTTTCTGATGATAGTTCTTTAGGGCCTCCCATGCTTGTTTCGCCGATTTTGCTCCCCGAATGTGAATAAGCTGACTATCCTCGACAAGTAACCCTATTGTCGCGCGAGCCTGATCGTCCTTATCTAGCCAATTTTGATCCATCTTTTCGGGCGCTGGAGTTGGATCTCTGATCACTGTCCAAACTTTATCTTTAATTAATAACAATTCGAGTTTATCTCTCCACGTCTCGTAATTGCTGCCGTTAAGTCTTTGTATTTCGAAACGTGCACTACCCGTCATTGTTAATTTGCTATAGCCCGCACTTATACGCTTATACTTTACACTTATACTTTACTTTAAGACTGTATGTTAATTGTTTAATATTTACTTTAATCAGGAACTTATTTCAACACTAGCACATTGGGTCTGGGCCCATAACCTGTTAGAATTTAATCTTGAAATTAAGATTAATAAACTGTGTGGAAGACACAATGTGTGTATTGAAACAATACTTTATGATTTTTATTAAACAAAGTTACAAGTAAAATACAAGTAAGCGTTATGAATGTTGACAGTTGGCTAGTTGTTCACAGACTGACTTGCTTAGTGACCCATGGCCCTTAAAAAGGTTTAGAACTCCACTCTGTATGCAGCAATGAGTGTGACCTGTGTGAGTGTCTGTGTGGCGTCACATGTGCTACAGAACCTTCTAGTAGCTTCTCGACGTGCCCATCGAGAATGTTCCATCCGTATCCTTAAGCTTCTTCCGCCAAATTCTCGAAAGAGCATGCACGTGCTAGCCGCCATGGTACATCTCACGAACGCGCACTAGTGGGGATAGCGTTGGACAACGAAAGGAAGAATCCATACGATCAACCACCTTATCTGCATGCGATTGATATCGTTGTATTCCAACAATAACATTCCGTTGTATGTCGTACTTTTATTTGTACTGGAATGCATTTGACTATATGGACTACTTCTCCTGCGATCAAAGCCATGTGTCCTGGGGTTTTGGTTATTGTATATATGTGAATTCGTCGGGCAGTAGGGTTGCTAAACTTAAAGCGTTTTCTATTAATTTCTTTTCGGTGGTGCATCTTCGTGTCAGTACATCGTGGTATAGTGCCGTTTGTTTCATAAAATTTTATGTGTATATGTTATCAGTGGAAATAAGTATTACAAATGCTGCTTGGTTTACAAATATATACGTATATGTGTATGTATCGGTAGGTATTATAAATGAGATTTGTTTTATAATTATATATGTCGGGTTATGGTTGGAATTTTGGGCGCGTAACAACTCTTCACGTGAATTAACCGTTGTTTTACACAACCGAGATTATATTTACACGTATACACAAGTCTACTACAAAGATTAACAAATAATAAGTCTAGTGAATAATAAGCTTAACAAATAATAAGTTAGTGGATAATAAGTTGAACGAATAATAAGTCTAACAAATAATAAGTCTAATGAATAATAAGTTTAACGAATAGTAAGTTCAATGAATAGTATGATTTACGAACAATAAGTTTAATGAACGCTATTAACAATATTTTTGAGTTCAAACGAATCCACGGCCAACGGGATAACTCTTTACTAAGCGTAGACTGATCTTAAGCACAGAAATACGATGGTTGGAAACTCGACGTGTCACTCTCCAAAGCAGTCGCAAGAATGCCAGCCTCGTCGAGATTTTTCTCGCTGTACGATTGCATTTGTTTTTCTATGCCCGTTTGGAAGCATCGAGAAGGTTTCAAACGCCGTTGCTAGGCAGACTCGTTGGAAGTGTGACACCAATTACCTCTCAGGTACAAGACATCGACTCCCGACTGTCGGACGCCAACGCCGCGACGCATCTTAGTCCCCATCAGAGACAAGGCCCCAACCCCGACTTTCGGACTCCTTAGAATCCACACCAAACCCCCCAACATCCCCAAGCCAGGGTGTATATAAGCCGAGACTTCACCCAGCCCGGGCAGTTCTCGTTCTAGTTGCTGTTCTTGTACAACATCCCTTTCTCTGTTCAACGTTATTGTAAGTGCCAAAGTCATAATAAAGTTCGATAAAAGAGAATTAATAGTTGGGCTACGACTCAGGTTTCTTTTCTCTCGCAACCCAAATATCCGTTTTACGTGACAGAAGCAGCGAGAAAGTTCCAAACGCCGTTGTTAGGCAGTTTCTGCCTGGAGTTTGATTAGTAATACAATGTATGACCCATTGTATCACACGTGGCTAGACCCGCTCCCGAGGCCGCATGCCGCCACAACCACATTTCTCGGAAAACCCATACAACCACTCCAGACCTCCGTTAGGCAAAACGTACATCCCGTGACCGTGGCTACGTTCGGCGACCAATTGTCACCTCGAACCCAATCTCGCTATTACAAATCTCGAACAATTACAGCTATGATAAAATCCAGGCTAGAGTACTAGAGGATGTTCCCAAAATTTCCAAGGAACGGCTTCGGCTTTCCTCTCATCTCCGACGTATATATGTATATATATTGATAGAAATAGATGTTATAAATGTTGCTCATTTTACGAATATATATATATGTGCATGTGTCGATAAATATAAACGGACTTTATTTTATAAGCCTTATGCATTATCGATGAGAGTGGGTGTTATAAATGTTAACTGCCTTACAAACATGCATGTGTATGTATCGGTAAATATAAATGAAAATTATATGCATTGCTATAAATGTTGGTCGTTTTACAAGCGGATAGCATAAATATTTATTTTGTGCGTATACTCAGTTAATAGTAAATACCGTATCCATATTATATATTTATTATAAAGTTATAATAACTAATTATTGTTTATTAGTTTTCTCTAGTTCCATAATAATGAAAGTTAGAATAATATACGATAATAATAATTATTATTTATTAGTTTCTTTAGTTCGATAAATGTATTGCATTGTATTAATTATTATTTATTATTTTTCCTTAGTTTATTGAAATAGTTAGTAGTTTAATAGTCGTAGCGTTGTTCCTTATGGCTGATTTCCATAAATTCCTAATATTCCTGTTATAATGCTGTATTATATTGCATTAGCTATTATTCATTTCTTGTTATAATGTTCCCTTTGTTTTATTACCATCTTATTAATTATTTATTTCTTCGTTGAAAATACAATTTATTTTGTAACGCATGCACGTGTTGATTATCCAAAATGGCCGCTTACCTATATCTTCAGTAGGAATATGGTGTTAATATAATGTCAACAGTAACGTGTCGTCGAAATAACTAATTGTTCGTTAATCATTGTGATTTTATTTACTGGATGCCGAATTGAAGGGAAATAATATTGTTTTGTGTTTATAATAAAGTGCGCCTCATAGCACATGCGCGAACGATGCTTTGTGTTCGGGGGGAATTTTCAAATGGCTGTTCGTGTGTATCTTTAGTGAAGATAACGTGTTATGCAGCGTTTTACCAAAATAATTATTTACTTGTGTTAGATTTTATTTAATGAGGTGTGAATAATATTGTTTTATGTTCGTTGTAATGTTGTAATTATAACGTAATACGTTATATGGTATAACGTTATAACGTATTACGTTATATGGTATAACGTTATAACGTATTACGTTATATGGTATAACGTTATATCGTATTACGTTATATAGTATAACGTTATATGGTAAAACGTTATAACGTATTACGTCATATAATATAACGTTGTATGGTATAACGTTATAACGTATTACGTCATATGGTATAACGTTATATCGTATTACGTTATATAGTATAATGTCATATGGTACAACGTCATAACGTATTACGTTAAATGGTATAACGATATAACGTAATACGTTACATAGTATAATGTCATATGGTACAACGTCATAACGTATTACGTTATATGCTATAACGTTATATAGTATAACGTAATATGGTAAAACGTTATAACGTACTACGACATATAGTATAACGTTGTATGGTATAACGTTATAACGTATTACGTTATATAGTATAACGTTATATGGTATAACGTTATAACGTAGTACGTTATATAGTATATCATTATGTGGTAAAACGGTATAACGTAATACATTATATGGTATAACGTCATAACGGATTACGGTATATAATATAACGTTATATGGTAAAACGTCATAACGTATTACGTTATATAGCATAGCGTTATATGGTACAACGTTATAGCGTATTACGTTATACGGTATAACGTTATAACGTAATACGTTATATGGTATAACGTTATAACGTATTACGTTATATGGTATAACGTTATATCGTATTACGTTATATAGTATAACGTAATATGGTAAAACGTTATAACGTATTACGTCATATAATATAACGTTGTATGGTGTAACGTTATAACGTATTACGTTATATGGTATAACGTTATAACGTATTACGTTATATAGTATAACGTTGTATGGTATAACGTTCTAACGTATTACGTTATATAGTATAACGTTATATGGTATAACGTTGTAACGTAATACGATATATGGTATAACGTTATAACGTAATACGTGATATGGTGTAACGTTAATAGCCCAATTCCGGTTTCATATTTACAGAACTGATATGACGTATTACGTTATATGGTATAACGTTATAATGTATTACGTTATGTAGATTAACGTTATATGGTGAAACGTTATCACTTATTACGTTACATAGTATAGTGTTATATGGTATAACGTTATAACTTATTACGTTATATAGTATAACGTTATATGGTATAACGTTATAACGTATTACGTTACATAGTATAACATTATATGGTATAACGTTATAACGTATTACATTATATATATTCTAATCAATATCTTCATTTTGTCTTAGCTCGAAGAAGTATTCCTTAAATTTTCTGACATCTCTTGCTGAGAATCTTGCACAGAGTAGGAAACACTCTATCATTTTATCTCTGATTATTTTAGTAGAGTAATGCATAATGTAATGAATTTTTCATACCTTAATAGCTCCCTTTTCGAATATCCTATGTATATCAACGGAATGATGAAGTAGAATCATAAAATGATTCCACATGATCTTTCCTGCTTTAAACGAAATGTATCAAATTTTGTATTTAACATTTTCAATATTTCAATTACTAAACTACACATCCGAATTTAATTCAGAATGTGGGCATATGATTATGGTTAAGGTAAACAGAACATAAAGAGAAATGGTTAAGTACGTCTGCTTTTTCTGCAAGAATAATTTGGAACATACCAGTAATATACACGTATGTATTATACGCGTTACAACCTTTTTTAAAATCTCGATGCGATATAGTAAAGTTATGATATTTGGCAGATAAAACTTTTTAAATTACTCATATTGTTCCGTGGTAGTGTTGTTTCTTTTGTATCTATCTTAATTTTCCATCGATCTTACATAGATTACCTAAGTTTAACTTTTTATTGTTCCAGAGAGTATTAATTTGCAATTTGCTTGGTTTGGCGAATGATAATATCTTCTATGAAAATTTGAAAAGGAAGTTGGCAGAAATGTTAAACTCGGAAGAGAGCGTAAAAGCAATTGAAGACTTGGGACTTCTTGAAGAAGATTTAGTATTGAAGTTGAATACGCCTCTCGATACTTTGACACATTATTTGTCAAAAAAGTTGTGCTATGATCAAAATGAACGAGATCTAGTAATTCTAAGACACGACGTTGGAATACTCTGGCCAGACAACAGAAGAGAAAACAGAGGAATTAATTTGGTGTTGTATGGCGAACCACAAGGATACTCTGCTATGGCGCGCAGTGTTGGATATCCGACGGCAATAGCAGTTAAAATGATCCTTGACGGTATAGTTCTTCTTTTTCCCGTTTATTCTAAAAAATGTTTCTTCGTTCAGTATTACATATCGAATAATAAAAATTACGATTGACATTTGTTATCCCTTTTAACATAAAGGCGTTCAAAATTATGTTTACACAGAACGTAATACATATTATTGCAATTTTATATATCCACGCATATGTATATTTCTGATACTTTCATTGCATGTCATCCTTCTAAACAAATTTTACCATATAATTTAATAATAATTTCAAAGTACATTATTTTTCTTTTTCGTTAATAGGTGAAATTCAACAACGAGGAGTAGTCTTTCCGTTTACCCCAGATATTTATCGACCAATACTCAATCGATTGAAAGCAGAAGGAATAGAATTCTTTGAGACATCCAAGTGGATTTAACATCTTTATAATATTAATAACAAGTAATTATAAATATAATGTATAAATAAATATAATTATTAACTTATATAAGTTAACTTTCCATTGCCACTCTTGTAACACAAAGCATACGAAAACAACAGCGACAGAATTATTATTGTGTAGGTATTGTTTTTTAGTAGAACTTCTTATTGCTATTCATTATGATAGCATTATTTACATAGTTCTTTATGAAGTGAAATATACAAAAGAGTGGGATAATATCCGAATGTCCAGGATTAGGATCTTTCCACTTCAAATGAGCATAACATTCTAATGAGTCCAAGAATTACAAAACTTGAAACGTTATTTCGTAAGGAGGAGGGACAGGGAAGCCAATATTTATTATCTGCCGCCAATTTCATCTCAATATCAGTTACCACAACTTCATGTCACATTTGCCATGGGTAATAATATTTTTCATATCTTAAGACTGATACAATGAAAATTTCTTTGTATCTAAATCTGCAATACTCACATTCTATGAAAGGCTTTCTGACGATTCATCTGCAATTTTTGCTGCACTGCTTTGTTGCTGCGAATTTGCTGTTTCTACCTAAAAAGATTAATATTCAAATTAGCGTTAGGGGAGTCATGAATTAGAAAGAGGAGACGAAGAAGGAGATTCGTGTACCTGATTATCACATCCGTAATGTCTGCATTCGCAGTGTTGTCCACATGGAATGCCTGCTGCTACGCAGCCACATCGCCGTGTAGTACAATCTTTTTTGCAGTTACAAGCATGCGAAGATTTCTTTGTATCTAAACCTGCCACACTCTCATCTTGTGAACGGCTTTGTGACGATTCATCCGTAGTTTCTGCCGCACTGCTTTGTTGCTGCGATTCTGTTGTCTCTACCTAAAAAGATTAATATCCAAATTAGCGTTAGGGGTGTCATGAATTACAAAGAGGAGACGAAGAAGGAGATTCGTGTACCTGATCATGACATCCATAATGTCTGCATTCGCACAGTTGTCCACATGGAATGCCAGCTGCTACGCAGCCACATCGCCGTGTAGTACAATCTTTTTTGCATTTACAAGCATGCGAAGATTTCTTTGTATCTAAATCTGCCACACTCTCATCTTGTGAACGGCTTTGTGACGATTCATCCGTAGTTTCTGCCGCACTGCTTTGTTGCTGCGATTCTGTTGTCTCTACCTAAAAAGATTAATATCCAAATTAGCGTTAGGGGTGTCATGAATTACAAAGAGGAGACGAAGAAGGAGATTCGTGTACCTGATCATGACATCCATAATGCCTGCATTCGCACCGTTGTCCACATGGAATGCCAGCTGCTACGCAGCCACATCGCCGTGTAGTACAATCTTTTTTGCATTTACAAGCATGCGAAGATTTCTTTGTATCTAAATCTGCCACACTCTCATCTTGTGAACGGCTTTGTGACGATTCATCCGTAGTTTCTGCCGCACTGCTTTGTTGCTGCGATTCTGTTGTCTCTACCTAAAAAGATTAATACCCAAATTAGCGTTAGGGGTGTCATGAATTACAAAGAGGAGACGAAGAAGGAGATTCGTGTACCTGATCATGACATCCATAATGTCTGCATTCGCACCGTTGTCCACATGGAATGCCAGCTGCTACGCAGCCACATCGCTGTGTAGTACAATCTTTTTTGCATTTACAAGCATGCGAAGATTTCTTTGTATCTAAATCTGCCACACTCTCATCTTGTGAACGACTTTGTGACGATTCATCCGTAGTTTCTGCCGCACTGCTCTGTTGCTGCGATTTTGTTGTTTCTACCTAAAAAGATTAATATCCAAATTAGTGTTAGGGGAGTCATGAATTAGAAAGAGGAGACGAAGAAGGAGATTCGTGTACCTGATTATCACATCCATAATGTCTGCATTCGCACCGTTGTCCACATGGAATGCCAGCTGCTACGCAGCCACATCGCCGTGTAGTACAATCTTTTTTGCATTTACAAGCATGCGAAGATTTCTTTGTATCTAAATCTGCCACACTCTCATCTTGTGAACGGCTTTGTGACGATTCATCCGTAGTTTCTGCCGCACTGCTCTGTTGCTGCGATTTTGTTGTTTCCACCTAAAAAGATTAATATCCAAATTAGCGTTAGGGGAGTCATGAATTAGAAAGAGGAGACGAAGAAGGAGATTCGTGTACCTGATTATCACATCCATAATGTCTGCATTCGCACCGTTGTCCACATGGAATGCCAGCTGCTACGCAGCCACATCGCCGTGTAGTACAATCTTTTTTGCATTTACAGGCATGCGAAGATTTCTTTGTATCTAAATCTGCCACACTCTCATCTTGTGAACGACTTTGTGACGATTCATCCGTAGTTTCTGCCGCACTGCTCTGTTGCTGCGATTTTGTTGTTTCTACCTAAAAAGATTAATATCCAAATTAGCGTTAGGGGAGTCATGAATTAGAAAGAGGAGACGAAGAAGGAGATTCGTGTACCTGATTATCACATCCATAATGTCTGCATTCGCACCGTTGTCCACATGGAATGCCAGCTGCTACGCAGCCACATCGCCGTGTAGTACAATCTTTTTTGCATTTACAAGCATGCGAAGATTTCTTTGTATCTAAATCTGCCACACTCTCATCTTGTGAACGGCTTTGTGACGATTCATCCGTAGTTTCTGCCGCACTGCTCTGTTGCTGCGATTTTGTTGTTTCCACCTAAAAAGATTAATATCCAAATTAGCGTTAGGGGAGTCATGAATTAGAAAGAGGAGACGAAGAAGGAGATTCGTGTACCTGATTATCACATCCATAATGTCTGCATTCGCACCGTTGTCCACATGGAATGCCAGCTGCTACGCAGCCACATCGCCGTGTAGTACAATCTTTTTTGCATTTACAAGCATGCGAAGATTTCTTTGTATCTAAATCTGCCACACTCTCATCTTGTGAACGGCTTTGTGACGATTCATCCGTAGTTTCTGCCGCACTGCTCTGTTGCTGCGATTTTGTTGTTTCCACCTAAAAAGATTAATATCCAAATTAGCGTTAGGGGAGTCATGAATTAGAAAGAGGAGACGAAGAAGGAGATTCGTGTACCTGATTATCACATCCATAATGTCTGCATTCGCACCGTTGTCCACATGGAATGCCAGCTGCTACGCAGCCACATCGCTGTGTAGTACAATCTTTTTTGCATTTACAAGCATGCGAAGATTTCTTTGTATCTAAATCTGCCACACTCTCATCTTGTGAACGGCTTTGTGACGATTCATCCGTAGATTCTGCCGCACTGCTCTGTTGCTGCGATTTTGTTGTTTCTACCTAAAAAGATTAATATCCAAATTAGTGTTAGGGGAGTCATGAATTAGAAAGAGGAGACGAAGAAGGAGATTCGTGTACCTGATTATCACATCCATAATGTCTGCATTCGCACCGTTGTCCACATGGAATGCCAGCTGCTACGCAGCCACATCGCCGTGTAGTACAATCTTTTTTGCATTTACAGGCATGCGAAGATTTCTTTGTATCTAAATCTGCCACACTCTCATCTTGTGAACGGCTTTGTGACGATTCATCCGTAGTTTCTGCCGCACTGCTCTGTTGCTGCGATTTTGTTGTTTGCACCTAAAAAGATTAATATCCAAATTAGCGTTAGGGGAGTCATGAATTAGAAAGAGGAGACGAAGAAGGAGATTCGTGTACCTGATTATCACATCCATAATGTCTGCATTCGCACCGTTGTCCACATGGAATGCCAGCTGCTACGCAGCCACATCGCCGTGTAGTACAATCTTTTTTGCATTTACAAGCATGCGAAGATTTCTTTGTATCTAAATCTGCCACACTCTCATCTTGTGAACGGCTTTGTGACGATTCATCCGTAGTTTCTGCCGCACTGCTCTGTTGCTGCGATTTTGTTGTTTCCACCTAAAAAGATTAATATCCAAATTAGCGTTAGGGGAGTCATGAATTAGAAAGAGGAGACGAAGAAGGAGATTCGTGTACCTGATTATCACATCCATAATGTCTGCATTCGCACCGTTGTCCACATGGAATGCCAGCTGCTACGCAGCCACATCGCTGTGTAGTACAATCTTTTTTGCATTTACAAGCATGCGAAGATTTCTTTGTATCTAAATCTGCCACACTCTCATCTTGTGAACGGCTTTGTGACGATTCATCCGTAGTTTCTGCCGCACTGCTCTGTTGCTGCGATTTTGTTGTTTCTACCTAAAAAGATTAATATCCAAATTAGTGTTAGGGGAGTCATGAATTAGAAAGAGGAGACGAAGAAGGAGATTCGTGTACCTGATTATCACATCCATAATGTCTGCATTCGCACCGTTGTCCACATGGAATGCCAGCTGCTACGCAGCCACATCGCCGTGTAGTACAATCTTTTTTGCATTTACAGGCATGCGAAGATTTCTTTGTATCTAAATCTGCCACACTCTCATCTTGTGAACGGCTTTGTGACGATTCATCCGTAGTTTCTGCCGCACTGCTCTGTTGCTGCGATTTTGTTGTTTCTACCTAAAAAGATTAATATCCAAATTAGTGTTAGGGGAGTCATGAATTAGAAAGAGGAGACGAAGAAGGAGATTCGTGTACCTGATTATCACATCCACAATGTCTGCATTCGCACCGTTGTCCACATGGAATGCCAGCTGCTACGCAGCCACATCGCCGTGTAGTACAATCTTTTTTGCATTTACAGGCATGCGAAGATTTCTTTGTATCTAAATCTGCCACACTCTCATCTTGTGAACGACTTTGTGACGATTCATCCGTAGTTTCTGCCGCACTGCTCTGTTGCTGCGATTTTGTTGTTTCTACCTAAAAAGATTAATATCCAAATTAGCGTTAGGGGAGTCATGAATTAGAAAGAGGAGACGAAGAAGGAGATTCGTGTACCTGATTATCACATCCATAATGTCTGCATTCGCACCGTTGTCCACATGGAATGCCAGCTGCTACGCAGCCACATCGCCGTGTAGTACAATCTTTTTTGCATTTACAAGCATGCGAAGATTTCTTTGTATCTAAATCTGCCACACTCTCATCTTGTGAACGGCTTTGTGACGATTCATCCGTAGTTTCTGCCGCACTGCTCTGTTGCTGCGATTTTGTTGTTTCCACCTAAAAAGATTAATATCCAAATTAGCGTTAGGGGAGTCATGAATTAGAAAGAGGAGACGAAGAAGGAGATTCGTGTACCTGATTATCACATCCATAATGTCTGCATTCGCACCGTTGTCCACATGGAATGCCAGCTGCTACGCAGCCACATCGCCGTGTAGTACAATCTTTTTTGCATTTACAGGCATGCGAAGATTTCATTGTATCTAAATCTGCCACACTCTCATCTTGTGAACGACTTTGTGACGATTCATCCGTAGTTTCTGCCGCACTGCTCTGTTGCTGCGATTTTGTTGTTTCTACCTAAAAAGATTAATATCCAAATTAGCGTTAGGGGAGACATGAATTAGAAAGAGGAGACGAAGAAGGAGATTCGTGTACCTGATTATCACATCCATAATGTCTGCATTCGCACCGTTGTCCACATGGAATGCCAGCTGCTACGCAGCCACATCGCTGTGTAGTACAATCTTTTTTGCATTTACAAGCATGCGAAGATTTCTTTGTATCTAAATCTGCCACACTCTCATCTTGTGAACGACTTTGTGACGATTCATCCGTAGTTTCTGCCGCACTGCTCTGTTGCTGCGATTTTGTTGTTTCTACCTAAAAAGATTAATATCCAAATTAGTGTTAGGGGAGTCATGAATTAGAAAGAGGAGACGAAGAAGGAGATTCGTGTACCTGATTATCACATCCATAATGTCTGCATTCGCACCGTTGTCCACATGGAATGCCAGCTGCTACGCAGCCACATCGCCGTGTAGTACAATCTTTTTTGCATTTACAGGAATGCGAAGATTTCTTTGTATCTAAATCTGCCACACTCTCATCTTGTGAACGACTTTGTGACGATTCATCCGTAGTTTCTGCCGCACTGCTCTGTTGCTGCGATTTTGTTGTTTCTACCTAAAAAGATTAATATCCAAATTAGCGTTAGGGGAGTCATGAATTAGAAAGAGGAGACGAAGAAGGAGATTCGTGTACCTGATTATCACATCCATAATGTCTGCATTCGCACCGTTGTCCACATGGAATGCCAGCTGCTACGCAGCCACATCGCCGTGTAGTACAATCTTTTTTGCATTTACAAGCATGCGAAGATTTCTTTGTATCTAAATCTGCCACACTCTCATCTTGTGAACGGCTTTGTGACGATTCATCCGTAGTTTCTGCCGCACTGCTCTGTTGCTGCGATTTTGTTGTTTCTACCTAAAAAGATTAATATCCAAATTAGCGTTAGGGGAGACATGAATTAGAAAGAGGAGACGAAGAAGGAGATTCGTGTACCTGATTATCACATCCATAATGTCTGCATTCGCACCGTTGTCCACATGGAATGCCAGCTGCTACGCAGCCACATCGCCGTGTAGTACAATCTTTTTTGCATTTACAAGCATGCGAAGATTTCTTTGTATCTAAATCTGCCACACTCTCATCTTGTGAACGACTTTGTGACGATTCATCCGTAGTTTCTGCCGCACTGCTCTGTTGCTGCGATTTTGTTGTTTCTACCTAAAAAGATTAATATCCAAATTAGCGTTAGGGGAGTCATGAATTAGAAAGAGGAGACGAAGAAGGAGATTCGTGTACCTGATTATCACATCCATAATGTCTGCATTCGCACCGTTGTCCACATGGAATGCCAGCTGCTACGCAGCCACATCGCCGTGTAGTACAATCTTTTTTGCATTTACGAGCATGCGAAGATTTCTTTGTATCTAAATCTGCCACACTCTCATCTTGTGAACGGCTTTGTGACGATTCATCCGTAGTTTCTGCCGCACTGCTCTGTTGCTGCGATTTTGTTGTTTCCACCTAAAAAGATTAATATCCAAATTAGCGTTAGGGGAGTCATGAATTAGAAAGAGGAGACGAAGAAGGAGATTCGTGTACCTGATTATCACATCCATAATGTCTGCATTCGCACCGTTGTCCACATGGAATGCCAGCTGCTACGCAGCCACATCGCCGTGTAGTACAATCTTTTTTGCATTTACAGGCATGCGAAGATTTCATTGTATCTAAATCTGCCACACTCTCATCTTGTGAACGACTTTGTGACGATTCATCCGTAGTTTCTGCCGCACTGCTCTGTTGCTGCGATTTTGTTGTTTCTACCTAAAAAGATTAATATCCAAATTAGCGTTAGGGGAGACATGAATTAGAAAGAGGAGACGAAGAAGGAGATTCGTGTACCTGATTATCACATCCATAATGTCTGCATTCGCACCGTTGTCCACATGGAATGCCAGCTGCTACGCAGCCACATCGCTGTGTAGTACAATCTTTTTTGCATTTACAAGCATGCGAAGATTTCTTTGTATCTAAATCTGCCACACTCTCATCTTGTGAACGACTTTGTGACGATTCATCCGTAGTTTCTGCCGCACTGCTCTGTTGCTGCGATTTTGTTGTTTCTACCTAAAAAGATTAATATCCAAATTAGTGTTAGGGGAGTCATGAATTAGAAAGAGGAGACGAAGAAGGAGATTCGTGTACCTGATTATCACATCCATAATGTCTGCATTCGCACCGTTGTCCACATGGAATGCCAGCTGCTACGCAGCCACATCGCCGTGTAGTACAATCTTTTTTGCATTTACAGGCATGCGAAGATTTCTTTGTATCTAAATCTGCCACACTCTCATCTTGTGAACGACTTTGTGACGATTCATCCGTAGTTTCTGCCGCACTGCTCTGTTGCTGCGATTTTGTTGTTTCTACCTAAAAAGATTAATATCTAAGTTAACGTTGGGGGTGTCATGAATTACAAAGAGGAGACGAAGAAGGAGATTCGTGTACCTGATTATCACATCCATAATGTCTGCATTGACACCGTTGTCCACATGGAATGCCAGCTGCTACGCAGCCACATCGCCGTGTAGTACAATGTTTTTTGCATTTACAAGCATGCGAAGATATGTCTGTATCCATATCCGGTACACTCTGATTTTGTAAGAGGCTTTGTGGTGATTCGTCCGTAGTTTTGCCGCACTGCTTTGTTGCTGCGAATTTGTTGTTTCTGCCGTAACAATTGTTTTTGTGTTTTGTATTCTAGCGTTCTGCGTTTCTGTATGAGGAACCAATGCTCCTTCACCTAAGTTCTATATAAGACAGGGAAAATGATAAGGACTCTTTTACTTGCTTGGACATTCTATAATATTTTGAACATTTTCTTTACGTATAGGTAAAGAGATTGTTAAGGTTTTGATATCTGTTCGAATGTACGATTTAGGAATGTCCATGTCAGTAACACGTGGGGGGACTCTACTGCAAGGTGCCTCGAGAAGTGATCAAACATGGTCATCCCTATTTGTCGATAAAATGAATTAATTAATTACTTAATAATTAATAACGAGTCGATAAAATTCCTATAAATCGCCATTATAATAAGTTTCAGTACAAACTCATCGGTGTGACCATCTGAATGCACGAGTCATATAAGATATCTCTCTCTCTTCTCATTCAATAGTGTTCTAGCGCTTCCGAACACACCTTTCTCCTCGATTCCTCGTTGGATTCTAACGGGTATCAGGATTACATCTATGTAAATATTTCAGTTTCGATAAAAAAAATAACGAAATATTGTTAATGCGCGATTGTTAAATTCACCCCAAATTTATATTTCAAATATTCATATAATAGAGGTAGAAATAACGAAATTGCTTACCGTTTGACTTTTGTTGTTGGTGATTTTGTATGAACTAAAGGATTTACAGATGAAACTTTATACCGATCAGTTATTACTGATATGTAATCATTTATTACTCATGTTATGATAATTTATCTTATGATGAGTCTCTACTGAGATTAGAATGTACCTCTTTTAGTTGGACAAAAGAAAAACCTTTTTTTAGTTGCGTTTTTTGTCAACAGTTGTTACATTATGTAAAAAAATAGAAAAAAGTTTGGGGTCCTCAAATACATAATCTTAGTTCAGCTATTTATTAGTTTCCAAGATATTAATAAAAAAATTTTCGGTAATATATATTGCATTCAGTCATTACTGTTGAGGTTGACTGATAGAAGAACGAGTGGACGAATTTGCAATATTAGGTTGTCCGAAAAGGTTCTTTCGTTTCATAAGGTGATAATATATGAACAATAATTTAATAAAGACTAAAGTATATCGACTAAAATGAATTTTCAACATTCGGTAATGTTTGATAATTTGAGAAGCATCATGGAAAATAAGAAATTCAAAATATTTGTCTCTAGCCACTAGCCAGCGACCCTGACTCAAGTGATTCTTTAGGAACTGACGAATTTATAACATCTTACAACAGATGTCGATCATCTTAAATAACTTAAATGACCTCATATGCAAAGTTGTTAAATTCGTCTCAACAAACGCCATCGTACGTACTACAGAAGAAAGTGCAGGTCCATGCGAAATGAAAAAATGTTCATGCTAGTACAAATGACATGCCGAATGCTAAAAGTTAATGTTAAATCTAAATGATGTATGGAAAATTTATTAGAATTATTGCATCGTTCCATTAATCCATAATCGTTTGAAAGGGAATATTCCCTTTTCTCCCCTAAAAAGAATATATAATAAACGATTAATTTCTGTTTCTTAGGCAACTTGTAATCAGTTTCAGTATTGCACGATTCTGTCATTCTTATATTTGTCTATCTCGGATAGAATAGTAGATATGAACTTTTTCATAGAACCGTACACTTAAATAGGTTCTTGTAGCTTGAAACTCAATAGGTTCTCGCCTATGCTATTGTGTTACCAAGCGGGGCAGATTCCTAACTTTAAGCTTAAATACATAGGTTCTTGTATATGCTAAGTTCCAACCAAACAGGACAGATCCCTAATTTTATAGGTTCTTGAAATGCTATTTTCAATTAAACTCAGTATTTGGCCGCACGGAGCAGCACCAGTCCGGACATAACTAGATCCATAAGCGGGAGCGTTCTCATATATATATATATATATATATATCAAAGTTATAATATCTGAGTATATGTAAAGTAAATATTTTGAAGATATAAAAGAAAACGTTTATGATTTAAAGATAGAGGATTTTTGAATAATGTGTATTACAAGTTATAGTATTGTATTTGATCACGAATAAACCTAACGACATACATATTAATATACTTAAGAAAATATTTAATTGAATGTATCGATATAAAGCCTGTATTATAGTCGAATTGTATATATTCGATTTAAGTTCTGGGCGTATTTTATTTTGTCAAAGTTTTATGTGAAAATGTCAAATGAAATAAAAGTAGCTCTTAAAGCGGCTCGTGATACATTTAGAGAAAAGAAGTATATAGATGTGATTAAGAAATGTAACAAGATATTAATGAGAGTTCAAAATAATTATAACGCACTTATGTTATTGGCGGCTGCAATGAAAGAAATTGATGAGTATAAACCACAAGTACCATTAATTCTCCAAAAAGGTACAAAAATCCAAGCAGACAATCCATTAGCTTGGTACGGTTTAGTATCTTACTATGAAAGAAACTTGGACAATAATGAACGTTATAACCAACTATTATTAGCTTACTGTAAGCTTTTGGAAATAGAAAGGTATACAATTGCTATATACTTCATAAATGTTATATGTTTGTAAAACTTATTCAGTAATTTATTTTCAGTGACTCTAAGTTTACAAATATTATGAGTAGAATCTCAAAACTTTTTACACAACTTAAGGATGTTACGACTATAACTCAATGTATTGAACATTTAATTGAATTACGGAAGAATTTGGATGATAACAAAATTAAGGTCATTGATAAAACGCTTGGATGGCTGCTATTAGATAATTTTTACAATCTAGATAAATATCAAAATTTATTAGAAAGTGTTTTTAAATCTACAATTAATGATCTTGATGCAACTGACCAACAAAAATTTTATACAGAATACTTAAAAATTTTATATGACAAAGATGAATTAATCGATTTGGTAAAAGAAGCTATCAATATGCATCAGCGATTCCCTCAAGATACATTACCGTTAGGTAAGTATTAAAAATAATATATTAGCTATTTTAACATTCTGTTTATGAAAGTAACAAAGGAATCTTATAATATCGCTTATTAATTTTAATGGGATTTTTTATCAAGCAAACAGAAGAATTTAAAGATTTATTTTTAATATTTATGAGGTAACAGAATTTAATAATAATGCAATCTATATCTATCTATATCATGAAACATGTGGAGTGCAATTGTTTAGTAAACAGTAAATGGTAAATATAATTAATAAATGGCAATGATGTAAATAGTATTAATAGAAATGAGTTCAGTTAGATGTAAATATTAGCATATACGTACTATAAAGAAACAAAAAGAATTCAAAAGTACTGTACGACAAAATTTAAACTTTTTTACATATACATATATTATTATATATATATATATATATATATATATATATATATATATATCGTCTATGTATGTATTTTTTAGTTACAATAATAGGCTTTTCCCACAATAGCAACAATTGTTGTGATAAATGCTTCAATTTTGTATAGTTTCTCCATAATTGTTTTATCAGTATTGTTTTATCAGTAGATACATTTCCTGGTATTGGATGCATCTTTATCATTTCCAGATACTATTGAGGAAGCAAGCGTTTATGTTATCTCTTATTCACCATTGCCGATATTCTGGTTAGTAATGAATTATCAAATTTAGCGAAACAAAATTTTTATATTTTTTATTTTATAATTATGGGATTATTATAAACAAATTTCTAACGGTTTGCCAATGAAAATAATGCCAAATACGATTATATTTCAATGAATTTGATCTATGTGGAAAATGTACAATTGCATGATACATTAACTCTGCTATGTTTCTTTGTCATTATCGACCCAATTTTTCAACATTTCAAAAATAAAATAGGGTAAAATAATATTGAACAAGATATGGAAATTCTTATTAATATACATAATTTCTTGTTTCAGTTGCATATTAAACAGCTTCTTAAGACATTACAAATTTTTATTTGTTTACTAAAATGAGAGCAGGATTGAAATATACAAAATTCCATAATGATAGTAGGATTAAGATAATAGCTAGCATTTTCCAGAAACTTTTATATTCTTTGTTAGTAGATATGGCATGATCTCGAACATGCCTGTCAGAGATTTAAAATATATAGTATACAAAGTATAAAAGTATACAAGAACAGTACACATAAAGTATACATAACTTTAGTTGTAATTTATACTTTTAATGATATGACAAAGAGAATAGAGGAGTGCCAGGGTAAATAAATCAAGAAAGAAATTAATGACTAAGTGGTACAAAGAAGCAAAATTGTATAATAAGGTTGCACAATTTAAAGGAATTAAATATTAAAACTAACATTATATACACTGCTACTGGCTGCAGTCTATACCATAGGTATAATATAAATGATATCTACCGTTTCACTTCTGAATTAAAATCGCCACTAACAATAAGTGTTTAAAGCAGATTGAAAAATAACTTTCCTGAATTGTACCGAAGAATATTAGAGAATAGCAGTCTTAACTCAAGAGTTTCCATAAGTATGTTTTGTAGTAGTATATTTTAATAGATTAAACAGCTTCTATTAAACAAGTATTAATTTCCGAAAAAATTGCCACTATTAATATATAAAGCTTACATCTCACTACTGCATTGTATAGTAATTGCAAGCAATAAGTGCTTGAAATTTGCATATTAATTAAAATTAGAAACTATGTACACTTATAATCATTCAATTGTTATTTTCAGCATTTAAAATATTATTTATCAAGATATGAATATATTATTTGAGAAATTTTTCTTATGTTATGCATACATATATATATATATTCTAAACTACCGAGCATATTTCAAGTTGTTTTCATATATTGTTAGTTAAGGGATGAAATTTAGCAAAAATAGCATTTAATCACTATTTGTCGATTTTCCATATTTATGTTTTAATCACTCAGTTATGAAAATTATTTTAAAAGATCGTAATAGATCGATATTTGTTAAAAACGAAAAATAATAAAAATAATTAGTAATAAAGATTTAAATGTCGTGAAAGTCATTGGAAGAAACATAATACAACACGTTATAACGCAGTACTTGTCTTAAATTATTTATTAACTATTATCGAACTGATACTGATCAAAAACCATTATTTAAAGAGATAGTAAATTAGCGACAGCCATTGAAATATTCGTGATTCGAACTTACCTGGCTCTTATTTTTCAACTCTCGTCGCTGTCCGTGAAACAATTATTCAAAAAGTTGTTAATAAATGAAAATAAAATTTAAAATAAAATTTACTGCTATTGCTTTCATGTGATTACATATTTAGACAATAGTAGAAAATGATTTGGAGATTTATGTAAATCGAAAACTTGTTGCACAGAATACAGTAAGGTTTTATAGAAAATCTAGCTTGAAATTCTTCGTATAATGCAATTTCCTATTTCAAATACTGCAAAAACGAAGTCTCGAAGATATCACACAGAAGTAGATTACGCACGTATGGTATACGGAAAACTGAATTCCCCGCAATTCTACACATACTTTTATACCAAGATTTTTTATCTTGCAGCGCTCTGCAGAGTGACATAAGTTCAAATCCGTTTGAAATCATAAAATTGCGGATTTTTATTAGAAGTGCGCGATCCCCGCACTTCTGGATTCTTGGGATCCCCGTTAGTTTCGGTATTCGTAATCGAGTATTGAAATATAGTACCAACGAAAATTATGTAATGCCGCGAAGTGCAACGACAGAGGCACAAGTCGCCCCAAATTGTTATCTTACACCAAGAAAATAACAATTAACGTGTGTCACGTTTTAAGGTGTGTACATGCGACGTACGTACGATGATGTACGTAGACGTTGTAGCGAGTCTGTTGTGAGCCGATCATAAAAACTCTCGATATCAAGATATGCAAAGTTTCTGAATACAGCAAGAGCAGGGTCGTAGAAGAGAGACACCGTGACGACAGAAGTGACAAAACAGAACCGTAGTACGAAACGTATCGCGTAACCCGATAGTACTAGCACGTCAAGTCTACGATGAACTTCCGCCGAAGATTTCGGCAATTCAATTGATATTCAAGAAATCGTGCGAGAGTGCCAGCATTGAATCATCGCTCACAGCGTTGGATCACGTACGAATATGAAATTATATTATATATTATATAATTATATGCGGAAGAGTGGAGTCGCATGTTAGTCACTGATGAATCACGATACTGTCTATACGATCAACAGGTCATCAACAGGTTTGTTATCAATACGGTCCCCATTTTGGAATATGGACAATGGAAATGTGTGTCTCAAGTAAGAGTTTTCAACGCCGGTGGTTATTGGTGATGACGTGAATCGGAGTTTAGTTTTTCTATTGCACAGACTGGACGGTAGTGTCATTACCAGCACTAAATGTAACTTGTCATGTAGACGAAGTGGGAAATATTTAAGGAAAGAATTCAGTACCTAACACCGGTAAAAGAAGTTCTTATCAACATATGTCCTGTTTGACTTTCTTCAGGAGATACAGCGTCTTGTGTTCTGCGATTTCATATTTCATAGAATATACTTAAAATGACTTGCATTTGAATGCATGCACGAAGATCTTTTGTTATCGATCTAATGACTCTGTCAATACTGTCCAATAATAATAAATAATAAATAATAATAATAATAAATAATAATACTGCGTCCGATAATTTGAGCAGTGTGTGCGGGTGCCTGTTATCTGCAAATAGCGCGCCTCTACATCAGATTCAACTGGTGAGAGAGAGAGAGAAAGAGAGAGAGAGAGGGTGAGAGAGAGAGGGAGAGAGAGAGAGGATACAAGTCAATCTCATAACACTACAACGCTACAATCCAGACCTATCATTGGATTAATGCATCCAGCAATAAATACGAACCTGTTCAATGAGAGAAACGACAGCTACACCCAATATTAATATCCGGAAAGGAAAAGATGCAGACCAATCTGATACAAGTAGATACACTTACATTCGCCATACGCAAATAGTACAGATATCCTTCTTGCGTCAGTGGGGAAACACGCAATCGCAACTTCCCAACTTTTTAATTTACAGAAGGTTAACGCAACACACACCTATAATAACTAATATAACTGGCTCACAGAAACCGATAATGTAGACAACACGTCAGAATCTGACATGAGAACTGAATTGCAAATTCAACGACAAAAAGACAATCCAACGAAGTTCATTGAAGGGCAGAAGCCAACAGAAATAAAAGCGTAACCAACACAGCAGAAAGAAGATCACCTATCAATGCGATGAATATTTATCGACAATAGTATCACTTTCTCAATCAACTCACCCCAACAGTTGTTTGTCATAAATACCTGTTGGATAAACGTATCATGCAGAACAACCTAAGGAAATATTTCATTGTAAAAAGTGTCAGAGGATTGGCCATTTCAGTAGTAGTTGTACACTCGAATACAGATGCGATGTGTGCTAATAATCATAATCATTCAGGAAATTGCACAATCAAACATAAAAGTGATAAAACCAATGTCGAGTGCAGTCGGCACTAACTGCGGACAAACAAGGCATCCAGCATTGTTCAAGAAGTGCTCAACGAGGTAGCCCTTATTTTTTGACCTCCGATTTGCTTTCGATCTTACCGTTCCAAACTGCGATACTTGAGGACAAAATAATAAAATTTATTACGCGAAATTGCAGAGTGATTGGACAACTGGAATCCGTGCCACATTTAAGTTATTATGACTCCTGCAGTTACATACAGTGGTTTAAAGTCTTAAACGCTGCTTCATATACTAATTTCAGAAATAAAACTCAAATATTTTATATATATTTGTAGTTGCATCATATAAATATTATCATTACACGTCTAAGACATTGTATTTTTATGTAAAAATATTCACTAATATTTTTCAAATAGCGGATTATGCTCGAAATTGACGCGAAATCATTAAAATTTGAAAACTAACTTAAACACGGCACAGGTTCTCGTTGAGGAATCACTTTGAAATTTTTGCACATTTTCTCCCCAAATGTCAGAGTTTCGGACGGTGAGATAATGGTAATAGATTTTCTCCAAGAAATTACAAATAATTCAAATAATTGCAACAAAAGTTACAAAATTATTTTTGTGGATGAATTTGAAAATTGGTTTATGGGATCCTTAGAATGACTTTATGGAAGTTGAGATAGGAAACTGCCTATGACGAATGTAATCTTTTTACCACCTAGATTGAGTTTCATCTCACTGTGCGTTCGAATGCCACGTATGTGATGTTAATGTCTTTAAGTCACATGTAACACATGTAAATCCTCAGGTGGTAGGCTCACGTTCTCCGCTTTGGTATAGGATCTCCAATAACCATAGTACAAACATGCGCCACTGACGGCAATAATAACATCTTAATCTCATATAATATTAAATTCCCGATCACTTTTTATTCGGAATTGTTACTAGTTGCTTGCTTATACTGCCTACTCGGTACCAAGGTTGGACGCACACGAGGTTGGAACATGGGCTGCTTCGCTCTACTTGTTCATCGCTTGTCTCTCTACACATGAGCGTTACTACGCTTGCTGTATGCATGTATAGATATGTATTATTATTAGGTATATAGCTTATGCATTATTATTAAGTATTGTATTTATTTGTGTATTGTCGTATGTTATTTTGTATACATATTATTATATGTATTATGTAGCAAATGTTTTTATCATATATCTTTAAAATGAAGCTTTCAAACTATTTGAATATTATTCATTACGTCTAATGATACTGCTTCAAAAATATGTAATAAGAGAATTTGCTCCGTTTAGTTCATTTTAATTCATTATATTACATACACACACATACATATATGTATCTTAATGTATTTATCAATTATTTCTCTGAAGTAATCGGTCTTCTCCAATTTATGTTTCTATCCATAATCGCAGATACTGAAAAAACTTGTCTGGAAAATTTCCTAATTGGTGGTGCGAAAATGTTGACATTCGCCTTAGAACGAACGCATCTCATTAATTGGATAAACATTATACTTACCAATTTTCAGATAAAAGCGTATATCGTAGCGAACGTAGCAACGACGTGTTACGTACTCAAAAATAACAACTGCTGCATAATTTTACCGTTCTTCTGTATGTTCATATCCCACGGCGCTTAATGTTGGCGTCCCAAATATCGATGCTCTGGCTTACCGCTCTCTGTATGGTCAGGCCCGCTGCAGACGAACTTTTGTCGTTGCGATCCCGTTGCGATCACATATCTATCTTCGTTGTTTTTAATTAAGAAAACAAAGGAAGACACAAGATCGCAACGATGAAAGTCGCTCGCCTGCACCGGTCGTTAATTAGGTCGTAAATATACGGCGTAGTGAGCGATAGGTGGCAAGTGGCAAAACAAGTGATTTCACAGACAATGCCAAATGCCAATGTCCTAAATATCAATTTTGTCGCTTACTGTTTGCCACTTCTCTGTATGTACACGGCTTTAGGATTACAAGTGGAGAAGCGTCCGGAGAAATGTGAACTATAGAATTACTTCATACCTTTGTTAGGCAAAGCGTTCATCCCTTGACCGCGGCTACGTTCGGCGACTGGCTATCGCCTCGAGCCCAAGCTCATTATCACAAATCTTGAACAAATACAATCGGATCGAAAGACGACAATTGTTTAATTACGCCTATGATAGAATCTAGATTACGGTGTTAAGGGATTTTCCCGGGGTTCCAAAGGGAAGGCTCCGATGTCCTTTCATCTCCGACATATATATATAGTGTTAGGGACAGTAGAACAAGAATTTTCGCGTTAATGGATTGGTTAGGATTTTGAATTTTCTTTGTTTAATACAAATTTTATCCCTACGTTTCCTTCTTCTTCTCTCTTAATTTCGCCAGTGCATAACGAAATTATTAGAGAAGAAGAAATTTTTATAAAGTCAAATTTCTTACCTTGAGGAGTAAGTGCCGTCGGGGGCCATCACCTCGCCTGCGGTAATGATCATCGGTGTGTTTATTATTGGATTTTATTATTCAACTCGGGTATAATTATTATTAAAACCGTTAGTTTTATTTATTTATTTTGATTAAAAAAAAATACACACTGAATAAAGCTTGCAGTTTATTATTCGGACTAATGTCGCGGATACAAATATATTTATTTATAAAGATATTTTGATCTCGCCAACGAAATGAACACTTAGAAGATTTCTAATTTAATTGTGACTTAGACTGAGCAATTAATGAGAGACCGTCGAAACGCAATGCACGATAGACGACAAAATAATCACGTAACGTACAATTGACGACAAAATAATCACGTAACGTACAATTGACGACAAAATAATCACGTAACGTACAATTGACGACAAAATAATGGGCCATAGGTTTTCAAATCGCGAGTCGGCTATTGGTAGTAGCGCGTGTTCATTTGTGTATTCGAAACCTTACTCGCGCGATTTGCATATAGTAGTTTTCGTTTCCTCGTTACGGCACGCGCTGAGCGCGGGACGTGACACCCCCGCCCTTGGAGTTCAAATTTCCAAAGGAAATTTGACTGATAATGTCCCTGAGTTCGCTCAGGGCGGATGTAGGTGCTGTTGGTTGTTGAGCAACTGTTGATGTTATTAATATTCCTTGAGGTTGTGCCGTTTGATTGTCGACATTTCGTCCTCTTTAGAAGTATAATAGCAGGTGGGTGACTGTGCCGCATATTGCTCCTAGTAGGGCGATTCCACATCCGTAAGTCTCGCGTAACTGTTATCCGTGTATTGCTATATCTACTATCGTCTTCATTAGTTTAAATATTACAAGTATTCCAAATATTGCTGCTCTGACCGTTCCAAATTCCATAGGACCAGTCCATAATTTCGATGTGGTGCGATTTCCTTGCCAAACCGGTAGTTCCGAATAACTGTTAGAATTTAATCTTGAAATTAAGATTAATAAACTGTGTGGAAGACACAATGTGTGTATTGAAACAATACTTTATGATTTTTATTAAACAAAGTTACAAGTAAAATACAAGTAAGCGTTATGAATGTTGACAGTTGGCTAGTTGTTCACAGACTGACTTGCTTAGTGACCCATGGCCCTTAAAAAGGTTTAGAACTCCACTCTGTATGCAGCAATGAGTGTGACCTGTGTGAGTGTCTGTGTGGCGTCACATGTGCTACAGAACCTTCTAGTAGCTTCTCGACGTGCCCATCGAGAATGTTCCATCCGTATCCTTAAGCTTCTTCCGCCAAATTCTCGAAAGAGCATGCACGTGCTAGCCGCCATGGTACATCTCACGAACGCGCACTAGTGGGGATAGCGTTGGACAACGAAAGGAAGAATCCATACGATCAACCACCTTATCTGCATGCGATTGATATCGTTGTATTCCAACAATAACATTCCGTTGTATGTCGTACTTTTATTTGTACTGGAATGCATTTGACTATATGGACTACTTCTCCTGCGATCAAAGCCATGTGTCCTGGGGTTTTGGTTATTGTATATATGTGAATTCGTCGGGCAGTAGGGTTGCTAAACTTAAAGCGTTTTCTATTAATTTCTTTTCGGTGGTGCATCTTCGTGTCAGTACATCGTGGTATAGTGCCGTTTGTTTCATAAAATTTTATGTGTATATGTTATCAGTGGAAATAAGTATTACAAATGCTGCTTGGTTTACAAATATATACGTATATGTGTATGTATCGGTAGGTATTATAAATGAGATTTGTTTTATAATTATATATGTCGGGTTATGGTTGGAATTTTGGGCGCGTAACAACTCTTCACGTGAATTAACCGTTGTTTTACACAACCGAGATTATATTTACACGTATACACAAGTCTACTACAAAGATTAACAAATAATAAGTCTAGTGAATAATAAGCTTAACAAATAATAAGTTAGTGGATAATAAGTTGAACGAATAATAAGTCTAACAAATAATAAGTCTAATGAATAATAAGTTTAACGAATAGTAAGTTCAATGAATAGTATGATTTACGAACAATAAGTTTAATGAACGCTATTAACAATATTTTTGAGTTCAAACGAATCCACGGCCAACGGGATAACTCTTTACTAAGCGTAGACTGATCTTAAGCACAGAAATACGATGGTTGGAAACTCGACGTGTCACTCTCCAAAGCAGTCGCAAGAATGCCAGCCTCGTCGAGATTTTTCTCGCTGTACGATTGCATTTGTTTTTCTATGCCCGTTTGGAAGCATCGAGAAGGTTTCAAACGCCGTTGCTAGGCAGACTCGTTGGAAGTGTGACACCAATTACCTCTCAGGTACAAGACATCGACTCCCGACTGTCGGACGCCAACGCCGCGACGCATCTTAGTCCCCATCAGAGACAAGGCCCCAACCCCGACTTTCGGACTCCTTAGAATCCACACCAAACCCCCCAACATCCCCAAGCCAGGGTGTATATAAGCCGAGACTTCACCCAGCCCGGGCAGTTCTCGTTCTAGTTGCTGTTCTTGTACAACATCCCTTTCTCTGTTCAACGTTATTGTAAGTGCCAAAGTCATAATAAAGTTCGATAAAAGAGAATTAATAGTTGGGCTACGACTCAGGTTTCTTTTCTCTCGCAACCCAAATATCCGTTTTACGTGACAGAAGCAGCGAGAAAGTTCCAAACGCCGTTGTTAGGCAGTTTCTGCCTGGAGTTTGATTAGTAATACAATGTATGACCCATTGTATCACACGTGGCTAGACCCGCTCCCGAGGCCGCATGCCGCCACAACCACATTTCTCGGAAAACCCATACAACCACTCCAGACCTCCGTTAGGCAAAACGTACATCCCGTGACCGTGGCTACGTTCGGCGACCAATTGTCACCTCGAACCCAATCTCGCTATTACAAATCTCGAACAATTACAGCTATGATAAAATCCAGGCTAGAGTACTAGAGGATGTTCCCAAAATTTCCAAGGAACGGCTTCGGCTTTCCTCTCATCTCCGACGTATATATGTATATATATTGATAGAAATAGATGTTATAAATGTTGCTCATTTTACGAATATATATATATGTGCATGTGTCGATAAATATAAACGGACTTTATTTTATAAGCCTTATGCATTATCGATGAGAGTGGGTGTTATAAATGTTAACTGCCTTACAAACATGCATGTGTATGTATCGGTAAATATAAATGAAAATTATATGCATTGCTATAAATGTTGGTCGTTTTACAAGCGGATAGCATAAATATTTATTTTGTGCGTATACTCAGTTAATAGTAAATACCGTATCCATATTATATATTTATTATAAAGTTATAATAACTAATTATTGTTTATTAGTTTTCTCTAGTTCCATAATAATGAAAGTTAGAATAATATACGATAATAATAATTATTATTTATTAGTTTCTTTAGTTCGATAAATGTATTGCATTGTATTAATTATTATTTATTATTTTTCCTTAGTTTATTGAAATAGTTAGTAGTTTAATAGTCGTAGCGTTGTTCCTTATGGCTGATTTCCATAAATTCCTAATATTCCTGTTATAATGCTGTATTATATTGCATTAGCTATTATTCATTTCTTGTTATAATGTTCCCTTTGTTTTATTACCATCTTATTAATTATTTATTTCTTCGTTGAAAATACAATTTATTTTGTAACGCATGCACGTGTTGATTATCCAAAATGGCCGCTTACCTATATCTTCAGTAGGAATATGGTGTTAATATAATGTCAACCGTAACGTGTCGTCGAAATAACTAATTGTTCGTTAATCATTGTGATTTTATTTACTGGATGCCGAATTGAAGGGAAATAATATTGTTTTGTGTTTATAATAAAGTGCGCCTCATAGCACATGCGCGAACGATGCTTTGTGTTCGGGGGGAATTTTCAAATGGCTGTTCGTGTGTATCTTTAGTGAAGATAACGTGTTATGCAGCGTTTTACCAAAATAATTATTTACTTGTGTTAGATTTTATTTAATGAGGTGTGAATAATATTGTTTTATGTTCGTTGTAATGTTGTAATTATAACGTAATACGTTATATGGTATAACGTTATAACGTATTACGTTATATGGTATAACGTTATAACGTATTACGTTATATGGTATAACGTTATATCGTATTACGTTATATAGTATAACGTTATATGGTAAAACGTTATAACGTATTACGTCATATAATATAACGTTGTATGGTATAACGTTATAACGTATTACGTCATATGGTATAACGTTATATCGTATTACGTTATATAGTATAATGTCATATGGTACAACGTCATAACGTATTACGTTAAATGGTATAACGATATAACGTAATACGTTACATAGTATAATGTCATATGGTACAACGTCATAACGTATTACGTTATATGCTATAACGTTATATAGTATAACGTAATATGGTAAAACGTTATAACGTATTACGTCATATAATATAACGTTGTATGGTGTAACGTTATAACGTATTACGTTATATGGTATAACGTTATAACGTATTACGTTATATAGTATAACGTTGTATGGTATAACGTTCTAACGTATTACGTTATATAGTATAACGTTATATGGTATAACGTTGTAACGTAATACGATATATGGTATAACGTTATAACGTAATACGTGATATGGTGTAACGTTAATAGCCCAATTCCGGTTTCATATTTACAGAACTGATATGACGTATTACGTTATATGGTATAACGTTATAATGTATTACGTTATGTAGATTAACGTTATATGGTGAAACGTTATCACTTATTACGTTACATAGTATAGTGTTATATGGTATAACGTTATAACTTATTACGTTATATAGTATAACGTTATATGGTATAACGTTATAACGTATTACGTTACATAGTATAACATTATATGGTATAACGTTATAACGTATTACATTATATATATTCTAATCAATATCTTCATTTTGTCTTAGCTCGAAGAAGTATTCCTTAAATTTTCTGACATCTCTTGCTGAGAATCTTGCACAGAGTAGGAAACACTCTATCATTTTATCTCTGATTATTTTAGTAGAGTAATGCATAATGTAATGAATTTTTCATACCTTAATAGCTCCCTTTTCGAATATCCTATGTATATCAACGGAATGATGAAGTAGAATCATAAAATGATTCCACATGATCTTTCCTGCTTTAAACGAAATGTATCAAATTTTGTATTTAACATTTTCAATATTTCAATTACTAAACTACACATCCGAATTTAATTCAGAATGTGGGCATATGATTATGGTTAAGGTAAACAGAACATAAAGAGAAATGGTTAAGTACGTCTGCTTTTTCTGCAAGAATAATTTGGAACATACCAGTAATATACACGTATGTATTATACGCGTTACAACCTTTTTTAAAATCTCGATGCGATATAGTAAAGTTATGATATTTGGCAGATAAAACTTTTTAAATTACTCATATTGTTCCGTGGTAGTGTTGTTTCTTTTGTATCTATCTTAATTTTCCATCGATCTTACATAGATTACCTAAGTTTAACTTTTTATTGTTCCAGAGAGTATTAATTTGCAATTTGCTTGGTTTGGCGAATGATAGTATCTTCTATGAAAATTTGAAAAGGAAGTTGGCAGAAATGTTAAACTCGGAAGAGAGCGTAAAAGCAATTGAAGACTTGGGACTTCTTGAAGAAGATTTAGTATTGAAGTTGAATACGCCTCTCGATACTTTGACACATTATTTGTCAAAAAAGTTGTGCTATGATCAAAATGAACGAGATCTAGTAATTCTAAGACACGACGTTGGAATACTCTGGCCAGACAACAGAAGAGAAAACAGAGGAATTAATTTGGTGTTGTATGGCGAACCACAAGGATACTCTGCTATGGCGCGCAGTGTTGGATATCCGACGGCAATAGCAGTTAAAATGATCCTTGACGGTATAGTTCTTCTTTTTCCCGTTTATTCTAAAAAATGTTTCTTCGTTCAGTATTACATATCGAATAATAAAAATTACGATTGACATTTGTTATCCCTTTTAACATAAAGGCGTTCAAAATTATGTTTACACAGAACGTAATACATATTATTGCAATTTTATATATCCACGCATATGTATATTTCTGATACTTTCATTGCATGTCATCCTTCTAAACAAATTTTACCATATAATTTAATAATAATTTCAAAGTACATTATTTTTCTTTTTCGTTAATAGGTGAAATTCAACAACGAGGAGTAGTCTTTCCGTTTACCCCAGATATTTATCGACCAATACTCAATCGATTGAAAGCAGAAGGAATAGAATTCTTTGAGACATCCAAGTGGATTTAACATCTTTATAATATTAATAACAAGTAATTATAAATATAATGTATAAATAAATATAATTATTAACTTATATAAGTTAACTTTCCATTGCCACTCTTGTAACACAAAGCATACGAAAACAACAGCGACAGAATTATTATTGTGTAGGTATTGTTTTTTAGTAGAACTTCTTATTGCTATTCATTATGATAGCATTATTTACATAGTTCTTTATGAAGTGAAATATACAAAAGAGTGGGATAATATCCGAATGTCCAGGATTAGGATCTTTCCACTTCAAATGAGCATAACATTCTAATGAGTCCAAGAATTACAAAACTTGAAACGTTATTTCGTAAGGAGGAGGGACAGGGAAGCCAATATTTATTATCTGCCGCCAATTTCATCTCAATATCAGTTACCACAACTTCATGTCACATTTGCCATGGGTAATAATATTTTTCATATCTTAAGACTGATACAATGAAAATTTCTTTGTATCTAAATCTGCAATACTCACATTCTATGAAAGGCTTTCTGACGATTCATCTGCAATTTTTGCTGCACTGCTTTGTTGCTGCGAATTTGCTGTTTCTACCTAAAAAGATTAATATTCAAATTAGCGTTAGGGGAGTCATGAATTAGAAAGAGGAGACGAAGAAGGAGATTCGTGTACCTGATTATCACATCCGTAATGTCTGCATTCGCAGTGTTGTCCACATGGAATGCCTGCTGCTACGCAGCCACATCGCCGTGTAGTACAATCTTTTTTGCAGTTACAAGCATGCGAAGATTTCTTTGTATCTAAACCTGCCACACTCTCATCTTGTGAACGGCTTTGTGACGATTCATCCGTAGTTTCTGCCGCACTGCTTTGTTGCTGCGATTCTGTTGTCTCTACCTAAAAAGATTAATATCCAAATTAGCGTTAGGGGTGTCATGAATTACAAAGAGGAGACGAAGAAGGAGATTCGTGTACCTGATCATGACATCCATAATGTCTGCATTCGCACAGTTGTCCACATGGAATGCCAGCTGCTACGCAGCCACATCGCCGTGTAGTACAATCTTTTTTGCATTTACAAGCATGCGAAGATTTCTTTGTATCTAAATCTGCCACACTCTCATCTTGTGAACGGCTTTGTGACGATTCATCCGTAGTTTCTGCCGCACTGCTTTGTTGCTGCGATTCTGTTGTCTCTACCTAAAAAGATTAATATCCAAATTAGCGTTAGGGGTGTCATGAATTACAAAGAGGAGACGAAGAAGGAGATTCGTGTACCTGATCATGACATCCATAATGCCTGCATTCGCACCGTTGTCCACATGGAATGCCAGCTGCTACGCAGCCACATCGCCGTGTAGTACAATCTTTTTTGCATTTACAAGCATGCGAAGATTTCTTAGTATCTAAATCTGCCACACTCTCATCTTGTGAACGGCTTTGTGACGATTCATCCGTAGTTTCTGCCGCACTGCTTTGTTGCTGCGATTCTGTTGTCTCTACCTAAAAAGATTAATACCCAAATTAGCGTTAGGGGTGTCATGAATTACAAAGAGGAGACGAAGAAGGAGATTCGTGTACCTGATCATGACATCCATAATGTCTGCATTCGCACCGTTGTCCACATGGAATGCCAGCTGCTACGCAGCCACATCGCTGTGTAGTACAATCTTTTTTGCATTTACAAGCATGCGAAGATTTCTTTGTATCTAAATCTGCCACACTCTCATCTTGTGAACGACTTTGTGACGATTCATCCGTAGTTTCTGCCGCACTGCTCTGTTGCTGCGATTTTGTTGTTTCTACCTAAAAAGATTAATATCCAAATTAGTGTTAGGGGAGTCATGAATTAGAAAGAGGAGACGAAGAAGGAGATTCGTGTACCTGATTATCACATCCATAATGTCTGCATTCGCACCGTTGTCCACATGGAATGCCAGCTGCTACGCAGCCACATCGCCGTGTAGTACAATCTTTTTTGCATTTACAAGCATGCGAAGATTTCTTTGTATCTAAATCTGCCACACTCTCATCTTGTGAACGGCTTTGTGACGATTCATCCGTAGTTTCTGCCGCACTGCTCTGTTGCTGCGATTTTGTTGTTTCCACCTAAAAAGATTAATATCCAAATTAGCGTTAGGGGAGTCATGAATTAGAAAGAGGAGACGAAGAAGGAGATTCGTGTACCTGATTATCACATCCATAATGTCTGCATTCGCACCGTTGTCCACATGGAATGCCAGCTGCTACGCAGCCACATCGCCGTGTAGTACAATCTTTTTTGCATTTACAGGCATGCGAAGATTTCATTGTATCTAAATCTGCCACACTCTCATCTTGTGAACGACTTTGTGACGATTCATCCGTAGTTTCTGCCGCACTGCTCTGTTGCTGCGATTTTGTTGTTTCTACCTAAAAAGATTAATATCCAAATTAGCGTTAGGGGAGACATGAATTAGAAAGAGGAGACGAAGAAGGAGATTCGTGTACCTGATTATCACATCCATAATGTCTGCATTCGCACCGTTGTCCACATGGAATGCCAGCTGCTACGCAGCCACATCGCCGTGTAGTACAATCTTTTTTGCATTTACAAGCATGCGAAGATTTCTTTGTATCTAAATCTGCCACACTCTCATCTTGTGAACGGCTTTGTGACGATTCATCCGTAGTTTCTGCCGCACTGCTCTGTTGCTGCGATTTTGTTGTTTCTACCTAAAAAGATTAATATCCAAATTAGCGTTAGGGGAGTCATGAATTAGAAAGAGGAGACGAAGAAGGAGATTCGTGTACCTGATTATCACATCCATAATGTCTGCATTCGCACCGTTGTCCACATGGAATGCCAGCTGCTACGCAGCCACATCGCCGTGTAGTACAATCTTTTTTGCATTTACAAGCATGCGAAGATTTCTTTGTATCTAAATCTGCCACACTCTCATCTTGTGAACGGCTTTGTGACGATTCATCCGTAGTTTCTGCCGCACTGCTCTGTTGCTGCGATTTTGTTGTTTCCACCTAAAAAGATTAATATCCAAATTAGCGTTAGGGGAGTCATGAATTAGAAAGAGGAGACGAAGAAGGAGATTCGTGTACCTGATTATCACATCCATAATGTCTGCATTCGCACCGTTGTCCACATGGAATGCCAGCTGCTACGCAGCCACATCGCTGTGTAGTACAATCTTTTTTGCATTTACAAGCATGCGAAGATTTCTTTGTATCTAAATCTGCCACACTCTCATCTTGTGAACGGCTTTGTGACGATTCATCCGTAGTTTCTGCCGCACTGCTCTGTTGCTGCGATTTTGTTGTTTCTACCTAAAAAGATTAATATCCAAATTAGTGTTAGGGGAGTCATGAATTAGAAAGAGGAGACGAAGAAGGAGATTCGTGTACCTGATTATCACATCCATAATGTCTGCATTCGCACCGTTGTCCACATGGAATGCCAGCTGCTACGCAGCCACATCGCCGTGTAGTACAATCTTTTTTGCATTTACAGGCATGCGAAGATTTCTTTGTATCTAAATCTGCCACACTCTCATCTTGTGAACGGCTTTGTGACGATTCATCCGTAGTTTCTGCCGCACTGCTCTGTTGCTGCGATTTTGTTGTTTCTACCTAAAAAGATTAATATCCAAATTAGTGTTAGGGGAGTCATGAATTAGAAAGAGGAGACGAAGAAGGAGATTCGTGTACCTGATTATCACATCCACAATGTCTGCATTCGCACCGTTGTCCACATGGAATGCCAGCTGCTACGCAGCCACATCGCCGTGTAGTACAATCTTTTTTGCATTTACAGGCATGCGAAGATTTCTTTGTATCTAAATCTGCCACACTCTCATCTTGTGAACGACTTTGTGACGATTCATCCGTAGTTTCTGCCGCACTGCTCTGTTGCTGCGATTTTGTTGTTTCTACCTAAAAAGATTAATATCCAAATTAGCGTTAGGGGAGTCATGAATTAGAAAGAGGAGACGAAGAAGGAGATTCGTGTACCTGATTATCACATCCATAATGTCTGCATTCGCACCGTTGTCCACATGGAATGCCAGCTGCTACGCAGCCACATCGCCGTGTAGTACAATCTTTTTTGCATTTACAAGCATGCGAAGATTTCTTTGTATCTAAATCTGCCACACTCTCATCTTGTGAACGGCTTTGTGACGATTCATCCGTAGTTTCTGCCGCACTGCTCTGTTGCTGCGATTTTGTTGTTTCCACCTAAAAAGATTAATATCCAAATTAGCGTTAGGGGAGTCATGAATTAGAAAGAGGAGACGAAGAAGGAGATTCGTGTACCTGATTATCACATCCATAATGTCTGCATTCGCACCGTTGTCCACATGGAATGCCAGCTGCTACGCAGCCACATCGCCGTGTAGTACAATCTTTTTTGCATTTACAGGCATGCGAAGATTTCATTGTATCTAAATCTGCCACACTCTCATCTTGTGAACGACTTTGTGACGATTCATCCGTAGTTTCTGCCGCACTGCTCTGTTGCTGCGATTTTGTTGTTTCTACCTAAAAAGATTAATATCCAAATTAGCGTTAGGGGAGACATGAATTAGAAAGAGGAGACGAAGAAGGAGATTCGTGTACCTGATTATCACATCCATAATGTCTGCATTCGCACCGTTGTCCACATGGAATGCCAGCTGCTACGCAGCCACATCGCCGTGTAGTACAATCTTTTTTGCATTTACAAGCATGCGAAGATTTCTTTGTATCTAAATCTGCCACACTCTCATCTTGTGAACGGCTTTGTGACGATTCATCCGTAGTTTCTGCCGCACTGCTCTGTTGCTGCGATTTTGTTGTTTCCACCTAAAAAGATTAATATCCAAATTAGCGTTAGGGGAGTCATGAATTAGAAAGAGGAGACGAAGAAGGAGATTCGTGTACCTGATTATCACATCCATAATGTCTGCATTCGCACCGTTGTCCACATGGAATGCCAGCTGCTACGCAGCCACATCGCCGTGTAGTACAATCTTTTTTGCATTTACAGGCATGCGAAGATTTCTTTGTATCTAAATCTGCCACACTCTCATCTTGTGAACGACTTTGTGACGATTCATCCGTAGTTTCTGCCGCACTGCTCTGTTGCTGCGATTTTGTTGTTTCTACCTAAAAAGATTAATATCCAAATTAGCGTTAGGGGAGTCATGAATTAGAAAGAGGAGACGAAGAAGGAGATTCGTGTACCTGATTATCACATCCATAATGTCTGCATTCGCACCGTTGTCCACATGGAATGCCAGCTGCTACGCAGCCACATCGCCGTGTAGTACAATCTTTTTTGCATTTACAAGCATGCGAAGATTTCTTTGTATCTAAATCTGCCACACTCTCATCTTGTGAACGGCTTTGTGACGATTCATCCGTAGTTTCTGCCGCACTGCTCTGTTGCTGCCATTTTGTTGTTTCTACCTAAAAAGATTAATATCCAAATTAGCGTTAGGGGAGTCATGAATTAGAAAGAGGAGACGAAGAAGGAGATTCGTGTACCTGATTATCACATCCATAATGTCTGCATTCGCACCGTTGTCCACATGGAATGCCAGCTGCTACGCAGCCACATCGCCGTGTAGTACAATCTTTTTTGCATTTACAAGCATGCGAAGATTTCTTTGTATCTAAATCTGCCACACTCTCATCTTGTGAACGGCTTTGTGACGATTCATCCGTAGTTTCTGCCGCACTGCTCTGTTGCTGCGATTTTGTTGTTTCCACCTAAAAAGATTAATATCCAAATTAGCGTTAGGGGAGTCATGAATTAGAAAGAGGAGACGAAGAAGGAGATTCGTGTACCTGATTATCACATCCATAATGTCTGCATTCGCACCGTTGTCCACATGGAATGCCAGCTGCTACGCAGCCACATCGCCGTGTAGTACAATCTTTTTTGCATTTACAGGCATGCGAAGATTTCATTGTATCTAAATCTGCCACACTCTCATCTTGTGAACGACTTTGTGACGATTCATCCGTAGTTTCTGCCGCACTGCTCTGTTGCTGCGATTTTGTTGTTTCTACCTAAAAAGATTAATATCCAAATTAGCGTTAGGGGAGACATGAATTAGAAAGAGGAGACGAAGAAGGAGATTCGTGTACCTGATTATCACATCCATAATGTCTGCATTCGCACCGTTGTCCACATGGAATGCCAGCTGCTACGCAGCCACATCGCCGTGTAGTACAATCTTTTTTGCATTTACAAGCATGCGAAGATTTCTTTGTATCTAAATCTGCCACACTCTCATCTTGTGAACGGCTTTGTGACGATTCATCCGTAGTTTCTGCCGCACTGCTCTGTTGCTGCGATTTTGTTGTTTCCACCTAAAAAGATTAATATCCAAATTAGCGTTAGGGGAGTCATGAATTAGAAAGAGGAGACGAAGAAGGAGATTCGTGTACCTGATTATCACATCCATAATGTCTGCATTCGCACCGTTGTCCACATGGAATGCCAGCTGCTACGCAGCCACATCGCCGTGTAGTACAATCTTTTTTGCATTTACAAGCATGCGAAGATTTCTTTGTATCTAAATCTGCCACACTCTCATCTTGTGAACGGCTTTGTGACGATTCATCCGTAGTTTCTGCCGCACTGCTCTGTTGCTGCGATTTTGTTGTCTCTACCTAAAAAGATTAATATCCAAATTAGCGTTAGGGGTGTCATGAATTACAAAGAGGAGACGAAGAAGGAGATTCGTGTACCTGATTATCACATCCATAATGTCTGCATTCGCACCGTTGTCCACATGGAATGCCAGCTGCTACGCAGCCACATCGCCGTGTAGTACAATCTTTTTTGCATTTACAAGCATGCGAAGATTTCTTTGTATCTAAATCTGCCACACTCTCATCTTGTGAACGGCTTTGTGACGATTCATCCGTAGTTTCTGCCGCACTGCTCTGTTGCTGCGATTTTGTTGTCTCTACCTAAAAAGATTAATATGAAAATTAGCGTTAGGGGTGTCATGAATTACAAAGAGGAGACGAAGAAGGAGATTCGTGTACCTGATTATCACATCCATAATGTCTGCATTCGCACCGTTGTCCACATGGAATGCCAGCTGCTACGCAGCCACATCGCCGTGTAGTACAATCTTTTTTGCATTTACAGGCATGCGAAGATTTCTTTGTATCTAAATCTGCCACACTCTCATCTTGTGAACGGCTTTGTGACGATTCATCCGTAGTTTCTGCCGCACTGCTCTGTTGCTGCGATTTTGTTGTCTCTACCTAAAAAGATTAATATGAAAATTAGCGTTAGGGGTGTCATGAATTACAAAGAGGAGACGAAGAAGGAGATTCGTGTACCTGATTATCACATCCATAATGTCTGCATTCGCACCGTTGTCCACATGGAATGCCAGCTGCTACGCAGCCACATCGCCGTGTAGTACAATCTTTTTTGCATTTACAGGCATGCGAAGATTTCTTTGTATCTAAATCTGCCACACTCTCATCTTGTGAACGACTTTGTGACGATTCATCCGTAGTTTCTGCCGCACTGCTCTGTTGCTGCGATTTTGTTGTTTCTACCTAAAAAGATTAATATCCAAATTAGCGTTAGGGGAGTCATGAATTAGAAAGAGGAGACGAAGAAGGAGATTCGTGTACCTGATTATCACATCCATAATGTCTGCATTCGCACCGTTGTCCACATGGAATGCCAGCTGCTACGCAGCCACATCGCCGTGTAGTACAATCTTTTTTGCATTTACAAGCATGCGAAGATTTCTTTGTATCTAAATCTGCCACACTCTCATCTTGTGAACGGCTTTGTGACGATTCATCCGTAGTTTCTGCCGCACTGCTCTGTTGCTGCGATTTTGTTGTTTCCACCTAAAAAGATTAATATCCAAATTAGCGTTAGGGGAGTCATGAATTAGAAAGAGGAGACGAAGAAGGAGATTCGTGTACCTGATTATCACATCCATAATGTCTGCATTCGCACCGTTGTCCACATGGAATGCCAGCTGCTACGCAGCCACATCGCCGTGTAGTACAATCTTTTTTGCATTTACAAGCATGCGAAGATTTCTTTGTATCTAAATCTGCCACACTCTCATCTTGTGAACGGCTTTGTGACGATTCATCCGTAGTTTCTGCCGCACTGCTCTGTTGCTGCGATTTTGTTGTTTCCACCTAAAAAGATTAATATCCAAGTTAGCGTTAGGGGAGTCATGAATTAGAAAGAGGAGACGAAGAAGGAGATTCGTGTACCTGATTATCACATCCATAATGTCTGCATTCGCACCGTTGTCCACATGGAATGCCAGCTGCTACGCAGCCACATCGCTGTGTAGTACAATCTTTTTTGCATTTACAAGCATGCGAAGATTTCTTTGTATCTAAATCTGCCACACTCTCATCTTGTGAACGGCTTTGTGACGATTCATCCGTAGTTTCTGCCGCACTGCTCTGTTGCTGCGATTTTGTTGTCTCTACCTAAAAAGATTAATATCCAAATTAGCGTTAGGGGTGTCATGAATTACAAAGAGGAGACGAAGAAGGAGATTCGTGTACCTGATTATCACATCCATAATGTCTGCATTCGCACCGTTGTCCACATGGAATGCCAGCTGCTACGCAGCCACATCGCCGTGTAGTACAATCTTTTTTGCATTTACAAGCATGCGAAGATTTCTTTGTATCTAAATCTGCCACACTCTCATCTTGTGAACGGCTTTGTGACGATTCATCCGTAGTTTCTGCCGCACTGCTCTGTTGCTGCGATTTTGTTGTCTCTACCTAAAAAGATTAATATGAAAATTAGCGTTAGGGGTGTCATGAATTACAAAGAGGAGACGAAGAAGGAGATTCGTGTACCTGATTATCACATCCATAATGTCTGCATTCGCACCGTTGTCCACATGGAATGCCAGCTGCTACGCAGCCACATCGCCGTGTAGTACAATCTTTTTTGCATTTACAGGCATGCGAAGATTTCTTTGTATCTAAATCTGCCACACTCTCATCTTGTGAACGACTTTGTGACGATTCATCCGTAGTTTCTGCCGCACTGCTCTGTTGCTGCGATTTTGTTGTTTCTACCTAAAAAGATTAATATCCAAATTAGCGTTAGGGGAGTCATGAATTAGAAAGAGGAGACGAAGAAGGAGATTCGTGTACCTGATTATCACATCCATAATGTCTGCATTCGCACCGTTGTCCACATGGAATGCCAGCTGCTACGCAGCCACATCGCCGTGTAGTACAATCTTTTTTGCATTTACAAGCATGCGAAGATTTCTTTGTATCTAAATCTGCCACACTCTCATCTTGTGAACGGCTTTGTGACGATTCATCCGTAGTTTCTGCCGCACTGCTCTGTTGCTGCGATTTTGTTGTTTCCACCTAAAAAGATTAATATCCAAATTAGCGTTAGGGGAGTCATGAATTAGAAAGAGGAGACGAAGAAGGAGATTCGTGTACCTGATTATCACATCCATAATGTCTGCATTCGCACCGTTGTCCACATGGAATGCCAGCTGCTACGCAGCCACATCGCCGTGTAGTACAATCTTTTTTGCATTTACAGGCATGCGAAGATTTCATTGTATCTAAATCTGCCACACTCTCATCTTGTGAACGACTTTGTGACGATTCATCCGTAGTTTCTGCCGCACTGCTCTGTTGCTGCGATTTTGTTGTTTCTACCTAAAAAGATTAATATCCAAATTAGCGTTAGGGGAGACATGAATTAGAAAGAGGAGACGAAGAAGGAGATTCGTGTACCTGATTATCACATCCATAATGTCTGCATTCGCACCGTTGTCCACATGGAATGCCAGCTGCTACGCAGCCACATCGCCGTGTAGTACAATCTTTTTTGCATTTACAAGCATGCGAAGATTTCTTTGTATCTAAATCTGCCACACTCTCATCTTGTGAACGGCTTTGTGACGATTCATCCGTAGTTTCTGCCGCACTGCTCTGTTGCTGCGATTTTGTTGTTTCCACCTAAAAAGATTAATATCCAAATTAGCGTTAGGGGAGTCATGAATTAGAAAGAGGAGACGAAGAAGGAGATTCGTGTACCTGATTATCACATCCATAATGTCTGCATTCGCACCGTTGTCCACATGGAATGCCAGCTGCTACGCAGCCACATCGCCGTGTAGTACAATCTTTTTTGCATTTACAGGCATGCGAAGATATGTCTGTATCCATATCCGGTACACTCTGATTTTGTAAGAGGCTTTGTGGTGATTCGTCCGTAGTTTTGCCGCACTGCTTTGTTGCTGCGAATTTGTTGTTTCTGCCGTAACAATTGTTTTTGTGTTTTGTATTCTAGCGTTCTGCGTTTCTGTATGAGGAACCAATGCTCCTTCACCTAAGTTCTATATAAGACAGGGAAAATGATAAGGACTCTTTTACTTGCTTGGACATTCTATAATATTTTGAACATTTTCTTTACGTATAGGTAAAGAGATTGTTAAGGTTTTGATATCTGTTCGAATGTACGATTTAGGAATGTCCATGTCAGTAACACGTGGGGGGACTCTACTGCAAGGTGCCTCGAGAAGTGATCAAACATGGTCATCCCTATTTGTCGATAAAATGAATTAATTAATTACTTAATAATTAATAACGAGTCGATAAAATTCCTATAAATCGCCATTATAATAAGTTTCAGTACAAACTCATCGGTGTGACCATCTGAATGCACGAGTCATATAAGATATCTCTCTCTCTTCTCATTCAATAGTGTTCTAGCGCTTCCGAACACACCTTTCTCCTCGATTCCTCGTTGGATTCTAACGGGTATCAGGATTACATCTATGTAAATATTTCAGTTTCGATAAAAAAAATAACGAAATATTGTTAATGCGCGATTGTTAAATTCACCCCAAATTTATATTTCAAATATTCATATAATAGAGGTAGAAATAACGAAATTGCTTACCGTTTGACTTTTGTTGTTGGTGATTTTGTATGAACTAAAGGATTTACAGATGAAACTTTATACCGATCAGTTATTACTGATATGTAATCATTTATTACTCATGTTATGATAATTTATCTTATGATGAGTCTCTACTGAGATTAGAATGTACCTCTTTTAGTTGGACAAAAGAAAAACCTTTTTTTAGTTGCGTTTTTTGTCAACAGTTGTTACATTATGTAAAAAAATAGAAAAAAGTTTGGGGTCCTCAAATACATAATCTTAGTTCAGCTATTTATTAGTTTCCAAGATATTAATAAAAAAATTTTCGGTAATATATATTGCATTCAGTCATTACTGTTGAGGTTGACTGATAGAAGAACGAGTGGACGAATTTGCAATATTAGGTTGTCCGAAAAGGTTCTTTCGTTTCATAAGGTGATAATATATGAACAATAATTTAATAAAGACTAAAGTATATCGACTAAAATGAATTTTCAACATTCGGTAATGTTTGATAATTTGAGAAGCATCATGGAAAATAAGAAATTCAAAATATTTGTCTCTAGCCACTAGCCAGCGACCCTGACTCAAGTGATTCTTTAGGAACTGACGAATTTATAACATCTTACAACAGATGTCGATCATCTTAAATAACTTAAATGACCTCATATGCAAAGTTGTTAAATTCGTCTCAACAAACGCCATCGTACGTACTACAGAAGAAAGTGCAGGTCCATGCGAAATGAAAAAATGTTCATGCTAGTACAAATGACATGCCGAATGCTAAAAGTTAATGTTAAATCTAAATGATGTATGGAAAATTTATTAGAATTATTGCATCGTTCCATTAATCCATAATCGTTTGAAAGGGAATATTCCCTTTTCTCCCCTAAAAAGAATATATAATAAACGATTAATTTCTGTTTCTTAGGCAACTTGTAATCAGTTTCAGTATTGCACGATTCTGTCATTCTTATATTTGTCTATCTCGGATAGAATAGTAGATATGAACTTTTTCATAGAACCGTACACTTAAATAGGTTCTTGTAGCTTGAAACTCAATAGGTTCTCGCCTATGCTATTGTGTTACCAAGCGGGGCAGATTCCTAACTTTAAGCTTAAATACATAGGTTCTTGTATATGCTAAGTTCCAACCAAACAGGACAGATCCCTAATTTTATAGGTTCTTGAAATGCTATTTTCAATTAAACTCAGTATTTGGCCGCACGGAGCAGCACCAGTCCGGACATAACTAGATCCATAAGCGGGAGCGTTCTCATATATATATATATATATATATCAAAGTTATAATATCTGAGTATATGTAAAGTAAATATTTTGAAGATATAAAAGAAAACGTTTATGATTTAAAGATAGAGGATTTTTGAATAATGTGTATTACAAGTTATAGTATTGTATTTGATCACGAATAAACCTAACGACATACATATTAATATACTTAAGAAAATATTTAATTGAATGTATCGATATAAAGCCTGTATTATAGTCGAATTGTATATATTCGATTTAAGTTCTGGGCGTATTTTATTTTGTCAAAGTTTTATGTGAAAATGTCAAATGAAATAAAAGTAGCTCTTAAAGCGGCTCGTGATACATTTAGAGAAAAGAAGTATATAGATGTGATTAAGAAATGTAACAAGATATTAATGAGAGTTCAAAATAATTATAACGCACTTATGTTATTGGCGGCTGCAATGAAAGAAATTGATGAGTATAAACCACAAGTACCATTAATTCTCCAAAAAGGTACAAAAATCCAAGCAGACAATCCATTAGCTTGGTACGGTTTAGTATCTTACTATGAAAGAAACTTGGACAATAATGAACGTTATAACCAACTATTATTAGCTTACTGTAAGCTTTTGGAAATAGAAAGGTATACAATTGCTATATACTTCATAAATGTTATATGTTTGTAAAACTTATTCAGTAATTTATTTTCAGTGACTCTAAGTTTACAAATATTATGAGTAGAATCTCAAAACTTTTTACACAACTTAAGGATGTTACGACTATAACTCAATGTATTGAACATTTAATTGAATTACGGAAGAATTTGGATGATAACAAAATTAAGGTCATTGATAAAACGCTTGGATGGCTGCTATTAGATAATTTTTACAATCTAGATAAATATCAAAATTTATTAGAAAGTGTTTTTAAATCTACAATTAATGATCTTGATGCAACTGACCAACAAAAATTTTATACAGAATACTTAAAAATTTTATATGACAAAGATGAATTAATCGATTTGGTAAAAGAAGCTATCAATATGCATCAGCGATTCCCTCAAGATACATTACCGTTAGGTAAGTATTAAAAATAATATATTAGCTATTTTAACATTCTGTTTATGAAAGTAACAAAGGAATCTTATAATATCGCTTATTAATTTTAATGGGATTTTTTATCAAGCAAACAGAAGAATTTAAAGATTTATTTTTAATATTTATGAGGTAACAGAATTTAATAATAATGCAATCTATATCTATCTATATCATGAAACATGTGGAGTGCAATTGTTTAGTAAACAGTAAATGGTAAATATAATTAATAAATGGCAATGATGTAAATAGTATTAATAGAAATGAGTTCAGTTAGATGTAAATATTAGCATATACGTACTATAAAGAAACAAAAAGAATTCAAAAGTACTGTACGACAAAATTTAAACTTTTTTACATATACATATATTATTATATATATATATATATATATATATATATATATATATATATATATATATATATATATCGTCTATGTATGTATTTTTTAGTTACAATAATAGGCTTTTCCCACAATAGCAACAATTGTTGTGATAAATGCTTCAATTTTGTATAGTTTCTCCATAATTGTTTTATCAGTATTGTTTTATCAGTAGATACATTTCCTGGTATTGGATGCATCTTTATCATTTCCAGATACTATTGAGGAAGCAAGCGTTTATGTTATCTCTTATTCACCATTGCCGATATTCTGGTTAGTAATGAATTATCAAATTTAGCAAAACAAAATTTTTATATTTTTTATTTTATAATTATGGGATTATTATAAACAAATTTCTAACGGTTTGCCAATGAAAATAATGCCAAATACGATTATATTTCAATGAATTTGATCTATGTGGAAAATGTACAATTGCATGATACATTAACTCTGCTATGTTTCTTTGTCATTATCGACCCAATTTTTCAACATTTCAAAAATAAAATAGGGTAAAATAATATTGAACAAGATATGGAAATTCTTATTAATATACATAATTTCTTGTTTCAGTTGCATATTAAACAGCTTCTTAAGACATTACAAATTTTTATTTGTTTACTAAAATGAGAGCAGGATTGAAATATACAAAATTCCATAATGATAGTAGGATTAAGATAATAGCTAGCATTTTCCAGAAACTTTTATATTCTTTGTTAGTAGATATGGCATGATCTCGAACATGCCTGTCAGAGATTTAAAATATATAGTATACAAAGTATAAAAGTATACAAGAACAGTACACATAAAGTATACATAACTTTAGTTGTAATTTATACTTTTAATGATATGACAAAGAGAATAGAGGAGTGCCAGGGTAAATAAATCAAGAAAGAAATTAATGACTAAGTGGTACAAAGAAGCAAAATTGTATAATAAGGTTGCACAATTTAAAGGAATTAAATATTAAAACTAACATTATATACACTGCTACTGGCTGCAGTCTATACCATAGGTATAATATAAATGATATCTACCGTTTCACTTCTGAATTAAAATCGCCACTAACAATAAGTGTTTAAAGCAGATTGAAAAATAACTTTCCTGAATTGTACCGAAGAATATTAGAGAATAGCAGTCTTAACTCAAGAGTTTCCATAAGTATGTTTTGTAGTAGTATATTTTAATAGATTAAACAGCTTCTATTAAACAAGTATTAATTTCCGAAAAAATTGCCACTATTAATATATAAAGCTTACATCTCACTACTGCATTGTATAGTAATTGCAAGCAATAAGTGCTTGAAATTTGCATATTAATTAAAATTAGAAACTATGTACACTTATAATCATTCAATTGTTATTTTCAGCATTTAAAATATTATTTATCAAGATATGAATATATTATTTGAGAAATTTTTCTTATGTTATGCATACATATATATATATATTCTAAACTACCGAGCATATTTCAAGTTGTTTTCATATATTGTTAGTTAAGGGATGAAATTTAGCAAAAATAGCATTTAATCACTATTTGTCGATTTTCCATATTTATGTTTTAATCACTCAGTTATGAAAATTATTTTAAAAGATCGTAATAGATCGATATTTGTTAAAAACGAAAAATAATAAAAATAATTAGTAATAAAGATTTAAATGTCGTGAAAGTCATTGGAAGAAACATAATACAACACGTTATAACGCAGTACTTGTCTTAAATTATTTATTAACTATTATCGAACTGATACTGATCAAAAACCATTATTTAAAGAGATAGTAAATTAGCGACAGCCATTGAAATATTCGTGATTCGAACTTACCTGGCTCTTATTTTTCAACTCTCGTCGCTGTCCGTGAAACAATTATTCAAAAAGTTGTTAATAAATGAAAATAAAATTTAAAATAAAATTTACTGCTATTGCTTTCATGTGATTACATATTTAGACAATAGTAGAAAATGATTTGGAGATTTATGTAAATCGAAAACTTGTTGCACAGAATACAGTAAGGTTTTATAGAAAATCTAGCTTGAAATTCTTCGTATAATGCAATTTCCTATTTCAAATACTGCAAAAACGAAGTCTCGAAGATATCACACAGAAGTAGATTACGCACGTATGGTATACGGAAAACTGAATTCCCCGCAATTCTACACATACTTTTATACCAAGATTTTTTATCTTGCAGCGCTCTGCAGAGTGACATAAGTTCAAATCCGTTTGAAATCATAAAATTGCGGATTTTTATTAGAAGTGCGCGATCCCCGCACTTCTGGATTCTTGGGATCCCCGTTAGTTTCGGTATTCGTAATCGAGTATTGAAATATAGTACCAACGAAAATTATGTAATGCCGCGAAGTGCAACGACAGAGGCACAAGTCGCCCCAAATTGTTATCTTACACCAAGAAAATAACAATTAACGTGTGTCACGTTTTAAGGTGTGTACATGCGACGTACGTACGATGATGTACGTAGACGTTGTAGCGAGTCTGTTGTGAGCCGATCATAAAAACTCTCGATATCAAGATATGCAAAGTTTCTGAATACAGCAAGAGCAGGGTCGTAGAAGAGAGACACCGTGACGACAGAAGTGACAAAACAGAACCGTAGTACGAAACGTATCGCGTAACCCGATAGTACTAGCACGTCAAGTCTACGATGAACTTCCGCCGAAGATTTCGGCAATTCAATTGATATTCAAGAAATCGTGCGAGAGTGCCAGCATTGAATCATCGCTCACAGCGTTGGATCACGTACGAATATGAAATTATATTATATATTATATAATTATATGCGGAAGAGTGGAGTCGCATGTTAGTCACTGATGAATCACGATACTGTCTATACGATCAACAGGTCATCAACAGGTTTGTTATCAATACGGTCCCCATTTTGGAATATGGACAATGGAAATGTGTGTCTCAAGTAAGAGTTTTCAACGCCGGTGGTTATTGGTGATGACGTGAATCGGAGTTTAGTTTTTCTATTGCACAGACTGGACGGTAGTGTCATTACCAGCACTAAATGTAACTTGTCATGTAGACGAAGTGGGAAATATTTAAGGAAAGAATTCAGTACCTAACACCGGTAAAAGAAGTTCTTATCAACATATGTCCTGTTTGACTTTCTTCAGGAGATACAGCGTCTTGTGTTCTGCGATTTCATATTTCATAGAATATACTTAAAATGACTTGCATTTGAATGCATGCACGAAGATCTTTTGTTATCGATCTAATGACTCTGTCAATACTGTCCAATAATAATAAATAATAAATAATAATAATAATAAATAATAATACTGCGTCCGATAATTTGAGCAGTGTGTGCGGGTGCCTGTTATCTGCAAATAGCGCGCCTCTACATCAGATTCAACTGGTGAGAGAGAGAGAGAAAGAGAGAGAGAGAGGGTGAGAGAGAGAGGGAGAGAGAGAGAGGATACAAGTCAATCTCATAACACTACAACGCTACAATCCAGACCTATCATTGGATTAATGCATCCAGCAATAAATACGAACCTGTTCAATGAGAGAAACGACAGCTACACCCAATATTAATATCCGGAAAGGAAAAGATGCAGACCAATCTGATACAAGTAGATACACTTACATTCGCCATACGCAAATAGTACAGATATCCTTCTTGCGTCAGTGGGGAAACACGCAATCGCAACTTCCCAACTTTTTAATTTACAGAAGGTTAACGCAACACACACCTATAATAACTAATATAACTGGCTCACAGAAACCGATAATGTAGACAACACGTCAGAATCTGACATGAGAACTGAATTGCAAATTCAACGACAAAAAGACAATCCAACGAAGTTCATTGAAGGGCAGAAGCCAACAGAAATAAAAGCGTAACCAACACAGCAGAAAGAAGATCACCTATCAATGCGATGAATATTTATCGACAATAGTATCACTTTCTCAATCAACTCACCCCAACAGTTGTTTGTCATAAATACCTGTTGGATAAACGTATCATGCAGAACAACCTAAGGAAATATTTCATTGTAAAAAGTGTCAGAGGATTGGCCATTTCAGTAGTAGTTGTACACTCGAATACAGATGCGATGTGTGCTAATAATCATAATCATTCAGGAAATTGCACAATCAAACATAAAAGTGATAAAACCAATGTCGAGTGCAGTCGGCACTAACTGCGGACAAACAAGGCATCCAGCATTGTTCAAGAAGTGCTCAACGAGGTAGCCCTTATTTTTTGACCTCCGATTTGCTTTCGATCTTACCGTTCCAAACTGCGATACTTGAGGACAAAATAATAAAATTTATTACGCGAAATTGCAGAGTGATTGGACAACTGGAATCCGTGCCACATTTAAGTTATTATGACTCCTGCAGTTACATACAGTGGTTTAAAGTCTTAAACGCTGCTTCATATACTAATTTCAGAAATAAAACTCAAATATTTTATATATATTTGTAGTTGCATCATATAAATATTATCATTACACGTCTAAGACATTGTATTTTTATGTAAAAATATTCACTAATATTTTTCAAATAGCGGATTATGCTCGAAATTGACGCGAAATCATTAAAATTTGAAAACTAACTTAAACACGGCACAGGTTCTCGTTGAGGAATCACTTTGAAATTTTTGCACATTTTCTCCCCAAATGTCAGAGTTTCGGACGGTGAGATAATGGTAATAGATTTTCTCCAAGAAATTACAAATAATTCAAATAATTGCAACAAAAGTTACAAAATTATTTTTGTGGATGAATTTGAAAATTGGTTTATGGGATCCTTAGAATGACTTTATGGAAGTTGAGATAGGAAACTGCCTATGACGAATGTAATCTTTTTACCACCTAGATTGAGTTTCATCTCACTGTGCGTTCGAATGCCACGTATGTGATGTTAATGTCTTTAAGTCACATGTAACACATGTAAATCCTCAGGTGGTAGGCTCACGTTCTCCGCTTTGGTATAGGATCTCCAATAACCATAGTACAAACATGCGCCACTGACGGCAATAATAACATCTTAATCTCATATAATATTAAATTCCCGATCACTTTTTATTCGGAATTGTTACTAGTTGCTTGCTTATACTGCCTACTCGGTACCAAGGTTGGACGCACACGAGGTTGGAACATGGGCTGCTTCGCTCTACTTGTTCATCGCTTGTCTCTCTACACATGAGCGTTACTACGCTTGCTGTATGCATGTATAGATATGTATTATTATTAGGTATATAGCTTATGCATTATTATTAAGTATTGTATTTATTTGTGTATTGTCGTATGTTATTTTGTATACATATTATTATATGTATTATGTAGCAAATGTTTTTATCATATATCTTTAAAATGAAGCTTTCAAACTATTTGAATATTATTCATTACGTCTAATGATACTGCTTCAAAAATATGTAATAAGAGAATTTGCTCCGTTTAGTTCATTTTAATTCATTATATTACATACACACACATACATATATGTATCTTAATGTATTTATCAATTATTTCTCTGAAGTAATCGGTCTTCTCCAATTTATGTTTCTATCCATAATCGCAGATACTGAAAAAACTTGTCTGGAAAATTTCCTAATTGGTGGTGCGAAAATGTTGACATTCGCCTTAGAACGAACGCATCTCATTAATTGGATAAACATTATACTTACCAATTTTCAGATAAAAGCGTATATCGTAGCGAACGTAGCAACGACGTGTTACGTACTCAAAAATAACAACTGCTGCATAATTTTACCGTTCTTCTGTATGTTCATATCCCACGGCGCTTAATGTTGGCGTCCCAAATATCGATGCTCTGGCTTACCGCTCTCTGTATGGTCAGGCCCGCTGCAGACGAACTTTTGTCGTTGCGATCCCGTTGCGATCACATATCTATCTTCGTTGTTTTTAATTAAGAAAACAAAGGAAGACACAAGATCGCAACGATGAAAGTCGCTCGCCTGCACCGGTCGTTAATTAGGTCGTAAATATACGGCGTAGTGAGCGATAGGTGGCAAGTGGCAAAACAAGTGATTTCACAGACAATGCCAAATGCCAATGTCCTAAATATCAATTTTGTCGCTTACTGTTTGCCACTTCTCTGTATGTACACGGCTTTAGGATTACAAGTGGAGAAGCGTCCGGAGAAATGTGAACTATAGAATTACTTCATACCTTTGTTAGGCAAAGCGTTCATCCCTTGACCGCGGCTACGTTCGGCGACTGGCTATCGCCTCGAGCCCAAGCTCATTATCACAAATCTTGAACAAATACAATCGGATCGAAAGACGACAATTGTTTAATTACGCCTATGATAGAATCTAGATTACGGTGTTAAGGGATTTTCCCGGGGTTCCAAAGGGAAGGCTCCGATGTCCTTTCATCTCCGACATATATATATAGTGTTAGGGACAGTAGAACAAGAATTTTCGCGTTAATGGATTGGTTAGGATTTTGAATTTTCTTTGTTTAATACAAATTTTATCCCTACGTTTCCTTCTTCTTCTCTCTTAATTTCGCCAGTGCATAACGAAATTATTAGAGAAGAAGAAATTTTTATAAAGTCAAATTTCTTACCTTGAGGAGTAAGTGCCGTCGGGGGCCATCACCTCGCCTGCGGTAATGATCATCGGTGTGTTTATTATTGGATTTTATTATTCAACTCGGGTATAATTATTATTAAAACCGTTAGTTTTATTTATTTATTTTGATTAAAAAAAAATACACACTGAATAAAGCTTGCAGTTTATTATTCGGACTAATGTCGCGGATACAAATATATTTATTTATAAAGATATTTTGATCTCGCCAACGAAATGAACACTTAGAAGATTTCTAATTTAATTGTGACTTAGACTGAGCAATTAATGAGAGACCGTCGAAACGCAATGCACGATAGACGACAAAATAATCACGTAACGTACAATTGACGACAAAATAATCACGTAACGTACAATTGACGACAAAATAATCACGTAACGTACAATTGACGACAAAATAATGGGCCATAGGTTTTCAAATCGCGAGTCGGCTATTGGTAGTAGCGCGTGTTCATTTGTGTATTCGAAACCTTACTCGCGCGATTTGCATATAGTAGTTTTCGTTTCCTCGTTACGGCACGCGCTGAGCGCGGGACGTGACACCCCCGCCCTTGGAGTTCAAATTTCCAAAGGAAATTTGACTGATAATGTCCCTGAGTTCGCTCAGGGCGGATGTAGGTGCTGTTGGTTGTTGAGCAACTGTTGATGTTATTAATATTCCTTGAGGTTGTGCCGTTTGATTGTCGACATTTCGTCCTCTTTAGAAGTATAATAGCAGGTGGGTGACTGTGCCGCATATTGCTCCTAGTAGGGCGATTCCACATCCGTAAGTCTCGCGTAACTGTTATCCGTGTATTGCTATATCTACTATCGTCTTCATTAGTTTAAATATTACAAGTATTCCAAATATTGCTGCTCTGACCGTTCCAAATTCCATAGGACCAGTCCATAATTTCGATGTGGTGCGATTTCCTTGCCAAACCGGTAGTTCCGAATAACTGTTAGAATTTAATCTTGAAATTAAGATTAATAAACTGTGTGGAAGACACAATGTGTGTATTGAAACAATACTTTATGATTTTTATTAAACAAAGTTACAAGTAAAATACAAGTAAGCGTTATGAATGTTGACAGTTGGCTAGTTGTTCACAGACTGACTTGCTTAGTGACCCATGGCCCTTAAAAAGGTTTAGAACTCCACTCTGTATGCAGCAATGAGTGTGACCTGTGTGAGTGTCTGTGTGGCGTCACATGTGCTACAGAACCTTCTAGTAGCTTCTCGACGTGCCCATCGAGAATGTTCCATCCGTATCCTTAAGCTTCTTCCGCCAAATTCTCGAAAGAGCATGCACGTGCTAGCCGCCATGGTACATCTCACGAACGCGCACTAGTGGGGATAGCGTTGGACAACGAAAGGAAGAATCCATACGATCAACCACCTTATCTGCATGCGATTGATATCGTTGTATTCCAACAATAACATTCCGTTGTATGTCGTACTTTTATTTGTACTGGAATGCATTTGACTATATGGACTACTACTCCTGCGATCAAAGCCATGTGTCCTGGGGTTTTGGTTATTGTATATATGTGAATTCGTCGGGCAGTAGGGTTGCTAAACTTAAAGCGTTTTCTATTAATTTCTTTTCGGTGGTGCATCTTCGTGTCAGTACATCGTGGTATAGTGCCGTTTGTTTCATAAAATTTTATGTGTATATGTTATCAGTGGAAATAAGTATTACAAATGCTGCTTGGTTTACAAATATATACGTATATGTGTATGTATCGGTAGGTATTATAAATGAGATTTGTTTTATAATTATATATGTCGGGTTATGGTTGGAATTTTGGGCGCGTAACAACTCTTCACGTGAATTAACCGTTGTTTTACACAACCGAGATTATATTTACACGTATACACAAGTCTACTACAAAGATTAACAAATAATAAGTCTAGTGAATAATAAGCTTAACAAATAATAAGTTAGTGGATAATAAGTTGAACGAATAATAAGTCTAACAAATAATAAGTCTAATGAATAATAAGTTTAACGAATAGTAAGTTCAATGAATAGTATGATTTACGAACAATAAGTTTAATGAACGCTATTAACAATATTTTTGAGTTCAAACGAATCCACGGCCAACGGGATAACTCTTTACTAAGCGTAGACTGATCTTAAGCACAGAAATACGATGGTTGGAAACTCGACGTGTCACTCTCCAAAGCAGTCGCAAGAATGCCAGCCTCGTCGAGATTTTTCTCGCTGTACGATTGCATTTGTTTTTCTATGCCCGTTTGGAAGCATCGAGAAGGTTTCAAACGCCGTTGCTAGGCAGACTCGTTGGAAGTGTGACACCAATTACCTCTCAGGTACAAGACATCGACTCCCGACTGTCGGACGCCAACGCCGCGACGCATCTTAGTCCCCATCAGAGACAAGGCCCCAACCCCGACTTTCGGACTCCTTAGAATCCACACCAAACCCCCCAACATCCCCAAGCCAGGGTGTATATAAGCCGAGACTTCACCCAGCCCGGGCAGTTCTCGTTCTAGTTGCTGTTCTTGTACAACATCCCTTTCTCTGTTCAACGTTATTGTAAGTGCCAAAGTCATAATAAAGTTCGATAAAAGAGAATTAATAGTTGGGCTACGACTCAGGTTTCTTTTCTCTCGCAACCCAAATATCCGTTTTACGTGACAGAAGCAGCGAGAAAGTTCCAAACGCCGTTGTTAGGCAGTTTCTGCCTGGAGTTTGATTAGTAATACAATGTATGACCCATTGTATCACACGTGGCTAGACCCGCTCCCGAGGCCGCATGCCGCCACAACCACATTTCTCGGAAAACCCATACAACCACTCCAGACCTCCGTTAGGCAAAACGTACATCCCGTGACCGTGGCTACGTTCGGCGACCAATTGTCACCTCGAACCCAATCTCGCTATTACAAATCTCGAACAATTACAGCTATGATAAAATCCAGGCTAGAGTACTAGAGGATGTTCCCAAAATTTCCAAGGAACGGCTTCGGCTTTCCTCTCATCTCCGACGTATATATGTATATATATTGATAGAAATAGATGTTATAAATGTTGCTCATTTTACGAATATATATATATGTGCATGTGTCGATAAATATAAACGGACTTTATTTTATAAGCCTTATGCATTATCGATGAGAGTGGGTGTTATAAATGTTAACTGCCTTACAAACATGCATGTGTATGTATCGGTAAATATAAATGAAAATTATATGCATTGCTATAAATGTTGGTCGTTTTACAAGCGGATAGCATAAATATTTATTTTGTGCGTATACTCAGTTAATAGTAAATACCGTATCCATATTATATATTTATTATAAAGTTATAATAACTAATTATTGTTTATTAGTTTTCTCTAGTTCCATAATAATGAAAGTTAGAATAATATACGATAATAATAATTATTATTTATTAGTTTCTTTAGTTCGATAAATGTATTGCATTGTATTAATTATTATTTATTATTTTTCCTTAGTTTATTGAAATAGTTAGTAGTTTAATAGTCGTAGCGTTGTTCCTTATGGCTGATTTCCATAAATTCCTAATATTCCTGTTATAATGCTGTATTATATTGCATTAGCTATTATTCATTTCTTGTTATAATGTTCCCTTTGTTTTATTACCATCTTATTAATTATTTATTTCTTCGTTGAAAATACAATTTATTTTGTAACGCATGCACGTGTTGATTATCCAAAATGGCCGCTTACCTATATCTTCAGTAGGAATATGGTGTTAATATAATGTCAACAGTAACGTGTCGTCGAAATAACTAATTGTTCGTTAATCATTGTGATTTTATTTACTGGATGCCGAATTGAAGGGAAATAATATTGTTTTGTGTTTATAATAAAGTGCGCCTCATAGCACATGCGCGAACGATGCTTTGTGTTCGGGGGGAATTTTCAAATGGCTGTTCGTGTGTATCTTTAGTGAAGATAACGTGTTATGCAGCGTTTTACCAAAATAATTATTTACTTGTGTTAGATTTTATTTAATGAGGTGTGAATAATATTGTTTTATGTTCGTTGTAATGTTGTAATTATAACGTAATACGTTATATGGTATAACGTTATAACGTATTACGTTATATGGTATAACGTTATAACGTATTACGTTATATGGTATAACGTTATATCGTATTACGTTATATAGTATAACGTTATATGGTAAAACGTTATAACGTATTACGTCATATAATATAACGTTGTATGGTATAACGTTATAACGTATTACGTCATATGGTATAACGTTATATCGTATTACGTTATATAGTATAATGTCATATGGTACAACGTCATAACGTATTACGTTAAATGGTATAACGATATAACGTAATACGTTACATAGTATAATGTCATATGGTACAACGTCATAACGTATTACGTTATATGCTATAACGTTATATAGTATAACGTAATATGGTAAAACGTTATAACGTACTACGACATATAGTATAACGTTGTATGGTATAACGTTATAACGTATTACGTTATATAGTATAACGTTATATGGTATAACGTTATAACGTAGTACGTTATATAGTATATCATTATGTGGTAAAACGGTATAACGTAATACATTATATGGTATAACGTCATAACGGATTACGGTATATAATATAACGTTATATGGTAAAACGTCATAACGTATTACGTTATATAGCATAGCGTTATATGGTACAACGTTATAGCGTATTACGTTATACGGTATAACGTTATAACGTAATACGTTATATGGTATAACGTTATAACGTATTACGTTATATGGTATAACGTTATATAGTATAACGTAATATGGTAAAACGTTATAACGTATTACGTCATATAATATAACGTTGTATGGTGTAACGTTATAACGTATTACGTTATATGGTATAACGTTATAACGTATTACGTTATATAGTATAACGTTGTATGGTATAACGTTCTAACGTATTACGTTATATAGTATAACGTTATATGGTATAACGTTGTAACGTAATACGATATATGGTATAACGTTATAACGTAATACGTGATATGGTGTAACGTTAATAGCCCAATTCCGGTTTCATATTTACAGAACTGATATGACGTATTACGTTATATGGTATAACGTTATAATGTATTACGTTATGTAGATTAACGTTATATGGTGAAACGTTATCACTTATTACGTTACATAGTATAGTGTTATATGGTATAACGTTATAACTTATTACGTTATATAGTATAACGTTATATGGTATAACGTTATAACGTATTACGTTACATAGTATAACATTATATGGTATAACGTTATAACGTATTACATTATATATATTCTAATCAATATCTTCATTTTGTCTTAGCTCGAAGAAGTATTCCTTAAATTTTCTGACATCTCTTGCTGAGAATCTTGCACAGAGTAGGAAACACTCTATCATTTTATCTCTGATTATTTTAGTAGAGTAATGCATAATGTAATGAATTTTTCATACCTTAATAGCTCCCTTTTCGAATATCCTATGTATATCAACGGAATGATGAAGTAGAATCATAAAATGATTCCACATGATCTTTCCTGCTTTAAACGAAATGTATCAAATTTTGTATTTAACATTTTCAATATTTCAATTACTAAACTACACATCCGAATTTAATTCAGAATGTGGGCATATGATTATGGTTAAGGTAAACAGAACATAAAGAGAAATGGTTAAGTACGTCTGCTTTTTCTGCAAGAATAATTTGGAACATACCAGTAATATACACGTATGTATTATACGCGTTACAACCTTTTTTAAAATCTCGATGCGATATAGTAAAGTTATGATATTTGGCAGATAAAACTTTTTAAATTACTCATATTGTTCCGTGGTAGTGTTGTTTCTTTTGTATCTATCTTAATTTTCCATCGATCTTACATAGATTACCTAAGTTTAACTTTTTATTGTTCCAGAGAGTATTAATTTGCAATTTGCTTGGTTTGGCGAATGATAATATCTTCTATGAAAATTTGAAAAGGAAGTTGGCAGAAATGTTAAACTCGGAAGAGAGCGTAAAAGCAATTGAAGACTTGGGACTTCTTGAAGAAGATTTAGTATTGAAGTTGAATACGCCTCTCGATACTTTGACACATTATTTGTCAAAAAAGTTGTGCTATGATCAAAATGAACGAGATCTAGTAATTCTAAGACACGACGTTGGAATACTCTGGCCAGACAACAGAAGAGAAAACAGAGGAATTAATTTGGTGTTGTATGGCGAACCACAAGGATACTCTGCTATGGCGCGCAGTGTTGGATATCCGACGGCAATAGCAGTTAAAATGATCCTTGACGGTATAGTTCTTCTTTTTCCCGTTTATTCTAAAAAATGTTTCTTCGTTCAGTATTACATATCGAATAATAAAAATTACGATTGACATTTGTTATCCCTTTTAACATAAAGGCGTTCAAAATTATGTTTACACAGAACGTAATACATATTATTGCAATTTTATATATCCACGCATATGTATATTTCTGATACTTTCATTGCATGTCATCCTTCTAAACAAATTTTACCATATAATTTAATAATAATTTCAAAGTACATTATTTTTCTTTTTCGTTAATAGGTGAAATTCAACAACGAGGAGTAGTCTTTCCGTTTACCCCAGATATTTATCGACCAATACTCAATCGATTGAAAGCAGAAGGAATAGAATTCTTTGAGACATCCAAGTGGATTTAACATCTTTATAATATTAATAACAAGTAATTATAAATATAATGTATAAATAAATATAATTATTAACTTATATAAGTTAACTTTCCATTGCCACTCTTGTAACACAAAGCATACGAAAACAACAGCGACAGAATTATTATTGTGTAGGTATTGTTTTTTAGTAGAACTTCTTATTGCTATTCATTATGATAGCATTATTTACATAGTTCTTTATGAAGTGAAATATACAAAAGAGTGGGATAATATCCGAATGTCCAGGATTAGGATCTTTCCACTTCAAATGAGCATAACATTCTAATGAGTCCAAGAATTACAAAACTTGAAACGTTATTTCGTAAGGAGGAGGGACAGGGAAGCCAATATTTATTATCTGCCGCCAATTTCATCTCAATATCAGTTACCACAACTTCATGTCACATTTGCCATGGGTAATAATATTTTTCATATCTTAAGACTGATACAATGAAAATTTCTTTGTATCTAAATCTGCAATACTCACATTCTATGAAAGGCTTTCTGACGATTCATCTGCAATTTTTGCTGCACTGCTTTGTTGCTGCGAATTTGCTGTTTCTACCTAAAAAGATTAATATTCAAATTAGCGTTAGGGGAGTCATGAATTAGAAAGAGGAGACGAAGAAGGAGATTCGTGTACCTGATTATCACATCCGTAATGTCTGCATTCGCAGTGTTGTCCACATGGAATGCCTGCTGCTACGCAGCCACATCGCCGTGTAGTACAATCTTTTTTGCAGTTACAAGCATGCGAAGATTTCTTTGTATCTAAACCTGCCACACTCTCATCTTGTGAACGGCTTTGTGACGATTCATCCGTAGTTTCTGCCGCACTGCTTTGTTGCTGCGATTCTGTTGTCTCTACCTAAAAAGATTAATATCCAAATTAGCGTTAGGGGTGTCATGAATTACAAAGAGGAGACGAAGAAGGAGATTCGTGTACCTGATCATGACATCCATAATGTCTGCATTCGCACAGTTGTCCACATGGAATGCCAGCTGCTACGCAGCCACATCGCCGTGTAGTACAATCTTTTTTGCATTTACAAGCATGCGAAGATTTCTTTGTATCTAAATCTGCCACACTCTCATCTTGTGAACGGCTTTGTGACGATTCATCCGTAGTTTCTGCCGCACTGCTTTGTTGCTGCGATTCTGTTGTCTCTACCTAAAAAGATTAATATCCAAATTAGCGTTAGGGGTGTCATGAATTACAAAGAGGAGACGAAGAAGGAGATTCGTGTACCTGATCATGACATCCATAATGCCTGCATTCGCACCGTTGTCCACATGGAATGCCAGCTGCTACGCAGCCACATCGCCGTGTAGTACAATCTTTTTTGCATTTACAAGCATGCGAAGATTTCTTTGTATCTAAATCTGCCACACTCTCATCTTGTGAACGGCTTTGTGACGATTCATCCGTAGTTTCTGCCGCACTGCTTTGTTGCTGCGATTCTGTTGTCTCTACCTAAAAAGATTAATACCCAAATTAGCGTTAGGGGTGTCATGAATTACAAAGAGGAGACGAAGAAGGAGATTCGTGTACCTGATCATGACATCCATAATGTCTGCATTCGCACCGTTGTCCACATGGAATGCCAGCTGCTACGCAGCCACATCGCTGTGTAGTACAATCTTTTTTGCATTTACAAGCATGCGAAGATTTCTTTGTATCTAAATCTGCCACACTCTCATCTTGTGAACGACTTTGTGACGATTCATCCGTAGTTTCTGCCGCACTGCTCTGTTGCTGCGATTTTGTTGTTTCTACCTAAAAAGATTAATATCCAAATTAGTGTTAGGGGAGTCATGAATTAGAAAGAGGAGACGAAGAAGGAGATTCGTGTACCTGATTATCACATCCATAATGTCTGCATTCGCACCGTTGTCCACATGGAATGCCAGCTGCTACGCAGCCACATCGCCGTGTAGTACAATCTTTTTTGCATTTACAAGCATGCGAAGATTTCTTTGTATCTAAATCTGCCACACTCTCATCTTGTGAACGGCTTTGTGACGATTCATCCGTAGTTTCTGCCGCACTGCTCTGTTGCTGCGATTTTGTTGTTTCCACCTAAAAAGATTAATATCCAAATTAGCGTTAGGGGAGTCATGAATTAGAAAGAGGAGACGAAGAAGGAGATTCGTGTACCTGATTATCACATCCATAATGTCTGCATTCGCACCGTTGTCCACATGGAATGCCAGCTGCTACGCAGCCACATCGCTGTGTAGTACAATCTTTTTTGCATTTACAAGCATGCGAAGATTTCTTTGTATCTAAATCTGCCACACTCTCATCTTGTGAACGGCTTTGTGACGATTCATCCGTAGTTTCTGCCGCACTGCTCTGTTGCTGCGATTTTGTTGTTTCTACCTAAAAAGATTAATATCCAAATTAGTGTTAGGGGAGTCATGAATTAGAAAGAGGAGACGAAGAAGGAGATTCGTGTACCTGATTATCACATCCATAATGTCTGCATTCGCACCGTTGTCCACATGGAATGCCAGCTGCTACGCAGCCACATCGCCGTGTAGTACAATCTTTTTTGCATTTACAGGCATGCGAAGATTTCTTTGTATCTAAATCTGCCACACTCTCATCTTGTGAACGGCTTTGTGACGATTCATCCGTAGTTTCTGCCGCACTGCTCTGTTGCTGCGATTTTGTTGTTTCTACCTAAAAAGATTAATATCCAAATTAGTGTTAGGGGAGTCATGAATTAGAAAGAGGAGACGAAGAAGGAGATTCGTGTACCTGATTATCACATCCACAATGTCTGCATTCGCACCATTGTCCACATGGAATGCCAGCTGCTACGCAGCCACATCGCCGTGTAGTACAATCTTTTTTGCATTTACAGGCATGCGAAGATTTCTTTGTATCTAAATCTGCCACACTCTCATCTTGTGAACGACTTTGTGACGATTCATCCGGAGTTTCTGCCGCACTGCTCTGTTGCTGCGATTTTGTTGTTTCTACCTAAAAAGATTAATATCCAAATTAGCGTTAGGGGAGTCATGAATTAGAAAGAGGAGACGAAGAAGGAGATTCGTGTACCTGATTATCACATCCATAATGTCTGCATTCGCACCGTTGTCCACATGGAATGCCAGCTGCTACGCAGCCACATCGCCGTGTAGTACAATCTTTTTTGCATTTACAAGCATGCGAAGATTTCTTTGTATCTAAATCTGCCACACTCTCATCTTGTGAACGGCTTTGTGACGATTCATCCGTAGTTTCTGACGCACTGCTCTGTTGCTGCGATTTTGTTGTTTCCACCTAAAAAGATTAATATCCAAATTAGCGTTAGGGGAGTCATGAATTAGAAAGAGGAGACGAAGAAGGAGATTCGTGTACCTGATTATCACATCCATAATGTCTGCATTCGCACCGTTGTCCACATGGAATGCCAGCTGCTACGCAGCCACATCGCCGTGTAGTACAATCTTTTTTGCATTTACAGGCATGCGAAGATTTCTTTGTATCTAAATCTGCCACACTCTCATCTTGTGAACGACTTTGTGACGATTCATCCGTAGTTTCTGCCGCACTGCTCTGTTGCTGCGATTTTGTTGTTTCTACCTAAAAAGATTAATATCCAAATTAGCGTTAGGGGAGTCATGAATTAGAAAGAGGAGACGAAGAAGGAGATTCGTGTACCTGATTATCACATCCATAATGTCTGCATTCGCACCGTTGTCCACATGGAATGCCAGCTGCTACGCAGCCACATCGCCGTGTAGTACAATCTTTTTTGCATTTACAAGCATGCGAAGATTTCTTTGTATCTAAATCTGCCACACTCTCATCTTGTGAACGGCTTTGTGACGATTCATCCGTAGTTTCTGCCGCACTGCTCTGTTGCTGCGATTTTGTTGTTTCCACCTAAAAAGATTAATATCCAAATTAGCGTTAGGGGAGTCATGAATTAGAAAGAGGAGACGAAGAAGGAGATTCGTGTACCTGATTATCACATCCATAATGTCTGCATTCGCACCGTTGTCCACATGGAATGCCAGCTGCTACGCAGCCACATCGCTGTGTAGTACAATCTTTTTTGCATTTACAAGCATGCGAAGATTTCTTTGTATCTAAATCTGCCACACTCTCATCTTGTGAACGGCTTTGTGACGATTCATCCGTAGTTTCTGCCGCACTGCTCTGTTGCTGCGATTTTGTTGTTTCTACCTAAAAAGATTAATATCCAAATTAGTGTTAGGGGAGTCATGAATTAGAAAGAGGAGACGAAGAAGGAGATTCGTGTACCTGATTATCACATCCATAATGTCTGCATTCGCACCGTTGTCCACATGGAATGCCAGCTGCTACGCAGCCACATCGCCGTGTAGTACAATCTTTTTTGCATTTACAGGCATGCGAAGATTTCATTGTATCTAAATCTGCCACACTCTCATCTTGTGAACGACTTTGTGACGATTCATCCGTAGTTTCTGCCGCACTGCTCTGTTGCTGCGATTTTGTTGTTTCTACCTAAAAAGATTAATATCCAAATTAGCGTTAGGGGAGACATGAATTAGAAAGAGGAGACGAAGAAGGAGATTCGTGTACCTGATTATCACATCCATAATGTCTGCATTCGCACCGTTGTCCACATGGAATGCCAGCTGCTACGCAGCCACATCGCTGTGTAGTACAATCTTTTTTGCATTTACAAGCATGCGAAGATTTCTTTGTATCTAAATCTGCCACACTCTCATCTTGTGAACGACTTTGTGACGATTCATCCGTAGTTTCTGCCGCACTGCTCTGTTGCTGCGATTTTGTTGTTTCTACCTAAAAAGATTAATATCCAAATTAGTGTTAGGGGAGTCATGAATTAGAAAGAGGAGACGAAGAAGGAGATTCGTGTACCTGATTATCACATCCATAATGTCTGCATTCGCACCGTTGTCCACATGGAATGCCAGCTGCTACGCAGCCACATCGCCGTGTAGTACAATCTTTTTTGCATTTACAGGCATGCGAAGATTTCTTTGTATCTAAATCTGCCACACTCTCATCTTGTGAACGACTTTGTGACGATTCATCCGTAGTTTCTGCCGCACTGCTCTGTTGCTGCGATTTTGTTGTTTCTACCTAAAAAGATTAATATCCAAATTAGCGTTAGGGGAGTCATGAATTAGAAAGAGGAGACGAAGAAGGAGATTCGTGTACCTGATTATCACATCCATAATGTCTGCATTCGCACCGTTGTCCACATGGAATGCCAGCTGCTACGCAGCCACATCGCCGTGTAGTACAATCTTTTTTGCATTTACAAGCATGCGAAGATTTCTTTGTATCTAAATCTGCCACACTCTCATCTTGTGAACGGCTTTGTGACGATTCATCCGTAGTTTCTGCCGCACTGCTCTGTTGCTGCGATTTTGTTGTTTCCACCTAAAAAGATTAATATCCAAATTAGCGTTAGGGGAGTCATGAATTAGAAAGAGGAGACGAAGAAGGAGATTCGTGTACCTGATTATCACATCCATAATGTCTGCATTCGCACCGTTGTCCACATGGAATGCCAGCTGCTACGCAGCCACATCGCCGTGTAGTACAATCTTTTTTGCATTTACAGGCATGCGAAGATTTCTTTGTATCTGAATCTGCCACACTCTCATCTTGTGAACGACTTTGTGACGATTCATCCGTAGTTTCTGCCGCACTGCTCTGTTGCTGCGATTTTGTTGTTTCTACCTAAAAAGATTAATATCCATATTAGCGTTAGGGGAGTCATGAATTAGAAAGAGGAGACGAAGAAGGAGATTCGTGTACCTGATTATCACATCCATAATGTCTGCATTCGCACCGTTGTCCACATGGAATGCCAGCTGCTACGCAGCCACATCGCCGTGTAGTACAATCTTTTTTGCATTTACAAGCATGCGAAGATTTCTTTGTATCTAAATCTGCCACACTCTCATCTTGTGAACGGCTTTGTGACGATTCATCCGTAGTTTCTGCCGCACTGCTCTGTTGCTGCGATTTTGTTGTTTCCACCTAAAAAGATTAATATCCAAATTAGCGTTAGGGGAGTCATGAATTAGAAAGAGGAGACGAAGAAGGAGATTCGTGTACCTGATTATCACATCCATAATGTCTGCATTCGCACCGTTGTCCACATGGAATGCCAGCTGCTACGCAGCCACATCGCCGTGTAGTACAATCTTTTTTGCATTTACAGGCATGCGAAGATTTCATTGTATCTAAATCTGCCACACTCTCATCTTGTGAACGACTTTGTGACGATTCATCCGTAGTTTCTGCCGCACTGCTCTGTTGCTGCGATTTTGTTGTTTCTACCTAAAAAGATTAATATCCAAATTAGCGTTAGGGGAGACATGAATTAGAAAGAGGAGACGAAGAAGGAGATTCGTGTACCTGATTATCACATCCATAATGTCTGCATTCGCACCGTTGTCCACATGGAATGCCAGCTGCTACGCAGCCACATCGCCGTGTAGTACAATCTTTTTTGCATTTACAAGCATGCGAAGATTTCTTTGTATCTAAATCTGCCACACTCTCATCTTGTGAACGGCTTTGTGACGATTCATCCGTAGTTTCTGCCGCACTGCTCTGTTGCTGCGATTTTGTTGTTTCCACCTAAAAAGATTAATATCCAAATTAGCGTTAGGGGAGTCATGAATTAGAAAGAGGAGACGAAGAAGGAGATTCGTGTACCTGATTATCACATCCATAATGTCTGCATTCGCACCGTTGTCCACATGGAATGCCAGCTGCTACGCAGCCACATCGCCGTGTAGTACAATCTTTTTTGCATTTACAGGCATGCGAAGATTTCTTTGTATCTGAATCTGCCACACTCTCATCTTGTGAACGACTTTGTGACGATTCATCCGTAGTTTCTGCCGCACTGCTCTGTTGCTGCGATTTTGTTGTTTCTACCTAAAAAGATTAATATCCATATTAGCGTTAGGGGAGTCATGAATTAGAAAGAGGAGACGAAGAAGGAGATTCGTGTACCTGATTATCACATCCATAATGTCTGCATTCGCACCGTTGTCCACATGGAATGCCAGCTGCTACGCAGCCACATCGCCGTGTAGTACAATCTTTTTTGCATTTACAAGCATGCGAAGATTTCTTTGTATCTAAATCTGCCACACTCTCATCTTGTGAACGGCTTTGTGACGATTCATCCGTAGTTTCTGCCGCACTGCTCTGTTGCTGCGATTTTGTTGTTTCCACCTAAAAAGATTAATATCCAAATTAGCGTTAGGGGAGTCATGAATTAGAAAGAGGAGACGAAGAAGGAGATTCGTGTACCTGATTATCACATCCATAATGTCTGCATTCGCACCGTTGTCCACATGGAATGCCAGCTGCTACGCAGCCACATCGCCGTGTAGTACAATCTTTTTTGCATTTACAAGCATGCGAAGATTTCTTTGTATCTAAATCTGCCACACTCTCATCTTGTGAACGGCTTTGTGACGATTCATCCGTAGTTTCTGACGCACTGCTCTGTTGCTGCGATTTTGTTGTTTCCACCTAAAAAGATTAATATCCAAATTAGCGTTAGGGGAGTCATGAATTAGAAAGAGGAGACGAAGAAGGAGATTCGTGTACCTGATTATCACATCCATAATGTCTGCATTCGCACCGTTGTCCACATGGAATGCCAGCTGCTACGCAGCCACATCGCCGTGTAGTACAATCTTTTTTGCATTTACAGGCATGCGAAGATTTCTTTGTATCTAAATCTGCCACACTCTCATCTTGTGAACGACTTTGTGACGATTCATCCGTAGTTTCTGCCGCACTGCTCTGTTGCTGCGATTTTGTTGTTTCTACCTAAAAAGATTAATATCCAAATTAGCGTTAGGGGAGTCATGAATTAGAAAGAGGAGACGAAGAAGGAGATTCGTGTACCTGATTATCACATCCATAATGTCTGCATTCGCACCGTTGTCCACATGGAATGCCAGCTGCTACGCAGCCACATCGCCGTGTAGTACAATCTTTTTTGCATTTACAAGCATGCGAAGATTTCTTTGTATCTAAATCTGCCACACTCTCATCTTGTGAACGGCTTTGTGACGATTCATCCGTAGTTTCTGCCGCACTGCTCTGTTGCTGCGATTTTGTTGTTTCCACCTAAAAAGATTAATATCCAAATTAGCGTTAGGGGAGTCATGAATTAGAAAGAGGAGACGAAGAAGGAGATTCGTGTACCTGATTATCACATCCATAATGTCTGCATTCGCACCGTTGTCCACATGGAATGCCAGCTGCTACGCAGCCACATCGCCGTGTAGTACAATCTTTTTTGCATTTACAAGCATGCGAAGATTTCTTTGTATCTAAATCTGCCACACTCTCATCTTGTGAACGGCTTTGTGACGATTCATCCGTAGTTTCTGCCGCACTGCTCTGTTGCTGCGATTTTGTTGTTTCCACCTAAAAAGATTAATATCCAAATTAGCGTTAGGGGAGTCATGAATTAGAAAGAGGAGACGAAGAAGGAGATTCGTGTACCTGATTATCACATCCATAATGTCTGCATTCGCACCGTTGTCCACATGGAATGCCAGCTGCTACGCAGCCACATCGCCGTGTAGTACAATCTTTTTTGCATTTACAGGCATGCGAAGATTTCTTTGTATCTGAATCTGCCACACTCTCATCTTGTGAACGACTTTGTGACGATTCATCCGTAGTTTCTGCCGCACTGCTCTGTTGCTGCGATTTTGTTGTTTCTACCTAAAAAGATTAATATCCATATTAGCGTTAGGGGAGTCATGAATTAGAAAGAGGAGACGAAGAAGGAGATTCGTGTACCTGATTATCACATCCATAATGTCTGCATTCGCACCGTTGTCCACATGGAATGCCAGCTGCTACGCAGCCACATCGCCGTGTAGTACAATCTTTTTTGCATTTACAAGCATGCGAAGATTTCTTTGTATCTAAATCTGCCACACTCTCATCTTGTGAACGGCTTTGTGACGATTCATCCGTAGTTTCTGCCGCACTGCTCTGTTGCTGCGATTTTGTTGTTTCCACCTAAAAAGATTAATATCCAAATTAGCGTTAGGGGAGTCATGAATTAGAAAGAGGAGACGAAGAAGGAGATTCGTGTACCTGATTATCACATCCATAATGTCTGCATTCGCACCGTTGTCCACATGGAATGCCAGCTGCTACGCAGCCACATCGCCGTGTAGTACAATCTTTTTTGCATTTACAGGCATGCGAAGATTTCATTGTATCTAAATCTGCCACACTCTCATCTTGTGAACGACTTTGTGACGATTCATCCGTAGTTTCTGCCGCACTGCTCTGTTGCTGCGATTTTGTTGTTTCTACCTAAAAAGATTAATATCCAAATTAGCGTTAGGGGAGACATGAATTAGAAAGAGGAGACGAAGAAGGAGATTCGTGTACCTGATTATCACATCCATAATGTCTGCATTCGCACCGTTGTCCACATGGAATGCCAGCTGCTACGCAGCCACATCGCCGTGTAGTACAATCTTTTTTGCATTTACAAGCATGCGAAGATTTCTTTGTATCTAAATCTGCCACACTCTCATCTTGTGAACGGCTTTGTGACGATTCATCCGTAGTTTCTGCCGCACTGCTCTGTTGCTGCGATTTTGTTGTTTCCACCTAAAAAGATTAATATCCAAATTAGCGTTAGGGGAGTCATGAATTAGAAAGAGGAGACGAAGAAGGAGATTCGTGTACCTGATTATCACATCCATAATGTCTGCATTCGCACCGTTGTCCACATGGAATGCCAGCTGCTACGCAGCCACATCGCCGTGTAGTACAATCTTTTTTGCATTTACAGGCATGCGAAGATATGTCTGTATCCATATCCGGTACACTCTGATTTTGTAAGAGGCTTTGTGGTGATTCGTCCGTAGTTTTGCCGCACTGCTTTGTTGCTGCGAATTTGTTGTTTCTGCCGTAACAATTGTTTTTGTGTTTTGTATTCTAGCGTTCTGCGTTTCTGTATGAGGAACCAATGCTCCTTCACCTAAGTTCTATATAAGACAGGGAAAATGATAAGGACTCTTTTACTTGCTTGGACATTCTATAATATTTTGAACATTTTCTTTACGTATAGGTAAAGAGATTGTTAAGGTTTTGATATCTGTTCGAATGTACGATTTAGGAATGTCCATGTCAGTAACACGTGGGGGGACTCTACTGCAAGGTGCCTCGAGAAGTGATCAAACATGGTCATCCCTATTTGTCGATAAAATGAATTAATTAATTACTTAATAATTAATAACGAGTCGATAAAATTCCTATAAATCGCCATTATAATAAGTTTCAGTACAAACTCATCGGTGTGACCATCTGAATGCACGAGTCATATAAGATATCTCTCTCTCTTCTCATTCAATAGTGTTCTAGCGCTTCCGAACACACCTTTCTCCTCGATTCCTCGTTGGATTCTAACGGGTATCAGGATTACATCTATGTAAATATTTCAGTTTCGATAAAAAAAATAACGAAATATTGTTAATGCGCGATTGTTAAATTCACCCCAAATTTATATTTCAAATATTCATATAATAGAGGTAGAAATAACGAAATTGCTTACCGTTTGACTTTTGTTGTTGGTGATTTTGTATGAACTAAAGGATTTACAGATGAAACTTTATACCGATCAGTTATTACTGATATGTAATCATTTATTACTCATGTTATGATAATTTATCTTATGATGAGTCTCTACTGAGATTAGAATGTACCTCTTTTAGTTGGACAAAAGAAAAACCTTTTTTTAGTTGCGTTTTTTGTCAACAGTTGTTACATTATGTAAAAAAATAGAAAAAAGTTTGGGGTCCTCAAATACATAATCTTAGTTCAGCTATTTATTAGTTTCCAAGATATTAATAAAAAAATTTTCGGTAATATATATTGCATTCAGTCATTACTGTTGAGGTTGACTGATAGAAGAACGAGTGGACGAATTTGCAATATTAGGTTGTCCGAAAAGGTTCTTTCGTTTCATAAGGTGATAATATATGAACAATAATTTAATAAAGACTAAAGTATATCGACTAAAATGAATTTTCAACATTCGGTAATGTTTGATAATTTGAGAAGCATCATGGAAAATAAGAAATTCAAAATATTTGTCTCTAGCCACTAGCCAGCGACCCTGACTCAAGTGATTCTTTAGGAACTGACGAATTTATAACATCTTACAACAGATGTCGATCATCTTAAATAACTTAAATGACCTCATATGCAAAGTTGTTAAATTCGTCTCAACAAACGCCATCGTACGTACTACAGAAGAAAGTGCAGGTCCATGCGAAATGAAAAAATGTTCATGCTAGTACAAATGACATGCCGAATGCTAAAAGTTAATGTTAAATCTAAATGATGTATGGAAAATTTATTAGAATTATTGCATCGTTCCATTAATCCATAATCGTTTGAAAGGGAATATTCCCTTTTCTCCCCTAAAAAGAATATATAATAAACGATTAATTTCTGTTTCTTAGGCAACTTGTAATCAGTTTCAGTATTGCACGATTCTGTCATTCTTATATTTGTCTATCTCGGATAGAATAGTAGATATGAACTTTTTCATAGAACCGTACACTTAAATAGGTTCTTGTAGCTTGAAACTCAATAGGTTCTCGCCTATGCTATTGTGTTACCAAGCGGGGCAGATTCCTAACTTTAAGCTTAAATACATAGGTTCTTGTATATGCTAAGTTCCAACCAAACAGGACAGATCCCTAATTTTATAGGTTCTTGAAATGCTATTTTCAATTAAACTCAGTATTTGGCCGCACGGAGCAGCACCAGTCCGGACATAACTAGATCCATAAGCGGGAGCGTTCTCATATATATATATATATATATATATCAAAGTTATAATATCTGAGTATATGTAAAGTAAATATTTTGAAGATATAAAAGAAAACGTTTATGATTTAAAGATAGAGGATTTTTGAATAATGTGTATTACAAGTTATAGTATTGTATTTGATCACGAATAAACCTAACGACATACATATTAATATACTTAAGAAAATATTTAATTGAATGTATCGATATAAAGCCTGTATTATAGTCGAATTGTATATATTCGATTTAAGTTCTGGGCGTATTTTATTTTGTCAAAGTTTTATGTGAAAATGTCAAATGAAATAAAAGTAGCTCTTAAAGCGGCTCGTGATACATTTAGAGAAAAGAAGTATATAGATGTGATTAAGAAATGTAACAAGATATTAATGAGAGTTCAAAATAATTATAACGCACTTATGTTATTGGCGGCTGCAATGAAAGAAATTGATGAGTATAAACCACAAGTACCATTAATTCTCCAAAAAGGTACAAAAATCCAAGCAGACAATCCATTAGCTTGGTACGGTTTAGTATCTTACTATGAAAGAAACTTGGACAATAATGAACGTTATAACCAACTATTATTAGCTTACTGTAAGCTTTTGGAAATAGAAAGGTATACAATTGCTATATACTTCATAAATGTTATATGTTTGTAAAACTTATTCAGTAATTTATTTTCAGTGACTCTAAGTTTACAAATATTATGAGTAGAATCTCAAAACTTTTTACACAACTTAAGGATGTTACGACTATAACTCAATGTATTGAACATTTAATTGAATTACGGAAGAATTTGGATGATAACAAAATTAAGGTCATTGATAAAACGCTTGGATGGCTGCTATTAGATAATTTTTACAATCTAGATAAATATCAAAATTTATTAGAAAGTGTTTTTAAATCTACAATTAATGATCTTGATGCAACTGACCAACAAAAATTTTATACAGAATACTTAAAAATTTTATATGACAAAGATGAATTAATCGATTTGGTAAAAGAAGCTATCAATATGCATCAGCGATTCCCTCAAGATACATTACCGTTAGGTAAGTATTAAAAATAATATATTAGCTATTTTAACATTCTGTTTATGAAAGTAACAAAGGAATCTTATAATATCGCTTATTAATTTTAATGGGATTTTTTATCAAGCAAACAGAAGAATTTAAAGATTTATTTTTAATATTTATGAGGTAACAGAATTTAATAATAATGCAATCTATATCTATCTATATCATGAAACATGTGGAGTGCAATTGTTTAGTAAACAGTAAATGGTAAATATAATTAATAAATGGCAATGATGTAAATAGTATTAATAGAAATGAGTTCAGTTAGATGTAAATATTAGCATATACGTACTATAAAGAAACAAAAAGAATTCAAAAGTACTGTACGACAAAATTTAAACTTTTTTACATATACATATATTATTATATATATATATATATATATATATATATATATATATATATATATATATATATATCGTCTATGTATGTATTTTTTAGTTACAATAATAGGCTTTTCCCACAATAGCAACAATTGTTGTGATAAATGCTTCAATTTTGTATAGTTTCTCCATAATTGTTTTATCAGTATTGTTTTATCAGTAGATACATTTCCTGGTATTGGATGCATCTTTATCATTTCCAGATACTATTGAGGAAGCAAGCGTTTATGTTATCTCTTATTCACCATTGCCGATATTCTGGTTAGTAATGAATTATCAAATTTAGCGAAACAAAATTTTTATATTTTTTATTTTATAATTATGGGATTATTATAAACAAATTTCTAACGGTTTGCCAATGAAAATAATGCCAAATACGATTATATTTCAATGAATTTGATCTATGTGGAAAATGTACAATTGCATGATACATTAACTCTGCTATGTTTCTTTGTCATTATCGACCCAATTTTTCAACATTTCAAAAATAAAATAGGGTAAAATAATATTGAACAAGATATGGAAATTCTTATTAATATACATAATTTCTTGTTTCAGTTGCATATTAAACAGCTTCTTAAGACATTACAAATTTTTATTTGTTTACTAAAATGAGAGCAGGATTGAAATATACAAAATTCCATAATGATAGTAGGATTAAGATAATAGCTAGCATTTTCCAGAAACTTTTATATTCTTTGTTAGTAGATATGGCATGATCTCGAACATGCCTGTCAGAGATTTAAAATATATAGTATACAAAGTATAAAAGTATACAAGAACAGTACACATAAAGTATACATAACTTTAGTTGTAATTTATACTTTTAATGATATGACAAAGAGAATAGAGGAGTGCCAGGGTAAATAAATCAAGAAAGAAATTAATGACTAAGTGGTACAAAGAAGCAAAATTGTATAATAAGGTTGCACAATTTAAAGGAATTAAATATTAAAACTAACATTATATACACTGCTACTGGCTGCAGTCTATACCATAGGTATAATATAAATGATATCTACCGTTTCACTTCTGAATTAAAATCGCCACTAACAATAAGTGTTTAAAGCAGATTGAAAAATAACTTTCCTGAATTGTACCGAAGAATATTAGAGAATAGCAGTCTTAACTCAAGAGTTTCCATAAGTATGTTTTGTAGTAGTATATTTTAATAGATTAAACAGCTTCTATTAAACAAGTATTAATTTCCGAAAAAATTGCCACTATTAATATATAAAGCTTACATCTCACTACTGCATTGTATAGTAATTGCAAGCAATAAGTGCTTGAAATTTGCATATTAATTAAAATTAGAAACTATGTACACTTATAATCATTCAATTGTTATTTTCAGCATTTAAAATATTATTTATCAAGATATGAATATATTATTTGAGAAATTTTTCTTATGTTATGCATACATATATATATATATTCTAAACTACCGAGCATATTTCAAGTTGTTTTCATATATTGTTAGTTAAGGGATGAAATTTAGCAAAAATAGCATTTAATCACTATTTGTCGATTTTCCATATTTATGTTTTAATCACTCAGTTATGAAAATTATTTTAAAAGATCGTAATAGATCGATATTTGTTAAAAACGAAAAATAATAAAAATAATTAGTAATAAAGATTTAAATGTCGTGAAAGTCATTGGAAGAAACATAATACAACACGTTATAACGCAGTACTTGTCTTAAATTATTTATTAACTATTATCGAACTGATACTGATCAAAAACCATTATTTAAAGAGATAGTAAATTAGCGACAGCCATTGAAATATTCGTGATTCGAACTTACCTGGCTCTTATTTTTCAACTCTCGTCGCTGTCCGTGAAACAATTATTCAAAAAGTTGTTAATAAATGAAAATAAAATTTAAAATAAAATTTACTGCTATTGCTTTCATGTGATTACATATTTAGACAATAGTAGAAAATGATTTGGAGATTTATGTAAATCGAAAACTTGTTGCACAGAATACAGTAAGGTTTTATAGAAAATCTAGCTTGAAATTCTTCGTATAATGCAATTTCCTATTTCAAATACTGCAAAAACGAAGTCTCGAAGATATCACACAGAAGTAGATTACGCACGTATGGTATACGGAAAACTGAATTCCCCGCAATTCTACACATACTTTTATACCAAGATTTTTTATCTTGCAGCGCTCTGCAGAGTGACATAAGTTCAAATCCGTTTGAAATCATAAAATTGCGGATTTTTATTAGAAGTGCGCGATCCCCGCACTTCTGGATTCTTGGGATCCCCGTTAGTTTCGGTATTCGTAATCGAGTATTGAAATATAGTACCAACGAAAATTATGTAATGCCGCGAAGTGCAACGACAGAGGCACAAGTCGCCCCAAATTGTTATCTTACACCAAGAAAATAACAATTAACGTGTGTCACGTTTTAAGGTGTGTACATGCGACGTACGTACGATGATGTACGTAGACGTTGTAGCGAGTCTGTTGTGAGCCGATCATAAAAACTCTCGATATCAAGATATGCAAAGTTTCTGAATACAGCAAGAGCAGGGTCGTAGAAGAGAGACACCGTGACGACAGAAGTGACAAAACAGAACCGTAGTACGAAACGTATCGCGTAACCCGATAGTACTAGCACGTCAAGTCTACGATGAACTTCCGCCGAAGATTTCGGCAATTCAATTGATATTCAAGAAATCGTGCGAGAGTGCCAGCATTGAATCATCGCTCACAGCGTTGGATCACGTACGAATATGAAATTATATTATATATTATATAATTATATGCGGAAGAGTGGAGTCGCATGTTAGTCACTGATGAATCACGATACTGTCTATACGATCAACAGGTCATCAACAGGTTTGTTATCAATACGGTCCCCATTTTGGAATATGGACAATGGAAATGTGTGTCTCAAGTAAGAGTTTTCAACGCCGGTGGTTATTGGTGATGACGTGAATCGGAGTTTAGTTTTTCTATTGCACAGACTGGACGGTAGTGTCATTACCAGCACTAAATGTAACTTGTCATGTAGACGAAGTGGGAAATATTTAAGGAAAGAATTCAGTACCTAACACCGGTAAAAGAAGTTCTTATCAACATATGTCCTGTTTGACTTTCTTCAGGAGATACAGCGTCTTGTGTTCTGCGATTTCATATTTCATAGAATATACTTAAAATGACTTGCATTTGAATGCATGCACGAAGATCTTTTGTTATCGATCTAATGACTCTGTCAATACTGTCCAATAATAATAAATAATAAATAATAATAATAATAAATAATAATACTGCGTCCGATAATTTGAGCAGTGTGTGCGGGTGCCTGTTATCTGCAAATAGCGCGCCTCTACATCAGATTCAACTGGTGAGAGAGAGAGAGAAAGAGAGAGAGAGAGGGTGAGAGAGAGAGGGAGAGAGAGAGAGGATACAAGTCAATCTCATAACACTACAACGCTACAATCCAGACCTATCATTGGATTAATGCATCCAGCAATAAATACGAACCTGTTCAATGAGAGAAACGACAGCTACACCCAATATTAATATCCGGAAAGGAAAAGATGCAGACCAATCTGATACAAGTAGATACACTTACATTCGCCATACGCAAATAGTACAGATATCCTTCTTGCGTCAGTGGGGAAACACGCAATCGCAACTTCCCAACTTTTTAATTTACAGAAGGTTAACGCAACACACACCTATAATAACTAATATAACTGGCTCACAGAAACCGATAATGTAGACAACACGTCAGAATCTGACATGAGAACTGAATTGCAAATTCAACGACAAAAAGACAATCCAACGAAGTTCATTGAAGGGCAGAAGCCAACAGAAATAAAAGCGTAACCAACACAGCAGAAAGAAGATCACCTATCAATGCGATGAATATTTATCGACAATAGTATCACTTTCTCAATCAACTCACCCCAACAGTTGTTTGTCATAAATACCTGTTGGATAAACGTATCATGCAGAACAACCTAAGGAAATATTTCATTGTAAAAAGTGTCAGAGGATTGGCCATTTCAGTAGTAGTTGTACACTCGAATACAGATGCGATGTGTGCTAATAATCATAATCATTCAGGAAATTGCACAATCAAACATAAAAGTGATAAAACCAATGTCGAGTGCAGTCGGCACTAACTGCGGACAAACAAGGCATCCAGCATTGTTCAAGAAGTGCTCAACGAGGTAGCCCTTATTTTTTGACCTCCGATTTGCTTTCGATCTTACCGTTCCAAACTGCGATACTTGAGGACAAAATAATAAAATTTATTACGCGAAATTGCAGAGTGATTGGACAACTGGAATCCGTGCCACATTTAAGTTATTATGACTCCTGCAGTTACATACAGTGGTTTAAAGTCTTAAACGCTGCTTCATATACTAATTTCAGAAATAAAACTCAAATATTTTATATATATTTGTAGTTGCATCATATAAATATTATCATTACACGTCTAAGACATTGTATTTTTATGTAAAAATATTCACTAATATTTTTCAAATAGCGGATTATGCTCGAAATTGACGCGAAATCATTAAAATTTGAAAACTAACTTAAACACGGCACAGGTTCTCGTTGAGGAATCACTTTGAAATTTTTGCACATTTTCTCCCCAAATGTCAGAGTTTCGGACGGTGAGATAATGGTAATAGATTTTCTCCAAGAAATTACAAATAATTCAAATAATTGCAACAAAAGTTACAAAATTATTTTTGTGGATGAATTTGAAAATTGGTTTATGGGATCCTTAGAATGACTTTATGGAAGTTGAGATAGGAAACTGCCTATGACGAATGTAATCTTTTTACCACCTAGATTGAGTTTCATCTCACTGTGCGTTCGAATGCCACGTATGTGATGTTAATGTCTTTAAGTCACATGTAACACATGTAAATCCTCAGGTGGTAGGCTCACGTTCTCCGCTTTGGTATAGGATCTCCAATAACCATAGTACAAACATGCGCCACTGACGGCAATAATAACATCTTAATCTCATATAATATTAAATTCCCGATCACTTTTTATTCGGAATTGTTACTAGTTGCTTGCTTATACTGCCTACTCGGTACCAAGGTTGGACGCACACGAGGTTGGAACATGGGCTGCTTCGCTCTACTTGTTCATCGCTTGTCTCTCTACACATGAGCGTTACTACGCTTGCTGTATGCATGTATAGATATGTATTATTATTAGGTATATAGCTTATGCATTATTATTAAGTATTGTATTTATTTGTGTATTGTCGTATGTTATTTTGTATACATATTATTATATGTATTATGTAGCAAATGTTTTTATCATATATCTTTAAAATGAAGCTTTCAAACTATTTGAATATTATTCATTACGTCTAATGATACTGCTTCAAAAATATGTAATAAGAGAATTTGCTCCGTTTAGTTCATTTTAATTCATTATATTACATACACACACATACATATATGTATCTTAATGTATTTATCAATTATTTCTCTGAAGTAATCGGTCTTCTCCAATTTATGTTTCTATCCATAATCGCAGATACTGAAAAAACTTGTCTGGAAAATTTCCTAATTGGTGGTGCGAAAATGTTGACATTCGCCTTAGAACGAACGCATCTCATTAATTGGATAAACATTATACTTACCAATTTTCAGATAAAAGCGTATATCGTAGCGAACGTAGCAACGACGTGTTACGTACTCAAAAATAACAACTGCTGCATAATTTTACCGTTCTTCTGTATGTTCATATCCCACGGCGCTTAATGTTGGCGTCCCAAATATCGATGCTCTGGCTTACCGCTCTCTGTATGGTCAGGCCCGCTGCAGACGAACTTTTGTCGTTGCGATCCCGTTGCGATCACATATCTATCTTCGTTGTTTTTAATTAAGAAAACAAAGGAAGACACAAGATCGCAACGATGAAAGTCGCTCGCCTGCACCGGTCGTTAATTAGGTCGTAAATATACGGCGTAGTGAGCGATAGGTGGCAAGTGGCAAAACAAGTGATTTCACAGACAATGCCAAATGCCAATGTCCTAAATATCAATTTTGTCGCTTACTGTTTGCCACTTCTCTGTATGTACACGGCTTTAGGATTACAAGTGGAGAAGCGTCCGGAGAAATGTGAACTATAGAATTACTTCATACCTTTGTTAGGCAAAGCGTTCATCCCTTGACCGCGGCTACGTTCGGCGACTGGCTATCGCCTCGAGCCCAAGCTCATTATCACAAATCTTGAACAAATACAATCGGATCGAAAGACGACAATTGTTTAATTACGCCTATGATAGAATCTAGATTACGGTGTTAAGGGATTTTCCCGGGGTTCCAAAGGGAAGGCTCCGATGTCCTTTCATCTCCGACATATATATATAGTGTTAGGGACAGTAGAACAAGAATTTTCGCGTTAATGGATTGGTTAGGATTTTGAATTTTCTTTGTTTAATACAAATTTTATCCCTACGTTTCCTTCTTCTTCTCTCTTAATTTCGCCAGTGCATAACGAAATTATTAGAGAAGAAGAAATTTTTATAAAGTCAAATTTCTTACCTTGAGGAGTAAGTGCCGTCGGGGGCCATCACCTCGCCTGCGGTAATGATCATCGGTGTGTTTATTATTGGATTTTATTATTCAACTCGGGTATAATTATTATTAAAACCGTTAGTTTTATTTATTTATTTTGATTAAAAAAAAATACACACTGAATAAAGCTTGCAGTTTATTATTCGGACTAATGTCGCGGATACAAATATATTTATTTATAAAGATATTTTGATCTCGCCAACGAAATGAACACTTAGAAGATTTCTAATTTAATTGTGACTTAGACTGAGCAATTAATGAGAGACCGTCGAAACGCAATGCACGATAGACGACAAAATAATCACGTAACGTACAATTGACGACAAAATAATCACGTAACGTACAATTGACGACAAAATAATCACGTAACGTACAATTGACGACAAAATAATGGGCCATAGGTTTTCAAATCGCGAGTCGGCTATTGGTAGTAGCGCGTGTTCATTTGTGTATTCGAAACCTTACTCGCGCGATTTGCATATAGTAGTTTTCGTTTCCTCGTTACGGCACGCGCTGAGCGCGGGACGTGACACCCCCGCCCTTGGAGTTCAAATTTCCAAAGGAAATTTGACTGATAATGTCCCTGAGTTCGCTCAGGGCGGATGTAGGTGCTGTTGGTTGTTGAGCAACTGTTGATGTTATTAATATTCCTTGAGGTTGTGCCGTTTGATTGTCGACATTTCGTCCTCTTTAGAAGTATAATAGCAGGTGGGTGACTGTGCCGCATATTGCTCCTAGTAGGGCGATTCCACATCCGTAAGTCTCGCGTAACTGTTATCCGTGTATTGCTATATCTACTATCGTCTTCATTAGTTTAAATATTACAAGTATTCCAAATATTGCTGCTCTGACCGTTCCAAATTCCATAGGACCAGTCCATAATTTCGATGTGGTGCGATTTCCTTGCCAAACCGGTAGTTCCGAATAACTGTTAGAATTTAATCTTGAAATTAAGATTAATAAACTGTGTGGAAGACACAATGTGTGTATTGAAACAATACTTTATGATTTTTATTAAACAAAGTTACAAGTAAAATACAAGTAAGCGTTATGAATGTTGACAGTTGGCTAGTTGTTCACAGACTGACTTGCTTAGTGACCCATGGCCCTTAAAAAGGTTTAGAACTCCACTCTGTATGCAGCAATGAGTGTGACCTGTGTGAGTGTCTGTGTGGCGTCACATGTGCTACAGAACCTTCTAGTAGCTTCTCGACGTGCCCATCGAGAATGTTCCATCCGTATCCTTAAGCTTCTTCCGCCAAATTCTCGAAAGAGCATGCACGTGCTAGCCGCCATGGTACATCTCACGAACGCGCACTAGTGGGGATAGCGTTGGACAACGAAAGGAAGAATCCATACGATCAACCACCTTATCTGCATGCGATTGATATCGTTGTATTCCAACAATAACATTCCGTTGTATGTCGTACTTTTATTTGTACTGGAATGCATTTGACTATATGGACTACTTCTCCTGCGATCAAAGCCATGTGTCCTGGGGTTTTGGTTATTGTATATATGTGAATTCGTCGGGCAGTAGGGTTGCTAAACTTAAAGCGTTTTCTATTAATTTCTTTTCGGTGGTGCATCTTCGTGTCAGTACATCGTGGTATAGTGCCGTTTGTTTCATAAAATTTTATGTGTATATGTTATCAGTGGAAATAAGTATTACAAATGCTGCTTGGTTTACAAATATATACGTATATGTGTATGTATCGGTAGGTATTATAAATGAGATTTGTTTTATAATTATATATGTCGGGTTATGGTTGGAATTTTGGGCGCGTAACAACTCTTCACGTGAATTAACCGTTGTTTTACACAACCGAGATTATATTTACACGTATACACAAGTCTACTGCAAAGATTAACAAATAATAAGTCTAGTGAATAATAAGCTTAACAAATAATAAGTTAGTGGATAATAAGTTGAACGAATAATAAGTCTAACAAATAATAAGTCTAATGAATAATAAGTTTAACGAATAGTAAGTTCAATGAATAGTATGATTTACGAACAATAAGTTTAATGAACGCTATTAACAATATTTTTGAGTTCAAACGAATCCACGGCCAACGGGATAACTCTTTACTAAGCGTAGACTGATCTTAAGCACAGAAATACGATGGTTGGAAACTCGACGTGTCACTCTCCAAAGCAGTCGCAAGAATGCCAGCCTCGTCGAGATTTTTCTCGCTGTACGATTGCATTTGTTTTTCTATGCCCGTTTGGAAGCATCGAGAAGGTTTCAAACGCCGTTGCTAGGCAGACTCGTTGGAAGTGTGACACCAATTACCTCTCAGGTACAAGACATCGACTCCCGACTGTCGGACGCCAACGCCGCGACGCATCTTAGTCCCCATCAGAGACAAGGCCCCAACCCCGACTTTCGGACTCCTTAGAATCCACACCAAACCCCCCAACATCCCCAAGCCAGGGTGTATATAAGCCGAGACTTCACCCAGCCCGGGCAGTTCTCGTTCTAGTTGCTGTTCTTGTACAACATCCCTTTCTCTGTTCAACGTTATTGTAAGTGCCAAAGTCATAATAAAGTTCGATAAAAGAGAATTAATAGTTGGGCTACGACTCAGGTTTCTTTTCTCTCGCAACCCAAATATCCGTTTTACGTGACAGAAGCAGCGAGAAAGTTCCAAACGCCGTTGTTAGGCAGTTTCTGCCTGGAGTTTGATTAGTAATACAATGTATGACCCATTGTATCACACGTGGCTAGACCCGCTCCCGAGGCCGCATGCCGCCACAACCACATTTCTCGGAAAACCCATACAACCACTCCAGACCTCCGTTAGGCAAAACGTACATCCCGTGACCGTGGCTACGTTCGGCGACCAATTGTCACCTCGAACCCAATCTCGCTATTACAAATCTCGAACAATTACAGCTATGATAAAATCCAGGCTAGAGTACTAGAGGATGTTCCCAAAATTTCCAAGGAACGGCTTCGGCTTTCCTCTCATCTCCGACGTATATATGTATATATATTGATAGAAATAGATGTTATAAATGTTGCTCATTTTACGAATATATATATATGTGCATGTGTCGATAAATATAAACGGACTTTATTTTATAAGCCTTATGCATTATCGATGAGAGTGGGTGTTATAAATGTTAACTGCCTTACAAACATGCATGTGTATGTATCGGTAAATATAAATGAAAATTATATGCATTGCTATAAATGTTGGTCGTTTTACAAGCGGATAGCATAAATATTTATTTTGTGCGTATACTCAGTTAATAGTAAATACCGTATCCATATTATATATTTATTATAAAGTTATAATAACTAATTATTGTTTATTAGTTTTCTCTAGTTCCATAATAATGAAAGTTAGAATAATATACGATAATAATAATTATTATTTATTAGTTTCTTTAGTTCGATAAATGTATTGCATTGTATTAATTATTATTTATTATTTTTCCTTAGTTTATTGAAATAGTTAGTAGTTTAATAGTCGTAGCGTTGTTCCTTATGGCTGATTTCCATAAATTCCTAATATTCCTGTTATAATGCTGTATTATATTGCATTAGCTATTATTCATTTCTTGTTATAATGTTCCCTTTGTTTTATTACCATCTTATTAATTATTTATTTCTTCGTTGAAAATACAATTTATTTTGTAACGCATGCACGTGTTGATTATCCAAAATGGCCGCTTACCTATATCTTCAGTAGGAATATGGTGTTAATATAATGTCAACAGTAACGTGTCGTCGAAATAACTAATTGTTCGTTAATCATTGTGATTTTATTTACTGGATGCCGAATTGAAGGGAAATAATATTGTTTTGTGTTTATAATAAAGTGCGCCTCATAGCACATGCGCGAACGATGCTTTGTGTTCGGGGGGAATTTTCAAATGGCTGTTCGTGTGTATCTTTAGTGAAGATAACGTGTTATGCAGCGTTTTACCAAAATAATTATTTACTTGTGTTAGATTTTATTTAATGAGGTGTGAATAATATTGTTTTATGTTCGTTGTAATGTTGTAATTATAACGTAATACGTTATATGGTATAACGTTATAACGTATTACGTTATATGGTATAACGTTATAACGTATTACGTTATATGGTATAACGTTATATGGTAAAACGTTATAACGTATTACGTCATATAATATAACGTTGTATGGTATAACGTTATAACGTATTACGTCATATGGTATAACGTTATATCGTATTACGTTATATAGTATAATGTCATATGGTACAACGTCATAACGTATTACGTTAAATGGTATAACGATATAACGTAATACGTTACATAGTATAATGTCATATGGTACAACGTCATAACGTATTACGTTATATGCTATAACGTTATATAGTATAACGTAATATGGTAAAACGTTATAACGTACTACGACATATAGTATAACGTTGTATGGTATAACGTTATAACGTATTACGTTATATAGTATAACGTTATATGGTATAACGTTATAACGTAGTACGTTATATAGTATATCATTATGTGGTAAAACGGTATAACGTAATACATTATATGGTATAACGTCATAACGGATTACGGTATATAATATAACGTTATATGGTAAAACGTCATAACGTATTACGTTATATAGCATAGCGTTATATGGTACAACGTTATAGCGTATTACGTTATACGGTATAACGTTATAACGTAATACGTTATATGGTATAACGTTATAACGTATTACGTTATATGGTATAACGTTATATCGTATTACGTTATATAGTATAACGTAATATGGTAAAACGTTATAACGTATTACGTCATATAATATAACGTTGTATGGTGTAACGTTATAACGTATTACGTTATATGGTATAACGTTATAACGTATTACGTTATATAGTATAACGTTGTATGGTATAACGTTCTAACGTATTACGTTATATAGTATAACGTTATATGGTATAACGTTGTAACGTAATACGATATATGGTATAACGTTATAACGTAATACGTGATATGGTGTAACGTTAATAGCCCAATTCCGGTTTCATATTTACAGAACTGATATGACGTATTACGTTATATGGTATAACGTTATAATGTATTACGTTATGTAGATTAACGTTATATGGTGAAACGTTATCACTTATTACGTTACATAGTATAGTGTTATATGGTATAACGTTATAACTTATTACGTTATATAGTATAACGTTATATGGTATAACGTTATAACGTATTACGTTACATAGTATAACATTATATGGTATAACGTTATAACGTATTACATTATATATATTCTAATCAATATCTTCATTTTGTCTTAGCTCGAAGAAGTATTCCTTAAATTTTCTGACATCTCTTGCTGAGAATCTTGCACAGAGTAGGAAACACTCTATCATTTTATCTCTGATTATTTTAGTAGAGTAATGCATAATGTAATGAATTTTTCATACCTTAATAGCTCCCTTTTCGAATATCCTATGTATATCAACGGAATGATGAAGTAGAATCATAAAATGATTCCACATGATCTTTCCTGCTTTAAACGAAATGTATCAAATTTTGTATTTAACATTTTCAATATTTCAATTACTAAACTACACATCCGAATTTAATTCAGAATGTGGGCATATGATTATGGTTAAGGTAAACAGAACATAAAGAGAAATGGTTAAGTACGTCTGCTTTTTCTGCAAGAATAATTTGGAACATACCAGTAATATACACGTATGTATTATACGCGTTACAACCTTTTTTAAAATCTCGATGCGATATAGTAAAGTTATGATATTTGGCAGATAAAACTTTTTAAATTACTCATATTGTTCCGTGGTAGTGTTGTTTCTTTTGTATCTATCTTAATTTTCCATCGATCTTACATAGATTACCTAAGTTTAACTTTTTATTGTTCCAGAGAGTATTAATTTGCAATTTGCTTGGTTTGGCGAATGATAATATCTTCTATGAAAATTTGAAAAGGAAGTTGGCAGAAATGTTAAACTCGGAAGAGAGCGTAAAAGCAATTGAAGACTTGGGACTTCTTGAAGAAGATTTAGTATTGAAGTTGAATACGCCTCTCGATACTTTGACACATTATTTGTCAAAAAAGTTGTGCTATGATCAAAATGAACGAGATCTAGTAATTCTAAGACACGACGTTGGAATACTCTGGCCAGACAACAGAAGAGAAAACAGAGGAATTAATTTGGTGTTGTATGGCGAACCACAAGGATACTCTGCTATGGCGCGCAGTGTTGGATATCCGACGGCAATAGCAGTTAAAATGATCCTTGACGGTATAGTTCTTCTTTTTCCCGTTTATTCTAAAAAATGTTTCTTCGTTCAGTATTACATATCGAATAATAAAAATTACGATTGACATTTGTTATCCCTTTTAACATAAAGGCGTTCAAAATTATGTTTACACAGAACGTAATACATATTATTGCAATTTTATATATCCACGCATATGTATATTTCTGATACTTTCATTGCATGTCATCCTTCTAAACAAATTTTACCATATAATTTAATAATAATTTCAAAGTACATTATTTTTCTTTTTCGTTAATAGGTGAAATTCAACAACGAGGAGTAGTCTTTCCGTTTACCCCAGATATTTATCGACCAATACTCAATCGATTGAAAGCAGAAGGAATAGAATTCTTTGAGACATCCAAGTGGATTTAACATCTTTATAATATTAATAACAAGTAATTATAAATATAATGTATAAATAAATATAATTATTAACTTATATAAGTTAACTTTCCATTGCCACTCTTGTAACACAAAGCATACGAAAACAACAGCGACAGAATTATTATTGTGTAGGTATTGTTTTTTAGTAGAACTTCTTATTGCTATTCATTATGATAGCATTATTTACATAGTTCTTTATGAAGTGAAATATACAAAAGAGTGGGATAATATCCGAATGTCCAGGATTAGGATCTTTCCACTTCAAATGAGCATAACATTCTAATGAGTCCAAGAATTACAAAACTTGAAACGTTATTTCGTAAGGAGGAGGGACAGGGAAGCCAATATTTATTATCTGCCGCCAATTTCATCTCAATATCAGTTACCACAACTTCATGTCACATTTGCCATGGGTAATAATATTTTTCATATCTTAAGACTGATACAATGAAAATTTCTTTGTATCTAAATCTGCAATACTCACATTCTATGAAAGGCTTTCTGACGATTCATCTGCAATTTTTGCTGCACTGCTTTGTTGCTGCGAATTTGCTGTTTCTACCTAAAAAGATTAATATTCAAATTAGCGTTAGGGGAGTCATGAATTAGAAAGAGGAGACGAAGAAGGAGATTCGTGTACCTGATTATCACATCCGTAATGTCTGCATTCGCAGTGTTGTCCACATGGAATGCCTGCTGCTACGCAGCCACATCGCCGTGTAGTACAATCTTTTTTGCAGTTACAAGCATGCGAAGATTTCTTTGTATCTAAACCTGCCACACTCTCATCTTGTGAACGGCTTTGTGACGATTCATCCGTAGTTTCTGCCGCACTGCTTTGTTGCTGCGATTCTGTTGTCTCTACCTAAAAAGATTAATATCCAAATTAGCGTTAGGGGTGTCATGAATTACAAAGAGGAGACGAAGAAGGAGATTCGTGTACCTGATCATGACATCCATAATGTCTGCATTCGCACAGTTGTCCACATGGAATGCCAGCTGCTACGCAGCCACATCGCCGTGTAGTACAATCTTTTTTGCATTTACAAGCATGCGAAGATTTCTTTGTATCTAAATCTGCCACACTCTCATCTTGTGAACGGCTTTGTGACGATTCATCCGTAGTTTCTGCCGCACTGCTTTGTTGCTGCGATTCTGTTGTCTCTACCTAAAAAGATTAATATCCAAATTAGCGTTAGGGGTGTCATGAATTACAAAGAGGAGACGAAGAAGGAGATTCGTGTACCTGATCATGACATCCATAATGCCTGCATTCGCACCGTTGTCCACATGGAATGCCAGCTGCTACGCAGCCACATCGCCGTGTAGTACAATCTTTTTTGCATTTACAAGCATGCGAAGATTTCTTTGTATCTAAATCTGCCACACTCTCATCTTGTGAACGGCTTTGTGACGATTCATCCGTAGTTTCTGCCGCACTGCTTTGTTGCTGCGATTCTGTTGTCTCTACCTAAAAAGATTAATACCCAAATTAGCGTTAGGGGTGTCATGAATTACAAAGAGGAGACGAAGAAGGAGATTCGTGTACCTGATCATGACATCCATAATGTCTGCATTCGCACCGTTGTCCACATGGAATGCCAGCTGCTACGCAGCCACATCGCTGTGTAGTACAATCTTTTTTGCATTTACAAGCATGCGAAGATTTCTTTGTATCTAAATCTGCCACACTCTCATCTTGTGAACGACTTTGTGACGATTCATCCGTAGTTTCTGCCGCACTGCTCTGTTGCTGCGATTTTGTTGTTTCTACCTAAAAAGATTAATATCCAAATTAGTGTTAGGGGAGTCATGAATTAGAAAGAGGAGACGAAGAAGGAGATTCGTGTACCTGATTATCACATCCATAATGTCTGCATTCGCACCGTTGTCCACATGGAATGCCAGCTGCTACGCAGCCACATCGCCGTGTAGTACAATCTTTTTTGCATTTACAAGCATGCGAAGATTTCTTTGTATCTAAATCTGCCACACTCTCATCTTGTGAACGGCTTTGTGACGATTCATCCGTAGTTTCTGCCGCACTGCTCTGTTGCTGCGATTTTGTTGTTTCCACCTAAAAAGATTAATATCCAAATTAGCGTTAGGGGAGTCATGAATTAGAAAGAGGAGACGAAGAAGGAGATTCGTGTACCTGATTATCACATCCATAATGTCTGCATTCGCACCGTTGTCCACATGGAATGCCAGCTGCTACGCAGCCACATCGCCGTGTAGTACAATCTTTTTTGCATTTACAGGCATGCGAAGATTTCATTGTATCTAAATCTGCCACACTCTCATCTTGTGAACGACTTTGTGACGATTCATCCGTAGTTTCTGCCGCACTGCTCTGTTGCTGCGATTTTGTTGTTTCTACCTAAAAAGATTAATATCCAAATTAGCGTTAGGGGAGACATGAATTAGAAAGAGGAGACGAAGAAGGAGATTCGTGTACCTGATTATCACATCCATAATGTCTGCATTCGCACCGTTGTCCACATGGAATGCCAGCTGCTACGCAGCCACATCGCCGTGTAGTACAATCTTTTTTGCATTTACAAGCATGCGAAGATTTCTTTGTATCTAAATCTGCCACACTCTCATCTTGTGAACGGCTTTGTGACGATTCATCCGTAGTTTCTGACGCACTGCTCTGTTGCTGCGATTTTGTTGTTTCCACCTAAAAAGATTAATATCCAAATTAGCGTTAGGGGAGTCATGAATTAGAAAGAGGAGACGAAGAAGGAGATTCGTGTACCTGATTATCACATCCATAATGTCTGCATTCGCACCGTTGTCCACATGGAATGCCAGCTGCTACGCAGCCACATCGCCGTGTAGTACAATCTTTTTTGCATTTACAGGCATGCGAAGATTTCTTTGTATCTAAATCTGCCACACTCTCATCTTGTGAACGACTTTGTGACGATTCATCCGTAGTTTCTGCCGCACTGCTCTGTTGCTGCGATTTTGTTGTTTCTACCTAAAAAGATTAATATCCAAACTAGCGTTAGGGGAGTCATGAATTAGAAAGAGGAGACGAAGAAGGAGATTCGTGTACCTGATTATCACATCCATAATGTCTGCATTCGCACCGTTGTCCACATGGAATGCCAGCTGCTACGCAGCCACATCGCCGTGTAGTACAATCTTTTTTGCATTTACAAGCATGCGAAGATTTCTTTGTATCTAAATCTGCCACACTCTCATCTTGTGAACGGCTTTGTGACGATTCATCCGTAGTTTCTGCCGCACTGCTCTGTTGCTGCGATTTTGTTGTTTCCACCTAAAAAGATTAATATCCAAATTAGCGTTAGGGGAGTCATGAATTAGAAAGAGGAGACGAAGAAGGAGATTCGTGTACCTGATTATCACATCCATAATGTCTGCATTCGCACCGTTGTCCACATGGAATGCCAGCTGCTACGCAGCCACATCGCTGTGTAGTACAATCTTTTTTGCATTTACAAGCATGCGAAGATTTCTTTGTATCTAAATCTGCCACACTCTCATCTTGTGAACGGCTTTGTGACGATTCATCCGTAGTTTCTGCCGCACTGCTCTGTTGCTGCGATTTTGTAGTTTCTACCTAAAAAGATTAATATCCAAATTAGTGTTAGGGGAGTCATGAATTAGAAAGAGGAGACGAAGAAGGAGATTCGTGTACCTGATTATCACATCCATAATGTCTGCATTCGCACCGTTGTCCACATGGAATGCCAGCTGCTACGCAGCCACATCGCCGTGTAGTACAATCTTTTTTGCATTTACAGGCATGCGAAGATTTCTTTGTATCTAAATCTGCCACACTCTCATCTTGTGAACGGCTTTGTGACGATTCATCCGTAGTTTCTGCCGCACTGCTCTGTTGCTGCGATTTTGTTGTTTCTACCTAAAAAGATTAATATCCAAATTAGTGTTAGGGGAGTCATGAATTAGAAAGAGGAGACGAAGAAGGAGATTCGTGTACCTGATTATCACATCCACAATGTCTGCATTCGCACCGTTGTCCACATGGAATGCCAGCTGCTACGCAGCCACATCGCCGTGTAGTACAATCTTTTTTGCATTTACAGGCATGCGAAGATTTCTTTGTATCTAAATCTGCCACACTCTCATCTTGTGAACGACTTTGTGACGATTCATCCGTAGTTTCTGCCGCACTGCTCTGTTGCTGCGATTTTGTTGTTTCTACCTAAAAAGATTAATATCCAAATTAGCGTTAGGGGAGTCATGAATTAGAAAGAGGAGACGAAGAAGGAGATTCGTGTACCTGATTATCACATCCATAATGTCTGCATTCGCACCGTTGTCCACATGGAATGCCAGCTGCTACGCAGCCACATCGCCGTGTAGTACAATCTTTTTTGCATTTACAAGCATGCGAAGATTTCTTTGTATCTAAATCTGCCACACTCTCATCTTGTGAACGGCTTTGTGACGATTCATCCGTAGTTTCTGCCGCACTGCTCTGTTGCTGCGATTTTGTTGTTTCCACCTAAAAAGATTAATATCCAAATTAGCGTTAGGGGAGTCATGAATTAGAAAGAGGAGACGAAGAAGGAGATTCGTGTACCTGATTATCACATCCATAATGTCTGCATTCGCACCGTTGTCCACATGGAATGCCAGCTGCTACGCAGCCACATCGCCGTGTAGTACAATCTTTTTTGCATTTACAGGCATGCGAAGATTTCTTTGTATCTAAATCTGCCACACTCTCATCTTGTGAACGACTTTGTGACGATTCATCCGTAGTTTCTGCCGCACTGCTCTGTTGCTGCGATTTTGTTGTTTCTACCTAAAAAGATTAATATCCAAATTAGCGTTAGGGGAGTCATGAATTAGAAAGAGGAGACGAAGAAGGAGATTCGTGTACCTGATTATCACATCCATAATGTCTGCATTCGCACCGTTGTCCACATGGAATGCCAGCTGCTACGCAGCCACATCGCCGTGTAGTACAATCTTTTTTGCATTTACAAGCATGCGAAGATTTCTTTGTATCAAAATCTGCCACACTCTCATCTTGTGAACGGCTTTGTGACGATTCATCCGTAGTTTCTGCCGCACTGCTCTGTTGCTGCGATTTTGTTGTTTCCACCTAAAAAGATTAATATCCAAATTAGCGTTAGGGGAGTCATGAATTAGAAAGAGGAGACGAAGAAGGAGATTCGTGTACCTGATTATCACATCCATAATGTCTGCATTCGCACCGTTGTCCACATGGAATGCCAGCTGCTACGCAGCCACATCGCCGTGTAGTACAATCTTTTTTGCATTTACAGGCATGCGAAGATTTCATTGTATCTAAATCTGCCACACTCTCATCTTGTGAACGACTTTGTGACGATTCATCCGTAGTTTCTGCCGCACTGCTCTGTTGCTGCGATTTTGTTGTTTCTACCTAAAAAGATTAATATCCAAATTAGCGTTAGGGGAGACATGAATTAGAAAGAGGAGACGAAGAAGGAGATTCGTGTACCTGATTATCACATCCATAATGTCTGCATTCGCACCGTTGTCCACATGGAATGCCAGCTGCTACGCAGCCACATCGCCGTGTAGTACAATCTTTTTTGCATTTACAAGCATGCGAAGATTTCTTTGTATCTAAATCTGCCACACTCTCATCTTGTGAACGGCTTTGTGACGATTCATCCGTAGTTTCTGCCGCACTGCTCTGTTGCTGCGATTTTGTTGTTTCCACCTAAAAAGATTAATATCCAAATTAGCGTTAGGGGAGTCATGAATTAGAAAGAGGAGACGAAGAAGGAGATTCGTGTACCTGATTATCACATCCATAATGTCTGCATTCGCACCGTTGTCCACATGGAATGCCAGCTGCTACGCAGCCACATCGCCGTGTAGTACAATCTTTTTTGCATTTACAGGCATGCGAAGATTTCTTTGTATCTAAATCTGCCACACTCTCATCTTGTGAACGACTTTGTGACGATTCATCCGTAGTTTCTGCCGCACTGCTCTGTTGCTGCGATTTTGTTGTTTCTACCTAAAAATATTAATATACAAATTAGCGTTAGGGGAGTCATGAATTAGAAAGAGGAGACGAAGAAGGAGATTCGTGTACCTGATTATCACATCCATAATGTCTGCATTCGCACCGTTGTCCACATGGAATGCCAGCTGCTACGCAGCCACATCGCCGTGTAGTACAATCTTTTTTGCATTTACAGGCATGCGAAGATTTCTTTGTATCTAAATCTGCCACACTCTCATCTTGTGAACGACTTTGTGACGATTCATCCGTAGTTTCTGCCGCACTGCTCTGTTGCTGCGATTTTGTTGTTTCTACCTAAAAAGATTAATATCCAAATTAGCGTTAGGGGAGTCATGAATTAGAAAGAGGAGACGAAGAAGGAGATTCGTGTACCTGATTATCACATCCATAATGTCTGCATTCGCACCGTTGTCCACATGGAATGCCAGCTGCTACGCAGCCACATCGCCGTGTAGTACAATCTTTTTTGCATTTACAAGCATGCGAAGATTTCTTTGTATCTAAATCTGCCACACTCTCATCTTGTGAACGGCTTTGTGACGATTCATCCGTAGTTTCTGCCGCACTGCTCTGTTGCTGCGATTTTGTTGTTTCTACCTAAAAAGATTAATATCCAAATTAGTGTTAGGGGAGTCATGAATTAGAAAGAGGAGACGAAGAAGGAGATTCGTGTACCTGATTATCACATCCATAATGTCTGCATTCGCACCGTTGTCCACATGGAATGCCAGCTGCTACGCAGCCACATCGCCGTGTAGTACAATCTTTTTTGCATTTACAGGCATGCGAAGATTTCTTTGTATCTAAATCTGCCACACTCTCATCTTGTGAACGGCTTTGTGACGATTCATCCGTAGTTTCTGCCGCACTGCTCTGTTGCTGCGATTTTGTTGTTTCTACCTAAAAAGATTAATATCCAAATTAGTGTTAGGGGAGTCATGAATTAGAAAGAGGAGACGAAGAAGGAGATTCGTGTACCTGATTATCACATCCACAATGTCTGCATTCGCACCGTTGTCCACATGGAATGCCAGCTGCTACGCAGCCACATCGCCGTGTAGTACAATCTTTTTTGCATTTACAGGCATGCGAAGATTTCTTTGTATCTAAATCTGCCACACTCTCATCTTGTGAACGACTTTGTGACGATTCATCCGTAGTTTCTGCCGCACTGCTCTGTTGCTGCGATTTTGTTGTTTCTACCTAAAAAGATTAATATCCAAATTAGCGTTAGGGGAGTCATGAATTAGAAAGAGGAGACGAAGAAGGAGATTCGTGTACCTGATTATCACATCCATAATGTCTGCATTCGCACCGTTGTCCACATGGAATGCCAGCTGCTACGCAGCCACATCGCCGTGTAGTACAATCTTTTTTGCATTTACAAGCATGCGAAGATTTCTTTGTATCTAAATCTGCCACACTCTCATCTTGTGAACGGCTTTGTGACGATTCATCCGTAGTTTCTGCCGCACTGCTCTGTTGCTGCGATTTTGTTGTTTCCACCTAAAAAGATTAATATCCAAATTAGCGTTAGGGGAGTCATGAATTAGAAAGAGGAGACGAAGAAGGAGATTCGTGTACCTGATTATCACATCCATAATGTCTGCATTCGCACCGTTGTCCACATGGAATGCCAGCTGCTACGCAGCCACATCGCCGTGTAGTACAATCTTTTTTGCATTTACAGGCATGCGAAGATTTCATTGTATCTAAATCTGCCACACTCTCATCTTGTGAACGACTTTGTGACGATTCATCCGTAGTTTCTGCCGCACTGCTCTGTTGCTGCGATTTTGTTGTTTCTACCTAAAAAGATTAATATCCAAATTAGCGTTAGGGGAGACATGAATTAGAAAGAGGAGACGAAGAAGGAGATTCGTGTACCTGATTATCACATCCATAATGTCTGCATTCGCACCGTTGTCCACATGGAATGCCAGCTGCTACGCAGCCACATCGCTGTGTAGTACAATCTTTTTTGCATTTACAGGCATGCGAAGATTTCTTTGTATCTAAATCTGCCACACTCTCATCTTGTGAACGACTTTGTGACGATTCATCCGTAGTTTCTGCCGCACTGCTCTGTTGCTGCGATTTTGTTGTTTCTACCTAAAAAGATTAATATCCAAATTAGCGTTAGGGGAGTCATGAATTAGAAAGAGGAGACGAAGAAGGAGATTCGTGTACCTGATTATCACATCCATAATGTCTGCATTCGCACCGTTGTCCACATGGAATGCCAGCTGCTACGCAGCCACATCGCCGTGTAGTACAATCTTTTTTGCATTTACAAGCATGCGAAGATTTCTTTGTATCTAAATCTGCCACACTCTCATCTTGTGAACGGCTTTGTGACGATTCATCCGTAGTTTCTGCCGCACTGCTCTGTTGCTGCGATTTTGTTGTTTCCACCTATAAAGATTAATATCCAAATTAGCGTTAGGGGAGTCATGAATTAGAAAGAGGAGACGAAGAAGGAGATTCGTGTACCTGATTATCACATCCATAATGTCTGCATTCGCACCGTTGTCCACATGGAATGCCAGCTGCTACGCAGCCACATCGCCGTGTAGTACAATCTTTTTTGCATTTACAGGCATGCGAAGATTTCTTTGTATCTGAATCTGCCACACTCTCATCTTGTGAACGACTTTGTGACGATTCATCCGTAGTTTCTGCCGCACTGCTCTGTTGCTGCGATTTTGTTGTTTCTACCTAAAAAGATTAATATCCAAATTAGCGTTAGGGGAGTCATGAATTAGAAAGAGGAGACGAAGAAGGAGATTCGTGTACCTGATTATCACATCCATAATGTCTGCATTCGCACCGTTGTCCACATGGAATGCCAGCTGCTACGCAGCCACATCGCCGTGTAGTACAATCTTTTTTGCATTTACAAGCATGCGAAGATTTCTTTGTATCGAAATCTGCCACACTCTCATCTTGTGAACGGCTTTGTGACGATTCATCCGTAGTTTCTGCCGCACTGCTCTGTTGCTGCGATTTTGTTGTTTCCACCTAAAAAGATTAATATCCAAATTAGCGTTAGGGGAGTCATGAATTAGAAAGAGGAGACGAAGAAGGAGATTCGTGTACCTGATTATCACATCCATAATGTCTGCATTCGCACCGTTGTCCACATGGAATGCCAGCTGCTACGCAGCCACATCGCCGTGTAGTACAATCTTTTTTGCATTTACAGGCATGCGAAGATTTCATTGTATCTAAATCTGCCACACTCTCATCTTGTGAACGACTTTGTGACGATTCATCCGTAGTTTCTGCCGCACTGCTCTGTTGCTGCGATTTTGTTGTTTCTACCTAAAAAGATTAATATCCAAATTAGCGTTAGGGGAGACATGAATTAGAAAGAGGAGACGAAGAAGGAGATTCGTGTACCTGATTATCACATCCATAATGTCTGCATTCGCACCGTTGTCCACATGGAATGCCAGCTGCTACGCAGCCACATCGCCGTGTAGTACAATCTTTTTTGCATTTACAAGCATGCGAAGATTTCTTTGTATCTAAATCTGCCACACTCTCATCTTGTGAACGGCTTTGTGACGATTCATCCGTAGTTTCTGCCGCACTGCTCTGTTGCTGCGATTTTGTTGTTTCCACCTAAAAAGATTAATATCCAAATTAGCGTTAGGGGAGTCATGAATTAGAAAGAGGAGACGAAGAAGGAGATTCGTGTACCTGATTATCACATCCATAATGTCTGCATTCGCACCGTTGTCCACATGGAATGCCAGCTGCTACGCAGCCACATCGCCGTGTAGTACAATCTTTTTTGCATTTACAGGCATGCGAAGATATGTCTGTATCCATATCCGGTACACTCTGATTTTGTAAGAGGCTTTGTGGTGATTCGTCCGTAGTTTTGCCGCACTGCTTTGTTGCTGCGAATTTGTTGTTTCTGCCGTAACAATTGTTTTTGTGTTTTGTATTCTAGCGTTCTGCGTTTCTGTATGAGGAACCAATGCTCCTTCACCTAAGTTCTATATAAGACAGGGAAAATGATAAGGACTCTTTGACTTGCTTGGACATTCTATAATATTTTGAACATTTTCTTTACGTATAGGTAAAGAGATTGTTAAGGTTTTGATATCTGTTCGAATGTACGATTTAGGAATGTCCATGTCAGTAACACGTGGGGGGACTCTACTGCAAGGTGCCTCGAGAAGTGATCAAACATGGTCATCCCTATTTGTCGATAAAATGAATTAATTAATTACTTAATAATTAATAACGAGTCGATAAAATTCCTATAAATCGCCATTATAATAAGTTTCAGTACAAACTCATCGGTGTGACCATCTGAATGCACGAGTCATATTAGATATCTCTCTCTCTTCTCATTCAATAGTGTTCTAGCGCTTCCGAACACACCTTTCTCCTCGATTCCTCGTTGGATTCTAACGGGTATCAGGATTACATCTATGTAAATATTTCAGTTTCGATAAAAAAAATAACGAAATATTGTTAATGCGCGATTGTTAAATTCACCCCAAATTTATATTTCAAATATTCATATAATAGAGGTAGAAATAACGAAATTGCTTACCGTTTGACTTTTGTTGTTGGTGATTTTGTATGAACTAAAGGATTTACAGATGAAACTTTATACCGATCAGTTATTACTGATATGTAATCATTTATTACTCATGTTATGATAATTTATCTTATGATGAGTCTCTACTGAGATTAGAATGTACCTCTTTTAGTTGGACAAAAGAAAAACCTTTTTTTAGTTGCGTTTTTTGTCAACAGTTGTTACATTATGTAAAAAAATAGAAAAAAGTTTGGGGTCCTCAAATACATAATCTTAGTTCAGCTATTTATTAGTTTCCAAGATATTAATAAAAAAATTTTCGGTAATATATATTGCATTCAGTCATTACTGTTGAGGTTGACTGATAGAAGAACGAGTGGACGAATTTGCAATATTAGGTTGTCCGAAAAGGTTCTTTCGTTTCATAAGGTGATAATATATGAACAATAATTTAATAAAGACTAAAGTATATCGACTAAAATGAATTTTCAACATTCGGTAATGTTTGATAATTTGAGAAGCATCATGGAAAATAAGAAATTCAAAATATTTGTCTCTAGCCACTAGCCAGCGACCCTGACTCAAGTGATTCTTTAGGAACTGACGAATTTATAACATCTTACAACAGATGTCGATCATCTTAAATAACTTAAATGACCTCATATGCAAAGTTGTTAAATTCGTCTCAACAAACGCCATCGTACGTACTACAGAAGAAAGTGCAGGTCCATGCGAAATGAAAAAATGTTCATGCTAGTACAAATGACATGCCGAATGCTAAAAGTTAATGTTAAATCTAAATGATGTATGGAAAATTTATTAGAATTATTGCATCGTTCCATTAATCCATAATCGTTTGAAAGGGAATATTCCCTTTTCTCCCCTAAAAAGAATATATAATAAACGATTAATTTCTGTTTCTTAGGCAACTTGTAATCAGTTTCAGTATTGCACGATTCTGTCATTCTTATATTTGTCTATCTCGGATAGAATAGTAGATATGAACTTTTTCATAGAACCGTACACTTAAATAGGTTCTTGTAGCTTGAAACTCAATAGGTTCTCGCCTATGCTATTGTGTTACCAAGCGGGGCAGATTCCTAACTTTAAGCTTAAATACATAGGTTCTTGTATATGCTAAGTTCCAACCAAACAGGACAGATCCCTAATTTTATAGGTTCTTGAAATGCTATTTTCAATTAAACTCAGTATTTGGCCGCACGGAGCAGCACCAGTCCGGACATAACTAGATCCATAAGCGGGAGCGTTCTCATATATATATATATATATATATCAAAGTTATAATATCTGAGTATATGTAAAGTAAATATTTTGAAGATATAAAAGAAAACGTTTATGATTTAAAGATAGAGGATTTTTGAATAATGTGTATTACAAGTTATAGTATTGTATTTGATCACGAATAAACCTAACGACATACATATTAATATACTTAAGAAAATATTTAATTGAATGTATCGATATAAAGCCTGTATTATAGTCGAATTGTATATATTCGATTTAAGTTCTGGGCGTATTTTATTTTGTCAAAGTTTTATGTGAAAATGTCAAATGAAATAAAAGTAGCTCTTAAAGCGGCTCGTGATACATTTAGAGAAAAGAAGTATATAGATGTGATTAAGAAATGTAACAAGATATTAATGAGAGTTCAAAATAATTATAACGCACTTATGTTATTGGCGGCTGCAATGAAAGAAATTGATGAGTATAAACCACAAGTACCATTAATTCTCCAAAAAGGTACAAAAATCCAAGCAGACAATCCATTAGCTTGGTACGGTTTAGTATCTTACTATGAAAGAAACTTGGACAATAATGAACGTTATAACCAACTATTATTAGCTTACTGTAAGCTTTTGGAAATAGAAAGGTATACAATTGCTATATACTTCATAAATGTTATATGTTTGTAAAACTTATTCAGTAATTTATTTTCAGTGACTCTAAGTTTACAAATATTATGAGTAGAATCTCAAAACTTTTTACACAACTTAAGGATGTTACGACTATAACTCAATGTATTGAACATTTAATTGAATTACGGAAGAATTTGGATGATAACAAAATTAAGGTCATTGATAAAACGCTTGGATGGCTGCTATTAGATAATTTTTACAATCTAGATAAATATCAAAATTTATTAGAAAGTGTTTTTAAATCTACAATTAATGATCTTGATGCAACTGACCAACAAAAATTTTATACAGAATACTTAAAAATTTTATATGACAAAGATGAATTAATCGATTTGGTAAAAGAAGCTATCAATATGCATCAGCGATTCCCTCAAGATACATTACCGTTAGGTAAGTATTAAAAATAATATATTAGCTATTTTAACATTCTGTTTATGAAAGTAACAAAGGAATCTTATAATATCGCTTATTAATTTTAATGGGATTTTTTATCAAGCAAACAGAAGAATTTAAAGATTTATTTTTAATATTTATGAGGTAACAGAATTTAATAATAATGCAATCTATATCTATCTATATCATGAAACATGTGGAGTGCAATTGTTTAGTAAACAGTAAATGGTAAATATAATTAATAAATGGCAATGATGTAAATAGTATTAATAGAAATGAGTTCAGTTAGATGTAAATATTAGCATATACGTACTATAAAGAAACAAAAAGAATTCAAAAGTACTGTACGACAAAATTTAAACTTTTTTACATATACATATATTATTATATATATATATATATATATATATATATATATATATATATATATATATATATATCGTCTATGTATGTATTTTTTAGTTACAATAATAGGCTTTTCCCACAATAGCAACAATTGTTGTGATAAATGCTTCAATTTTGTATAGTTTCTCCATAATTGTTTTATCAGTATTGTTTTATCAGTAGATACATTTCCTGGTATTGGATGCATCTTTATCATTTCCAGATACTATTGAGGAAGCAAGCGTTTATGTTATCTCTTATTCACCATTGCCGATATTCTGGTTAGTAATGAATTATCAAATTTAGCAAAACAAAATTTTTATATTTTTTATTTTATAATTATGGGATTATTATAAACAAATTTCTAACGGTTTGCCAATGAAAATAATGCCAAATACGATTATATTTCAATGAATTTGATCTATGTGGAAAATGTACAATTGCATGATACATTAACTCTGCTATGTTTCTTTGTCATTATCGACCCAATTTTTCAACATTTCAAAAATAAAATAGGGTAAAATAATATTGAACAAGATATGGAAATTCTTATTAATATACATAATTTCTTGTTTCAGTTGCATATTAAACAGCTTCTTAAGACATTACAAATTTTTATTTGTTTACTAAAATGAGAGCAGGATTGAAATATACAAAATTCCATAATGATAGTAGGATTAAGATAATAGCTAGCATTTTCCAGAAACTTTTATATTCTTTGTTAGTAGATATGGCATGATCTCGAACATGCCTGTCAGAGATTTAAAATATATAGTATACAAAGTATAAAAGTATACAAGAACAGTACACATAAAGTATACATAACTTTAGTTGTAATTTATACTTTTAATGATATGACAAAGAGAATAGAGGAGTGCCAGGGTAAATAAATCAAGAAAGAAATTAATGACTAAGTGGTACAAAGAAGCAAAATTGTATAATAAGGTTGCACAATTTAAAGGAATTAAATATTAAAACTAACATTATATACACTGCTACTGGCTGCAGTCTATACCATAGGTATAATATAAATGATATCTACCGTTTCACTTCTGAATTAAAATCGCCACTAACAATAAGTGTTTAAAGCAGATTGAAAAATAACTTTCCTGAATTGTACCGAAGAATATTAGAGAATAGCAGTCTTAACTCAAGAGTTTCCATAAGTATGTTTTGTAGTAGTATATTTTAATAGATTAAACAGCTTCTATTAAACAAGTATTAATTTCCGAAAAAATTGCCACTATTAATATATAAAGCTTACATCTCACTACTGCATTGTATAGTAATTGCAAGCAATAAGTGCTTGAAATTTGCATATTAATTAAAATTAGAAACTATGTACACTTATAATCATTCAATTGTTATTTTCAGCATTTAAAATATTATTTATCAAGATATGAATATATTATTTGAGAAATTTTTCTTATGTTATGCATACATATATATATATATTCTAAACTACCGAGCATATTTCAAGTTGTTTTCATATATTGTTAGTTAAGGGATGAAATTTAGCAAAAATAGCATTTAATCACTATTTGTCGATTTTCCATATTTATGTTTTAATCACTCAGTTATGAAAATTATTTTAAAAGATCGTAATAGATCGATATTTGTTAAAAACGAAAAATAATAAAAATAATTAGTAATAAAGATTTAAATGTCGTGAAAGTCATTGGAAGAAACATAATACAACACGTTATAACGCAGTACTTGTCTTAAATTATTTATTAACTATTATCGAACTGATACTGATCAAAAACCATTATTTAAAGAGATAGTAAATTAGCGACAGCCATTGAAATATTCGTGATTCGAACTTACCTGGCTCTTATTTTTCAACTCTCGTCGCTGTCCGTGAAACAATTATTCAAAAAGTTGTTAATAAATGAAAATAAAATTTAAAATAAAATTTACTGCTATTGCTTTCATGTGATTACATATTTAGACAATAGTAGAAAATGATTTGGAGATTTATGTAAATCGAAAACTTGTTGCACAGAATACAGTAAGGTTTTATAGAAAATCTAGCTTGAAATTCTTCGTATAATGCAATTTCCTATTTCAAATACTGCAAAAACGAAGTCTCGAAGATATCACACAGAAGTAGATTACGCACGTATGGTATACGGAAAACTGAATTCCCCGCAATTCTACACATACTTTTATACCAAGATTTTTTATCTTGCAGCGCTCTGCAGAGTGACATAAGTTCAAATCCGTTTGAAATCATAAAATTGCGGATTTTTATTAGAAGTGCGCGATCCCCGCACTTCTGGATTCTTGGGATCCCCGTTAGTTTCGGTATTCGTAATCGAGTATTGAAATATAGTACCAACGAAAATTATGTAATGCCGCGAAGTGCAACGACAGAGGCACAAGTCGCCCCAAATTGTTATCTTACACCAAGAAAATAACAATTAACGTGTGTCACGTTTTAAGGTGTGTACATGCGACGTACGTACGATGATGTACGTAGACGTTGTAGCGAGTCTGTTGTGAGCCGATCATAAAAACTCTCGATATCAAGATATGCAAAGTTTCTGAATACAGCAAGAGCAGGGTCGTAGAAGAGAGACACCGTGACGACAGAAGTGACAAAACAGAACCGTAGTACGAAACGTATCGCGTAACCCGATAGTACTAGCACGTCAAGTCTACGATGAACTTCCGCCGAAGATTTCGGCAATTCAATTGATATTCAAGAAATCGTGCGAGAGTGCCAGCATTGAATCATCGCTCACAGCGTTGGATCACGTACGAATATGAAATTATATTATATATTATATAATTATATGCGGAAGAGTGGAGTCGCATGTTAGTCACTGATGAATCACGATACTGTCTATACGATCAACAGGTCATCAACAGGTTTGTTATCAATACGGTCCCCATTTTGGAATATGGACAATGGAAATGTGTGTCTCAAGTAAGAGTTTTCAACGCCGGTGGTTATTGGTGATGACGTGAATCGGAGTTTAGTTTTTCTATTGCACAGACTGGACGGTAGTGTCATTACCAGCACTAAATGTAACTTGTCATGTAGACGAAGTGGGAAATATTTAAGGAAAGAATTCAGTACCTAACACCGGTAAAAGAAGTTCTTATCAACATATGTCCTGTTTGACTTTCTTCAGGAGATACAGCGTCTTGTGTTCTGCGATTTCATATTTCATAGAATATACTTAAAATGACTTGCATTTGAATGCATGCACGAAGATCTTTTGTTATCGATCTAATGACTCTGTCAATACTGTCCAATAATAATAAATAATAAATAATAATAATAATAAATAATAATACTGCGTCCGATAATTTGAGCAGTGTGTGCGGGTGCCTGTTATCTGCAAATAGCGCGCCTCTACATCAGATTCAACTGGTGAGAGAGAGAGAGAAAGAGAGAGAGAGAGGGTGAGAGAGAGAGGGAGAGAGAGAGAGGATACAAGTCAATCTCATAACACTACAACGCTACAATCCAGACCTATCATTGGATTAATGCATCCAGCAATAAATACGAACCTGTTCAATGAGAGAAACGACAGCTACACCCAATATTAATATCCGGAAAGGAAAAGATGCAGACCAATCTGATACAAGTAGATACACTTACATTCGCCATACGCAAATAGTACAGATATCCTTCTTGCGTCAGTGGGGAAACACGCAATCGCAACTTCCCAACTTTTTAATTTACAGAAGGTTAACGCAACACACACCTATAATAACTAATATAACTGGCTCACAGAAACCGATAATGTAGACAACACGTCAGAATCTGACATGAGAACTGAATTGCAAATTCAACGACAAAAAGACAATCCAACGAAGTTCATTGAAGGGCAGAAGCCAACAGAAATAAAAGCGTAACCAACACAGCAGAAAGAAGATCACCTATCAATGCGATGAATATTTATCGACAATAGTATCACTTTCTCAATCAACTCACCCCAACAGTTGTTTGTCATAAATACCTGTTGGATAAACGTATCATGCAGAACAACCTAAGGAAATATTTCATTGTAAAAAGTGTCAGAGGATTGGCCATTTCAGTAGTAGTTGTACACTCGAATACAGATGCGATGTGTGCTAATAATCATAATCATTCAGGAAATTGCACAATCAAACATAAAAGTGATAAAACCAATGTCGAGTGCAGTCGGCACTAACTGCGGACAAACAAGGCATCCAGCATTGTTCAAGAAGTGCTCAACGAGGTAGCCCTTATTTTTTGACCTCCGATTTGCTTTCGATCTTACCGTTCCAAACTGCGATACTTGAGGACAAAATAATAAAATTTATTACGCGAAATTGCAGAGTGATTGGACAACTGGAATCCGTGCCACATTTAAGTTATTATGACTCCTGCAGTTACATACAGTGGTTTAAAGTCTTAAACGCTGCTTCATATACTAATTTCAGAAATAAAACTCAAATATTTTATATATATTTGTAGTTGCATCATATAAATATTATCATTACACGTCTAAGACATTGTATTTTTATGTAAAAATATTCACTAATATTTTTCAAATAGCGGATTATGCTCGAAATTGACGCGAAATCATTAAAATTTGAAAACTAACTTAAACACGGCACAGGTTCTCGTTGAGGAATCACTTTGAAATTTTTGCACATTTTCTCCCCAAATGTCAGAGTTTCGGACGGTGAGATAATGGTAATAGATTTTCTCCAAGAAATTACAAATAATTCAAATAATTGCAACAAAAGTTACAAAATTATTTTTGTGGATGAATTTGAAAATTGGTTTATGGGATCCTTAGAATGACTTTATGGAAGTTGAGATAGGAAACTGCCTATGACGAATGTAATCTTTTTACCACCTAGATTGAGTTTCATCTCACTGTGCGTTCGAATGCCACGTATGTGATGTTAATGTCTTTAAGTCACATGTAACACATGTAAATCCTCAGGTGGTAGGCTCACGTTCTCCGCTTTGGTATAGGATCTCCAATAACCATAGTACAAACATGCGCCACTGACGGCAATAATAACATCTTAATTTCATATAATATTAAATTCCCGATCACTTTTTATTCGGAATTGTTACTAGTTGCTTGCTTATACTGCCTACTCGGTACCAAGGTTGGACGCACACGAGGTTGGAACATGGGCTGCTTCGCTCTACTTGTTCATCGCTTGTCTCTCTACACATGAGCGTTACTACGCTTGCTGTATGCATGTATAGATATGTATTATTATTAGGTATATAGCTTATGCATTATTATTAAGTATTGTATTTATTTGTGTATTGTCGTATGTTATTTTGTATACATATTATTATATGTATTATGTAGCAAATGTTTTTATCATATATCTTTAAAATGAAGCTTTCAAACTATTTGAATATTATTCATTACGTCTAATGATACTGCTTCAAAAATATGTAATAAGAGAATTTGCTCCGTTTAGTTCATTTTAATTCATTATATTACATACACACACATACATATATGTATCTTAATGTATTTATCAATTATTTCTCTGAAGTAATCGGTCTTCTCCAATTTATGTTTCTATCCATAATCGCAGATACTGAAAAAACTTGTCTGGAAAATTTCCTAATTGGTGGTGCGAAAATGTTGACATTCGCCTTAGAACGAACGCATCTCATTAATTGGATAAACATTATACTTACCAATTTTCAGATAAAAGCGTATATCGTAGCGAACGTAGCAACGACGTGTTACGTACTCAAAAATAACAACTGCTGCATAATTTTACCGTTCTTCTGTATGTTCATATCCCACGGCGCTTAATGTTGGCGTCCCAAATATCGATGCTCTGGCTTACCGCTCTCTGTATGGTCAGGCCCGCTGCAGACGAACTTTTGTCGTTGCGATCCCGTTGCGATCACATATCTATCTTCGTTGTTTTTAATTAAGAAAACAAAGGAAGACACAAGATCGCAACGATGAAAGTCGCTCGCCTGCACCGGTCGTTAATTAGGTCGTAAATATACGGCGTAGTGAGCGATAGGTGGCAAGTGGCAAAACAAGTGATTTCACAGACAATGCCAAATGCCAATGTCCTAAATATCAATTTTGTCGCTTACTGTTTGCCACTTCTCTGTATGTACACGGCTTTAGGATTACAAGTGGAGAAGCGTCCGGAGAAATGTGAACTATAGAATTACTTCATACCTTTGTTAGGCAAAGCGTTCATCCCTTGACCGCGGCTACGTTCGGCGACTGGCTATCGCCTCGAGCCCAAGCTCATTATCACAAATCTTGAACAAATACAATCGGATCGAAAGACGACAATTGTTTAATTACGCCTATGATAGAATCTAGATTACGGTGTTAAGGGATTTTCCCGGGGTTCCAAAGGGAAGGCTCCGATGTCCTTTCATCTCCGACATATATATATAGTGTTAGGGACAGTAGAACAAGAATTTTCGCGTTAATGGATTGGTTAGGATTTTGAATTTTCTTTGTTTAATACAAATTTTATCCCTACGTTTCCTTCTTCTTCTCTCTTAATTTCGCCAGTGCATAACGAAATTATTAGAGAAGAAGAAATTTTTATAAAGTCAAATTTCTTACCTTGAGGAGTAAGTGCCGTCGGGGGCCATCACCTCGCCTGCGGTAATGATCATCGGTGTGTTTATTATTGGATTTTATTATTCAACTCGGGTATAATTATTATTAAAACCGTTAGTTTTATTTATTTATTTTGATTAAAAAAAAATACACACTGAATAAAGCTTGCAGTTTATTATTCGGACTAATGTCGCGGATACAAATATATTTATTTATAAAGATATTTTGATCTCGCCAACGAAATGAACACTTAGAAGATTTCTAATTTAATTGTGACTTAGACTGAGCAATTAATGAGAGACCGTCGAAACGCAATGCACGATAGACGACAAAATAATCACGTAACGTACAATTGACGACAAAATAATCACGTAACGTACAATTGACGACAAAATAATCACGTAACGTACAATTGACGACAAAATAATGGGCCATAGGTTTTCAAATCGCGAGTCGGCTATTGGTAGTAGCGCGTGTTCATTTGTGTATTCGAAACCTTACTCGCGCGATTTGCATATAGTAGTTTTCGTTTCCTCGTTACGGCACGCGCTGAGCGCGGGACGTGACACCCCCGCCCTTGGAGTTCAAATTTCCAAAGGAAATTTGACTGATAATGTCCCTGAGTTCGCTCAGGGCGGATGTAGGTGCTGTTGGTTGTTGAGCAACTGTTGATGTTATTAATATTCCTTGAGGTTGTGCCGTTTGATTGTCGACATTTCGTCCTCTTTAGAAGTATAATAGCAGGTGGGTGACTGTGCCGCATATTGCTCCTAGTAGGGCGATTCCACATCCGTAAGTCTCGCGTAACTGTTATCCGTGTATTGCTATATCTACTATCGTCTTCATTAGTTTAAATATTACAAGTATTCCAAATATTGCTGCTCTGACCGTTCCAAATTCCATAGGACCAGTCCATAATTTCGATGTGGTGCGATTTCCTTGCCAAACCGGTAGTTCCGAATAACTGTTAGAATTTAATCTTGAAATTAAGATTAATAAACTGTGTGGAAGACACAATGTGTGTATTGAAACAATACTTTATGATTTTTATTAAACAAAGTTACAAGTAAAATACAAGTAAGCGTTATGAATGTTGACAGTTGGCTAGTTGTTCACAGACTGACTTGCTTAGTGACCCATGGCCCTTAAAAAGGTTTAGAACTCCACTCTGTATGCAGCAATGAGTGTGACCTGTGTGAGTGTCTGTGTGGCGTCACATGTGCTACAGAACCTTCTAGTAGCTTCTCGACGTGCCCATCGAGAATGTTCCATCCGTATCCTTAAGCTTCTTCCGCCAAATTCTCGAAAGAGCATGCACGTGCTAGCCGCCATGGTACATCTCACGAACGCGCACTAGTGGGGATAGCGTTGGACAACGAAAGGAAGAATCCATACGATCAACCACCTTATCTGCATGCGATTGATATCGTTGTATTCCAACACCCTTCCTCAACGATATTAATCGCTGATTATTGATTCTGTAAATTGCACTTCTGTAATAGAAAAAACAATTTAGTTGCACATAAAGGTTTAGCTAGTGAGTCAGCTATCATTTGATCAGTAAGACAATATTTTAACTCAATACTTTTCTTCCGTCGTAATTGTCTTACAAAATGATATCTGGTTTCTATATGCCATGTTCTGTTGCTAAACTTATTATTTGTGGCTATTTGGATGCAGCTTTGATTATCATCGTAGAGAATTAATTTTCTTCTATCTTCTCATTTGTTTTCGCCGCAATGAGGATGTCGTCTACGTACACAATGAGGTAAATTGTGTCTTCGCCTACCATTAAAATGTACAGACACGGATCCACCTCGCTTTGATTAAAACCACGTTCGACTAATGTCTCGTGTAGCTGCTCATTCCACACTCGAGCAGCTTGTTTGAGGCCATATATACTTTTGTTCAGTTTACATGCATACCTGCGGTCTTCGATCTCGTATCCTTCAGGTTGACCCATGTAAACTGTTTCCACTGGCGCGAACACCTCGTCGTAATCTTTACCGAATTTTTGTGAAAAACCCTTTGCGACGAGTCTTGCCTTATATTTCACAATTTTGCCCTCGGTGTTTCTCTTTATCCTGTAGACCCATTTACATCCGATAACTTTTCGCTCTTTAGGCGGAATCACAAGATCCCAAGTCTTGTTATTTTTAAGTGAATCCATTTCCTCGTCCATTGCCTTTATCCACAGTTCTGCATCTGGTCTTGATAATGCATCCTTTCGATCCTTTGGCTCTTCTAGGCTAACTGCCATGTTTAGTGCTCCCATGTACCTGTCGGGAGGAATTCCTTTATTTAATCTTTTTGATCGCCTCGGCTCTGAACCTTGAATATCTTCACTCGTTGTTTTGTTTTCCTTGTCTTTGCCTTCAGATTCATCTTTAGGTCCTTTTTCTTCAACAATTTCCTTATTGTTACTTCCTGTTTTATCCACTGTACCTTCAGTAACAGTCTGTTCTTCAATGATAATTTCTTCAGTCCCGGGTTCCTTATGAGTCTCAAGAAAGATCACATTACGACTTATCTTCACTTTATCTGTGGCTGTATCAAGTAGTCTATATGCCTTTGACTCTTCCGAATATCCGACAAACCTTAACTTTTCTGCTTTTTCGTCTGATTTTCTTCGACACTCTTGAGGTATATGTGCATATGCCATAGTACCAAACGAACGAAGATTTTTGACGTCAGGTAGTTTAGAATACCATAATTCGTACGGCGTCTTACCTGTGTGTTTTGTGGGTAGGACATTTTGCAGGTAGTTGGCTGTGTGTATTGCTTCACCCCAATACTTCTTGTCCATGTCGGCGTCGATAAGCATACATTTAGCCATTTCTATTAGTGAGCGATTCTTTCTTTCAGCGACTCCATTTTGCTGCGGTGAGTATCCTGCTGTATATTGAATCCTTATACCTTCACTTTGCAAATAATTCCTCAGGTCGTTGTTGACGTATTCCCTTCCTCGATCCGATCTTATTGCTTTAGGTGTCTTATTTAATTGATTTTTCATCGATTGCACAAATTCTTTAATATATCTCGTGGTTTCGTGTTTTGTTTCCATCAGATATATTTTTGTGAATCTACTGAAATCATCGATTACAGTTAAAGCATATCTTTTCTTACCTGGAGTTGCAGTCTGCATTGGGCCACAAACATCTGTATGTATGAGATCCAGTATACTACTCGTCCTTGTCGTTGATTCTTTAGGGAAAGGTTTTTTCGTCATTTTTCCTTTTATACAGCACTCGCAAATTTCTCTTATTCCCCAGTCCTTTATCTTTATCCCGGTTGCAAGGCCGTTTTCTAATTGCTTTATCGCATCTATGCTTCTATGCCCAAAACGCTTATGCCAGGTATGTTGACAGTTTGCATTGTGTTCTTTTTCTTTAATTGCACATGCGCTTTCGATGGTCGGCAGTAGGTATAAGTTGCTTGAGGCTTTGGCGAATACTTCTACTACTCCATCTTTTACAATACGACAACCGTCATTCTCGAAACTTACTTTATAGCCGTCACTCGTTAGTTTTTTCACCGAGAGTAAGTTCGAGCTTAGTCCAGGTATGTACAACACATTGTCAACATGCATGTCTATTACCTTACCGTTACTTGGGTGCCTTATGATACCTGATCCTTTGCCTTTTATTTGAACTGCCTTATCTTCGTCTGCTAGAAGTACAAGACCCTTTTCATCTGGATTGAAACTGCTGAAAAAATTTCTATCTGCCGTCATGTGGCTCGTAGCCCCTGAGTCAATAATCCATACATCTGTACGCTTTCTATCTTTATTACTCATTCCGAGGCAAAGTTCCTGGGAAATTTTCTCAGATGCCTTATGTTCTGTACTCACGAAAGCTTGCTGGTCTTCATCAGATGTATATTCCATCACCTTATTCGCTTTATTTTTCTTTGCTTTCCATGCGGCGTATTTACGACAATCCTTCTTCATGTGCCCGGGTTTCTTGCAAAAGAAACATTTCGTCTTACTGTTACTACCATCACTTACTTTCATTACCGTTTCGTTCCGGTCTGTTGTCCATCCTGAACCTCTGCGCCGTTTATATTCGTCGATGAGCTTTCCTTTGACGAATTCCATGGTGAGATCTGATTCCGGTCTACTTTCCAGACTGCTAATTAGAGGATTGTATGACTCTGGTAGACTACGTAGAATCATTGCTACCGATATGTCCTCATCCAAAGGTTTTCCTAATGCTGTTAGCCGATCGAACATGTTCAACATTTCCGTTAAGTGTTCTTCCAAATTTCCGCCTTCAGCTAAGTTCATTCGACATATATCCTTGAGCAGAAATACTTTATTTGATAATGATGCTTTCTGATGATAGTTCTTTAGGGCCTCCCATGCTTGTTTCGCCGATTTTGCTCCCCGAATGTGAATAAGCTGACTATCCTCGACAAGTAACCCTATTGTCGCGCGAGCCTGATCGTCCTTATCTAGCCAATTTTGATCCATCTTTTCGGGCGCTGGAGTTGGATCTCTGATCACTGTCCAAACTTTATCTTTAATTAATAACAATTCGAGTTTATCTCTCCACGTCTCGTAATTGCTGCCGTTAAGTCTTTGTATTTCGAAACGTGCACTACCCGTCATTGTTAATTTGCTATAGCCCGCACTTATACGCTTATACTTTACACTTATACTTTACTTTAAGACTGTATGTTAATTGTTTAATATTTACTTTAATCAGGAACTTATTTCAACACTAGCACATTGGGTCTGGGCCCATAACCTGTTAGAATTTAATCTTGAAATTAAGATTAATAAACTGTGTGGAAGACACAATGTGTGTATTGAAACAATACTTTATGATTTTTATTAAACAAAGTTACAAGTAAAATACAAGTAAGCGTTATGAATGTTGACAGTTGGCTAGTTGTTCACAGACTGACTTGCTTAGTGACCCATGGCCCTTAAAAAGGTTTAGAACTCCACTCTGTATGCAGCAATGAGTGTGACCTGTGTGAGTGTCTGTGTGGCGTCACATGTGCTACAGAACCTTCTAGTAGCTTCTCGACGTGCCCATCGAGAATGTTCCATCCGTATCCTTAAGCTTCTTCCGCCAAATTCTCGAAAGAGCATGCACGTGCTAGCCGCCATGGTACATCTCACGAACGCGCACTAGTGGGGATAGCGTTGGACAACGAAAGGAAGAATCCATACGATCAACCACCTTATCTGCATGCGATTGATATCGTTGTATTCCAACAATAACATTCCGTTGTATGTCGTACTTTTATTTGTACTGGAATGCATTTGACTATATGGACTACTTCTCCTGCGATCAAAGCCATGTGTCCTGGGGTTTTGGTTATTGTATATATGTGAATTCGTCGGGCAGTAGGGTTGCTAAACTTAAAGCGTTTTCTATTAATTTCTTTTCGGTGGTGCATCTTCGTGTCAGTACATCGTGGTATAGTGCCGTTTGTTTCATAAAATTTTATGTGTATATGTTATCAGTGGAAATAAGTATTACAAATGCTGCTTGGTTTACAAATATATACGTATATGTGTATGTATCGGTAGGTATTATAAATGAGATTTGTTTTATAATTATATATGTCGGGTTATGGTTGGAATTTTGGGCGCGTAACAACTCTTCACGTGAATTAACCGTTGTTTTACACAACCGAGATTATATTTACACGTATACACAAGTCTACTACAAAGATTAACAAATAATAAGTCTAGTGAATAATAAGCTTAACAAATAATAAGTTAGTGGATAATAAGTTGAACGAATAATAAGTCTAACAAATAATAAGTCTAATGAATAATAAGTTTAACGAATAGTAAGTTCAATGAATAGTATGATTTACGAACAATAAGTTTAATGAACGCTATTAACAATATTTTTGAGTTCAAACGAATCCACGGCCAACGGGATAACTCTTTACTAAGCGTAGACTGATCTTAAGCACAGAAATACGATGGTTGAAAACTCGACGTGTCACTCTCCAAAGCAGTCGCAAGAATGCCAGTGTCACGTAAAACGGATATTTGGGTTGCGAGAGAAAAGAAACCTGAGTCGTAGCCCAACTATTAATTCTCTTTTATCGAACTTTATTATGACTTTGGCACTTACAATAACGTTGAACAGAGAAAGGGATGTTGTACAAGAACAGCAACTAGAACGAGAACTCCCCGGGCTGGGTGAAGTCTCGGCTTATATACACCCTGGCTTGGGGATGTTGGGGGGTTTGGTGTGGATTCTAAGGAGTCCGAAAGTCGGGGTTGGGGCCTTGTCTCTGGTGGGGACTAAGATGCGTCGCGGCGTTGGCGTCCGACAGTCGGGAGTCGATGTCTTTTCTCTGAGAGGTAGTTGGCGTCACAGGGGATTCGGTGTGGATTCCAAGGAGTCCGAAAGTCGGGGTTGGGGCCTTATCTCTGATGGGGACTAAGATGCGTTGCGGCGTTGGCGCCCGACAGTCGGGGGTCGATGTCTTGTATCTGAGAGGTAATTGGTGTCACACCAGCCTCGTCGAGATTTTTCTCGCTGTACGATTGCATTTGTTTTTCTATGCCCGTTTGGAAGCATCGAGAAGGTTTCAAACGCCGTTGCTAGGCAGACTCGTTGGAAGCATCGAGAAAGTTCCAAACGCCGTTGTTAGGCAGTTTCTGCCTGGAGTTTGATTAGTAATACAATGTATGACCCATTGTATCACACGTGGCTAGGCCCGCTCCCGAGGCCGCATGCCGCCACAACCACATTTCTCGGAAAACCCATACAACCACACCAGACCTCCGTTAGGCAAAACGTACATCCCGTGACCGTGGCTACGTTCGGCGACCAATTGTCACCTCGAGCCCAATCTCGCTATTACAAATCTCGAACAATTACAGCTATGATAAAATCCAGGCTAGAGTACTAGAGGATGTTCCCAAAATTTCCAAGGAACGGCTTCGGCTTTCCTTTCATCTCCGACGTATATATGTATATATATTGATAGAAATAGATGTTATAAATGTTGCTCATTTTACGAATATATATATGTCGGAGACGAAAAGGACACCAGAACCCTCGCCGGAACCTTGGAAAAAGCTATGAACGAAAGTAATTAAATAAAGTACTGTTACTCGATCTAGTCGTATTTAATTTGCGATAATAAAACCTAGACCCAAGGCGACCATCCGTCGCCGAACGTAGCCGCGGCCAACGGGACGGGCGTGCGATTTAGAAAAAAAGGCATGGAGCGATAGTATGACCCTCATTAAAAGGATACCCATAGAGGTACCCGGCAGTAAAACACGCTAACGGTTCCTTCGGACAAGGAATATTAGATATTGAGGCACGTACACAGCACAAGTCCAGTTAGCCTAGGACCGGCTATAAAACCTGGGTTTTTTTGGTAATTAAGATGCTTCTAACGGACAAGTAGTCTTTGTCTCAAGTTGACCAATAGACAGCGACGTCAACTTCCCTCACTTCGAGAACGAGGGCTATCCTGGACGAGTCCGATGATTTCGTGTCCTGGGAGACACCCGCATCAGAGTTGCCCTCGGTGGCATGATTGAGACGAGATTCATTCATTCTGGAGAGCTCGCCTACGAAGGTAGTCGCGCCTTCTGATCCGAGTAAGTGCATCCCGTTGGTCACGGATTCGTTAGGGACATAGGGATACCAATTCGATTATCGCGAGTGTAGTCACCGTCTTTGATTGTCGCGTCTGGAGTGCTTGCTCACGGAATACGAGTTCAAGTACGCGGGATAAGGTCATGATGGCCGACTCCGAAGGAGGCTCACCAAACGCCCCCGGCCCTAGCATGGGTCATTCTCCGACATATATATGTGCATGTGTCGATAAATATAAACGGACTTTATTTTATAAGCCTTATGCATTATCGATGAGAGTGGGTGTTATAAATGTTAACTGCCTTACAAACATGCATGTGTATGTATCGGTAAATATAAATGAAAATTATATGCATTGCTGTAAATGTTGGTCGTTTTACAAGCGGATAGCATAAATATTTATTTTGTGCGTATACTCAGTTAATAGTATATACCGTATCCATATTATATATTTATTATAAAGTTATAATAACTAATTATTGTTTATTAGTTTTCTCTAGTTCCATAATAATGAAAGTTAGAATAATATACGATAATAATAATTATTATTTATTAGTTTCTTTAGTTCGATAAATGTATTGCATTGTATTAATTATTATTTATTATTTTTCCATAGTTTATTGAAATAGTTAGTAGTTTAATAGTCGTAGCGTTGTTCCTTATGGCTGATTTCCATAAATTCCTAATATTCCTGTTATAATGCTGTATTATATTGCATTAGCTATTATTCATTTCTTGTTATAATGTTCCCTTTGTTTTATTACCATCTTATTAATTATTTATTTCTTCGTTGAAAATACAATTTATTTTGTAACGCATGCACGTGTTGATTATCCAAAATGGCCGCTTACCTATATCTTCAGTAGGAATATGGTGTTAATTTAATGTCAACAGTAACGTGTCGTCGAAATAACTAATTGTTCGTTAATCATTGTGATTTTATTTACTGGATGCCGAATTGAAGGGAAATAATATTGTTTTGTGTTTATAATAAAGTGCGCCTCATAGCACATGCGCGAACGATGCTTTGTGTTCGGGGGGAATTTTCAAATGGCTGCTCGTGTGTATCTTTAGTGAAGGTAACGTGTTATGCAGCGTTTTACCAAAATAATTATTTACTTGTGTTAGATTTTATTTAATGAGGTGTGAATAATATTGTTTTATGTTCGTTGTAATGTGTGTATATGTACTGTGTGTTGTTTTAATGTAATAGCGTGGATTATATTATTATCGAATTTATTAATTGCTAATAGAGTCGTTTCACTGTTTGATTATACGTGGTTTGTATTTATATAAGTTTCGTTTAATTTGGTTAATTCAATGTGTGCATTATGTATTGTGTCACCAGTCACTTTTGTGTAGCATAACCTTATTTCCTTATACCAAATTTAGTATAGCTCAATTCAATATAATATTTTCTAATTCTAATCATGTTTTGTTGTAAATACTCAGTTAATCTATGTTGATTAATTTCTAACCTATTTCTGTGTTTATTGACTGTTCTTATTTCTTTCCTGTTAATTTGTTGTTGCTTTATACTTGTTATTTGTTGTTATTTCATGTATAGTATGAATTTTAAGTTAATCCACGTATTGATGATTAAAATTTATTTATTGAATTACTATGATCTGTAATTCTTCAGATTTTATTCTTTCGATGGTGCGTCGCTTACCTGGAACATTCCTACAGCATTATCCGGTTCTTCGTTACACCTTAAATACCTACTGCGGGTGCCTTCAATCATCCTACATCTGTGAGCATAAAGGTATCATTTAATTCATTCAATTTAATATGTGTGTAATGCATTGTGTGAGCGACCGCTATTGTGCATTACAAAGTCTGTTTCTATATGTTAGATATAATAATATAACAGTATTACGTAGGTTAGTACAGTATAGTATCTTTCTATTCTGGTTATATTCATTATTAACTTTCAATTATCCTGTCTTAATTATTTCTTAACCACTTTCTATACTTATCAGCTATTTTATTTCTTCTTATTAATTGTTTATTACTTCATAACTATGTAATATAGTCGAAGCTAATCCATATCTTATAGGTTAGAACTTATTTACTATATTATTACTGTTGATGGACTTTGTCCTTTTCTCCAGGTCTACATGCTGCGTCGCTCATGCAAGACACCTACACAGTACGCACTTGGCGTCATTGAGTTCTTCAATACATTTTCGACACTCAATACGAGTGCTTTCATTTATTCTACATTTGTAAGTACTAAAAACGCTATTTAATTAATTTAAATCAATAGGTATTGTATGGTATCAGCGATCGCTGTTGTGTATTATAGATTTTATTTCAAAATACAATGATTTAACAATATTATATAACTTAACATAGTATAATACCTTCTTATTATAGTCATATTTAGTATTGACATTCGGTTAACCTATTTTAATTATTTTACAACCTCTTTTCACACTTATTAACTGATTTTTATCTCTTCCCATTGAGATCGCTGCGTTGATGTTGAGTCACTAGTTTCCTTGATTTTTCAGTTTAATTTTCTGTTGGCCAACTGTAAGTTTGTTGTCGAGCATCAGTTATTGATTATTATTGTGTTTCTTTTAGGAAAATTTTTAATAGTATTGTTTTCTTTTGTATATGTCAAGGTGGTTGGGGATGGCTTATCCATTTGTTCTGACTGACAGTCGTATACTATATTCTACGGAGTGGATGCGTAATTTGTTCCTGCGAAATTCATGCATGTACACTTCCTTGTATGGTGATTGACTGTTCGCAAGGTAACTTTTACTTTCACTGTTTTAATTATTTATTGAATTAACACGTTTTATATTCAAACAATAATTGGAGCACACTTAATAATTTTCTTTTTCCTTTTTAGGTTTCCACTATCTGTATTATTCGACGAACAGTGTCACACTTCCTTCTGATTTGACCACAATAATGTTATAACATTTAATAATATTGTATTTTGCATTGAAACAATTGAAGTTAATTCATTCATTTATTTCAGCTGGCTGTCGTACATTGTATTCCGCAAACAGGGATCCATAACCTGTATTTGCACATACACTTTCTTGTATGATGATTACTTGTTCACAAGGTAAATTTCACTTTCACTATTTTAATTATTCATTGAATTAACACATTTTATATTCAAACAATAATCGGAGCACACTTAATAATTTTCTTTTTCCTTTTTAAGTTTCCACTATCTGTATTATTCGACGAACAATGTCACACTTCCTTCTGATTTAACCACAATATTGTTATAACATTTAGTAATATTGTATTTTGCATTGAAACAATTGAAGTTAATTCATTCATTTATTTCAGCTGGCTGTCGTACATTGTATTCCGCAAACAGGGATCCATAACCTATATTTGCACATATACTTTCTTGTATGAGGATTACTTGTTCACAAGGTAACTTTCACTTTCACTTTCACTATTTAATTATTCATTGAATTAACACATTTTATATTCAAACAATAATTGGAGCACACATAATAATTTTCTTTTTCCTTTTTAGGTTTCCACTATCTGTATTATTCGACGAACAGTGTCACACTTCCTTTTCTTCATTTTAGTTTTTATTTTGCGCCAAGACGCAAGTTTACTGACACCGATCCAATTATCCAATTGCTTGTCAATAGCATTCAAAATACAAATTTTTGAAAATGCCGTAGCTATATTAACCCAAAAATATTTTAGATATAGTATAGTGTGATACCATCTATATTTTCCAAGAGGAATCATAAGATTAGCACTCATGTTGTCTACGTCAAATGCTAGATGTAACAACCAACGAAGTATTTTTAATCCAATTATAATCCAATGGCTAGCGTACTTATTCGAGTTTTTATATATATCTTCGACTGGTGATTCCCTATTTTCTCCCTTTTTATTTCTTTGAGCACGTTGAACTTGCGTTTTTTCGGTTTGAAAATGTTTAGAATTCTTTTCCTTAGTTACCCATTCTTCTTTATTTACTTTATTCACAACACGTTGATTTTTCTCTACCTTTTCAGGATGAATAGTTTCACTGGAAGTGCTTATTATAATTAAATTATTATTTATTTGTACGGAACGTTTAGGAAGATAGGCTGAGGTAGCGTCTAGGAGGCTTGGAGCCTTCCATGCTGGTCTAGTCTTTTCTCGAGAATTTTTATATTAGTACTGTGGGAATAATTTACGTTCTTCGGCGCGTGGAAGGGCCGGTGGCTGGAGTCTCATTATTATATCGACACTTGCTCCGGCAACACGCGCGATCCGCTACTCTCCCACAGTAAGGATTTCCTCCGATTTATCTTGCGAAAGTTTGGTTTTGATGAATATTTCCATGTTATGGTTGCTTTCGGGGTTTGATCTGATTTTCGATTTTTGCTGTTTTCGTGAACGTAGATTTCGGTGATTTGGACTCCAACGTTTGAACGATGGTTGCGGAGGCATCTTCATCAGGTTTTCTTACGCGGGCCGCCCTAGTGCGTATTCGGTCTGCTTAAATTTATCCTTTTCATTTGCCTTTTATTCATTTGTTTCATTAAGTTACATTGTATTGTTTCAGCGCAAGAGGAAAAGGAATTGCGAAGAAACCGTGAGTGATTCTAAACGATGCATTCAACGCATGAGGTGTTGCGAGTTCTATCCTGAAGCTCCTTGTTTTGATTTTGATTTGGTTCGGTGGTGATATTGTTCGCATATACATATGTATGTGTGTGTCGGTGCGTTAGACATTTTACTTATTTAGATATATATATATGTCGGAGAGGAAAGAACACCGGAGCCTCTGGAATGCTGGATAATCCCGCAACATTGTAACCTAGAGCCTACTATAGCTGTAATTAAACAATTGTAGTTATTCAACCTAATTGTAATTGTCCGAGATTTGTGATAGTGAGCTTGGGCTCGAGGCGACAGTCGGTCGCCAACGTGCCCGCGGTCAAGGGATGAACGCTTTGCCTAACAAAGGTGTGAAGTAATTCTATAGCTCTCCTTAAAAGAAATATCTCTGGCGACACACGACAGTAAATATTCCAACGGTCTCTGTCCCGTGGCCACACGCAGTTCCTATTCTTCGAGTAAGATGATTGCCAGATGTCGATGTGTCTCCACAGTACGTGATCAGCTAGCCCGAGGGCCGTTATAAACACTAATATCTAGTTACCTAAAGTCCTTCGAACAGATAAACAGTCTTTGTCTCAACTACGGGAAGATAGGGGAGATCTATTTCTTTCAACGAACGGCGTCTCCCACTAGCAACTTTCCCTCGAGGGCGGCTAGCATCTTTTCTAACCACCGATATGGAAATTGACCAATTAGCAGCAACGCCAATTTCCCTTACTCTCTGAACGAAGACTATCCTCGACGAATCCGATGATCTCGTGCCCTTAGACACACCCCGATATAGTTTTCCTCTGTGGCATCATCGGGACGGGAAAGGCATTCTTTCACGCGATCTCATCGACTAAAGAAGTAACGTCTTTACGAATTATTATTGTTCAGACTTAGACTTCGCGAGCACGTTTATTCATCATCCCGTTGACCGCGGATTCGTTATCGAACCCGAGACCATTGTTACTAGTATCGCGGGTGCCTAATCACCATAGTCGATTGTTAAATTTGTATCATCCGTGCCTGTGCTAATAAACTGTGTCTTCATTATATCGCAACGATGGCTAATTTCAATGAAGACTCACCAAACACCCACAATCCTATCCGCAACGCCACTCCGACATATATATATATATATATGTCGGAGAGGAAAGAACACCGGAGCCTCTGGAATGCTGGATAATCCCGCAACATTGTAACCTAGAGCCTACTATAGCTGTAATTAAACAATTGTAGTTATTCAACCTAATTGTAATTGTCCGAGATTTGTGATAGTGAGCTTGGGCTCGAGGCGACAGTCGGTCGCCAACGTGCCCGCGGTCAAGGGATGAACGTTTTGTCTAACAAAGGTATGAAGTAATTCTATAGCTCTCCTTAAAAGAAATATCTCTGGCGACACACGACAGTAAACATTCCAACGGTCTCTGTCCCGTGGCCACACGCAGTTCCTATTCTTCGAGAAAGATGATTGCCAGATGTCGATGTCTCTCCACAGTACGTGACCAGCTAGCCCGAGGGCCGTTATAAACACTAATATCTAGTTACCTAAAGTCCTTCGAACAGATAAACAGTCTTTGTCCCAACTACGGGAAGATAGGGGAGATCTATTTCTTTCAACGAACGGCGTCTCCCACTAGCAACTTTCCCTCGAGGGCGGCTAGCATCTTTTCCAACCACCGATATGGAAATTGACCAATTAGCAGCAACGCCAATTTCCCTTACTCCCGGAACGAAGACTATCCTCGACGAATCCGATGATCTCGTGCCCTTAGACACACCCCGATATAGTTTTCCTGTGTGGCATCATCGGGACGGAAAAGTCATTTCTTTCACGCGATCTCGTCAACTGAAGGAAGTAACGTTCTTACGAATTATTGTGCGGACTTAGACTTCGCGAACACGTTCAACCATCATCCCTCTGACCGCGGTTTCGTTATCGAACCCGAGACCATTGTTACTAGTATCGCGGGTGCCTAATCACCACAGTCGATTGTTAAACTTGTATCATCCGTGCCTGTGCTAATAAACTGTGTCTTTACTATATCGCAACGATGGCTAATTTCAATGAAGACTCACCAAACACCCACAATCCTGACCTCAACGCTACTCCGACATATATATATATATATCTGCCTTATATTTGTTAGTTCGCTAATGGGAATCGTTTAACAATTTTAGTTTCAGTGGTGTAATGTCGTTCATTTTATTTCATTTATATACATTTCGATATATATATGTGTCTCACAATATAGTTTCATATAGAATTCATATAATTTTAAAGTGTTAGTTAATGTAAGTTTTGATAACATATAGATATATATATATGTCGGGGTGAGATTGGAATTTTGGGCGCGTGACAATTCTTCACGTGAGTTATCCATTGTTTAACACAACTAAGATTATATTTTCACGTATACACAAGTCTATTACAAAGATTAACAAATAATAAGTCTAGAGAATAATAAATTGAACAAATAATGAAGTTAGCGGAAAATATATTGAACGAATAATAAATTAAGCGAATAATAAAGTTAGTGGATAATAAGTTGAACGGTTAGTAAGTCTAACAGATAATAAAGCTAATGAATAATTACGTTTAACGGATAGTAAGTTCAATGAATAATATGGTTAACAAACAATAAGTTAATAATCGTTATAAACAATAATTTGAGTTCAAACGAATCCACGATCAACGGGATGACTCCTTACTAAGCGTAGACTGATCTTAAGCACAGAAACACGACGTGTCACTCTTTAAAGCAGTCACAAGACGAATGCCAGCCTCGTCGAGATCATTCTCGCTGTACGATTGCATTTTGTTTTTCTATACCCGTTTGGAAGCATCGAGAAGGTTCCAAACGCCGTTGTTAGGCAGACTCGTTGGAAGCATCGAGAAAGTTCCAAACTCCGTTGTTAGGCAGGCTCGTTGGAAGCATCGAGAAAATTCCAAACGCCGTTGCTAGGCAGTTTCTGCCTGAATACATCCCGTGACCGTGGCTACGTTCGGCGACCAACTGTCGCCTCGAACCCAATCTTGATATCACAAATCTCTAACAATTACAGCTATGATAAAATCCAGGCTAGACTACTAGAAGATGTTCCCAAAGTTTCCAAGGAACGGCTTCGGCTTTCCTTTCATCTCCGACATATATATATATGTATTTGTATATATAAAAATATAATTTTCATATATCACTTGTCTGTTAAAGTATAGTTTCGTATATGTATTTTTATTTTATTTATGTTTGTTAAGTTATGTATATGTGTATACATTTTTATTTTTTTATATATACATTTATATTTGTATTTCATAATGTAACTTCATATAGAATTTATTTAATTTTAAAATGTTAGTTAATGCTAGTTTTTGATAACATATATATATATATATATATATGTCGGGTTTACATTGCAATTAGGATTAGGGGCGTGAAACGAATCGTCGTTTGGTTTACGCATTGTCGATAAGCAATAGAGAAGACATTGACTAGTGCAGATACGATTATTATAGGATTGGACAAGGAACCGTGGTAATTAGATACTCGAGAAACTAATGACAATGATCCTAGGCTCAATAACGAATCCGCGGTCGACGGGATGGTGGATGAACATGCTCACAAAATCTAAGTCGGACTCTTTGTTAAAACGTGGAATATCCACCGAGCGTGCAGACGTTACGTAACTCGCTAATACGACCTCACCAGAGAATGACTTTCCTTCGCGATTATGCTGCAGAGGAAAACTATGATGGGGTGTGTCTAAGGACACGAGATTCTTGGATTCGTCGAGGATAGCCTTCGTTTAGAAGGTGAGGGAAATTGGCGTTGCTGCTAATTGGTCAATCTCCATATCGGTGGTTAGAAAAAGATGCTAGCCGCCCTCGAGGGAAAGTTGCTAGTGGGAGACGCCGTTCGTTGAAAGAAATAGATCTCCCCTATCTTCCCGTAGTTGGGACAAAGACTGATTATCTGTTCGAAGAACTTTAGGTAACTAGATATTAGTGTTTATAACGGCCCTCGGGCTAGCTGATCACGTACTGTGGAGAGACATCGACATCTGGCAATCATCTTTCTCGAAAAATAGGAACTGCGTGTGGCCACGGGACAGAGACCGTTGGAATGTTTACTGTCATGTGTCGCCAGAGATATTTCTTTTAAGGAGAGCTATAGAATTACTTCATACCTTTGTTAGGCAAAACGTTCATCCCTTGACCGCGGGCACGTTGGCGACCGACTGTCGCCTCGAGCCCAAGCTCACTATCACAAATCTCGGACAATTACAATTAGGTTGAATAACTACAATTGTTTAATTACAGCTATAGTAGGCTCTAGGTTACAATGTTGCGGGATTATCCAGCATTCCAGAGGCTCCGGTGTTCTTTCCTCTCCGACATATATATATATATATATATATATATATATATATATATATATACGTATTTGTCAATCTTTAATATTATTTATAATATTATCGGTCGTATCTAGTCCAGTTTATTAATTGATTTTATTTACTTTATTTTATACTGATAGTTATTGGTTAGGTTTTCGAATCGTGGTTTATCCTTCGCCAAGTTGTCAAATTCATAGGTTATTGGTATGTTTATTTAATGTTATATACGTATGTTTTGTTTATTGGTTGATTTATATGATATTGAACCATAGGTTTTCAAATAGCGAGTCGGTTATTGGTAGGCTTATTTAATGTTATATGCATATATTTTATTTATTGGTTGATTTATATCATATTGAACCATAGGTTTTCAAATAGCGAGTCGGTTATTGGTAGGCATATTTAATGTTATATGCATATATTTTATTTATTCGTTGATTCTATTCTACATATTTCGTGTTTCGTATATATTCATCCCTATTTGTTAGTCTACTAGTCGCCCTTATTCGTTAATCTTTTATTTCGTTTTGTAGTAGCGTATGTTCATTGGTGTATTCGAATTTTACTCGCGCTGATTTGCGTATAGTAGTTTTGTATCTTCATTACGGCACGTGTGGAGCGCGGGACGTGACAGTATAACGTTGTAACGTAATACGTTATATGGTATAACGTTATAACGTATTACGTTATGTAGTATAGCGTTATATGGTAAAACGATATAACGTACTACGTTATATAGTATAACGTTGTATGGAATAACGTTATAACGTAATACGTTATATGGTATAACGTTATTACGTATTACGTTATGTAGTATAGCGTTATATGGTAAAACGATATAACGTACTACGTTATATAGTATAACGTTGTATGGTATAACGTTATAACGTAATACGTTATATGGTATAACGTTAATAGGCCAATTCCGGTTTCATATTTACAGAACTGATATAACGTATTACGTTATATAGTATTGAGTTATATGGTAAAACGTTATGACGTACTACGTTATATAGTATAACGTGGCATGGTATAACGTTATAACGTAATACGTTATATGGTATAACATTAATAGGACAATTCCGGTTTCATATTTACAGAACTGATATAACGTATTACGTTACATATATAACGTTATAACGTATTACGTTATATAGTGTAGCGGTAGAACGTATTACGTTATAACATAATACGTTCAATGGTATAACGATATAATGTATAATGTCATAACGTATTACGTTATATATTATTACGTTGTATGGTATAACGTTGTAACGTAATACGTTATATGGTATAACGTTATAACGTATTACGATATGTAGTATAGCGTTATATGGTAAAACGTTGTAACGTACTACGTTATATAGTATAACGTTAATTGCCCAATTCCGGTTTCATATTTACAGAACTGATATGACGTATTACGTTATATGGTATAACGTTAATAGGCCAATTCCGGTTTCATATTTACAGAACTGATATAACGTATTACGTTATATGGTATAACGTTATAACTTATTACTTTATATAGTATAACGTTATATGGTAAAACGTTATAACGTATTACGATATATAGTATAACGTTATATGGTATAACGTTATAACGTAATGCACTATATGGTATAATATATAATTATATAGCATAACGTTGTATGGTATAACGTTATAACGTAATACGTTACATAGTATAATGTTATATGGTAAAACGTTATAACGTATTACATTATATGGTATAACGTTATAACGTATTACGTTATATAGTGTAGCGGTAGAACGTATTACGTTATAACACAATACGTTCAATGGTATAACGATATAATGTATAAAGTTATAACGTATTACGTTATATATTATTACGTTGTATGGTATAACGTTGTAACGTAATACGTTATATGGTATAACGTTATAACGTATCACGATATATAGTATAGCGTTATATGGTAAAACGTTATAACGTAGTACGTTATATAGTATAACGTTGCATGGTATAACGTTATAACGTAATACGTTATATGGTATAACATTAATAGGACAATTCCGGTTTCATATATACAGAACTGATATACCGTATTAGGTTATATGGTATAATGTTATAACGTATTACGATATATAGTATAACGTTATATGGTATAACGATATAACGTAATACGTTATATGGTATAACATTAATAGGACAATTTCAGTTTCATATTTACAGAACTGATATACCGTATTAGGTTATATGGTATAACGTTATAACGTATTACGATATATAGTATAGAGTTATACGGTAAAGCGTTATAATGTACTACGTTATATAGTATCACGTTGTATGGTATAACGTTATAACGTAATACAGTATGGTATAACGTTAATTGCCCAATTCCGGTTTCATATTTAGAGAACTGATATGACTTATTACGTTATATGGTATAACGTTATTACGTATTACGATATGTAGTATAACGTTATATGGTAAAACGTTTTAACGTATTACGTTACATAGTATAGTGTTATATTATATAACGTCATAACGTATTACGTTATATAGTATAACGTGGCATGGTATAACGTTATAACGTAATACGTCATATGGTATAACGTTAATAGTCCAATTCCGGTTTCATATTTACAGAACTGATATAACGTATTACGTTACATGGTATAACGTTAATTGCCCAATTCCGGTTTCATATTTACAGAACTGATATGACGTATTACGTTATATGGTATAACGTTAATAGGCCAATTCCGGTTTCATATTTACAGAACTGATATAACGTATTACGTTACATGGTATAACGATATAACGTATTACGTTATATAGTATAACGTTATGTGGTAAAACGCTATAACGTACTACGTTATATAGTATAACGTTGTATGGTATAACGTTATAACGTACTACGTCATATGGTATAACGTTAATAGGCCAATTCCGGTTTCATATTTACAGAACTGATATAACGTATTGCGTTACATGGTATAACGTTATAACGTATTACGTTATATAGTGTAGCGGTAGAACGTATTACGTTATAACATACTACGTTCAATTTTATAACGATATAATGTATAAAGTTATAACGTATTACGTTATATATTATTACGTTGTATGGTATAACGTTGTAACGTAATACGTTATATGGTATAACGTTATAACGTATCACGATATGTAGAATAGCGTTATATGGTAAAACGCTATAACGTACTACGTTATATAGTATAACGTTGTATGGTATAACGTTATAACGTAATACGTTATATGGTATAACGTTAATAGGCCAATTCCGGTTTCATATTTACAGAACTGATATAACGTATTACGTTATATGGTATAACGTTATAACTTATTACTTTATATAGTATAACGTTATATGGTAAAACGTTATAACGTATTACGATATATAGTATAACGTTATATGGTATAACGTTATAACGTAATGCACTATATGGTATAATATATAATTATATAGCATAACGTTGTATGGTATAACGTTATAACGTAATACGTTACATAGTATAATGTTATATGGTAAAACGTTATAACGTATTACATTATATGGTATAACGTTATAACGTATTACGTTATATAGTGTAGCGGTAGAACGTATTACGTTATAACATAATACGTTCAATGGTATAACGATATAATGTATAAAGTTATAACGTATTACGTTATATATTATTACGTTGTATGGTATAACGTTGTAACGTAATACGTTATATGGTATAACGTTATAACGTATCACGATATATAGTATAGCGTTATATGGTAAAACGTTATAACGTAGTACGTTATATAGTATAACGTTGCATGGTATAACGTTATAACGTAATACGTTATATGGTATAACATTAATAGGACAATTCCGGTTTCATATATACAGAACTGATATACCGTATTAGGTTATATGGTATAATGTTATAACGTATTACGATATATAGTATAACGTTATATGGTATAACGATATAACGTAATACGTTATATGGTATAACATTAATAGGACAATTTCAGTTTCATATTTACAGAACTGATATACCGTATTAGGTTATATGGTATAACGTTATAACGTATTACGATATATAGTATAGAGTTATACGGTAAAGCGTTATAATGTACTACGTTATATAGTATCACGTTGTATGGTATAACGTTATAACGTAATACAGTATGGTATAACGTTAATTGCCCAATTCCGGTTTCATATTTAGAGAACTGATATGACTTATTACGTTATATGGTATAACGTTATTACGTATTACGATATGTAGTATAACGTTATATGGTAAAACGTTTTAACGTATTACGTTACATAGTATAGTGTTATATTATATAACGTCATAACGTATTACGTTATATAGTATAACGTGGCATGGTATAACGTTATAACGTAATACGTCATATGGTATAACGTTAATAGTCCAATTCCGGTTTCATATTTACAGAACTGATATAACGTATTACGTTACATGGTATAACGTTAATTGCCCAATTCCGGTTTCATATTTACAGAACTGATATGACGTATTACGTTATATGGTATAACGTTAATAGGCCAATTCCGGTTTCATATTTACAGAACTGATATAACGTATTACGTTACATGGTATAACGATATAACGTATTACGTTATATAGTATAACGTTATGTGGTAAAACGCTATAACGTACTACGTTATATAGTATAACGTTGTATGGTATAACGTTATAACGTACTACGTCATATGGTATAACGTTAATAGGCCAATTCCGGTTTCATATTTACAGAACTGATATAACGTATTGCGTTACATGGTATAACGTTATAACGTATTACGTTATATAGTGTAGCGGTAGAACGTATTACGTTATAACATACTACGTTCAATTTTATAACGATATAATGTATAAAGTTATAACGTATTACGTTATATATTATTACGTTGTATGGTATAACGTTGTAACGTAATACGTTATATGGTATAACGTTATAACGTATCACGATATGTAGAATAGCGTTATATGGTAAAACGCTATAACGTACTACGTTATATAGTATAACGTTGTATGGTATAACGTTATAACGTAATACGTTATATGGTATAACGTTAATAGGCCAATTCCGGTTTCATATTTACAGAACTGATATAACGTATTACGTTATATGGTATAACGTTATAACTTATTACTTTATATAGTATAACGTTATATGGTAAAACGTTATAACGTATTACGATATATAGTATAACGTTATATGGTATAACGTTATAACGTAATGCACTATATGGTATAATATATAATTATATAGCATAACGTTGTATGGTATAACGTTATAACGTAATACGTTACATAGTATAATGTTATATGGTAAAACGTTATAACGTATTACATTATATGGTATAACGTTATAACGTATTACGTTATATAGTGTAGCGGTAGAACGTATTACGTTATAACATAATACGTTCAATGGTATAACGATATAATGTATAAAGTTATAACGTATTACGTTATATATTATTACGTTGTATGGTATAACGTTGTAACGTAATACGTTATATGGTATAACGTTATAACGTATCACGATATATAGTATAGCGTTATATGGTAAAACGTTATAACGTAGTACGTTATATAGTATAACGTTGCATGGTATAACGTTATAACGTAATACGTTATATGGTATAACATTAATAGGACAATTCCGGTTTCATATATACAGAACTGATATACCGTATTAGGTTATATGGTATAATGTTATAACGTATTACGATATATAGTATAACGTTATATGGTATAACGATATAACGTAATACGTTATATGGTATAACATTAATAGGACAATTTCAGTTTCATATTTACAGAACTGATATACCGTATTAGGTTATATGGTATAACGTTATAACGTATTACGATATATAGTATAGAGTTATACGGTAAAGCGTTATAATGTACTACGTTATATAGTATCACGTTGTATGGTATAACGTTATAACGTAATACAGTATGGTATAACGTTAATTGCCCAATTCCGGTTTCATATTTAGAGAACTGATATGACTTATTACGTTATATGGTATAACGTTATTACGTATTACGATATGTAGTATAACGTTATATGGTAAAACGTTTTAACGTATTACGTTACATAGTATAGTGTTATATTATATAACGTCATAACGTATTACGTTATATAGTATAACGTGGCATGGTATAACGTTATAACGTAATACGTCATATGGTATAACGTTAATAGTCCAATTCCGGTTTCATATTTACAGAACTGATATAACGTATTACGTTACATGGTATAACGTTATAACGAATTACGTTATATAGTATAACGTTATATGGTAAAACGATATAACGTACTACGTTATATAGTATAACGTTGTATGGTATAAAGTTATAACGTAATACGTTATATGGTATAACGTTAATGGGCCAATTCCGGTTTCATATTTACAGAACTGATATAACGTATTACGTTATATGGTATAACGTTATAACGTCTTACGTTATATGGTACAACGTTACAACGTATTACGTTACATAGTATAATGTTATATGGTAAAACGTCATAACGTATTACATTATATGGTATAACGTTATAACGTATTACGTTATATAGTGTAGCAGTAGAACGTATTACGTTATAACATAATACGTTCAATGGTATAACGATATAATGTATAATGTCATAACGTATTACGTTATATATTATTACGTTGTATGGTATAACGTTGTAACGTAATACGTTATATGGTATAACGTTAATAGGCCAATTCCGGTTTCATATTTACAGAACTGATATAACGTATTACGTTATATGGTATAACGTTATAACGTCTTACGTTATATGGTACAACGTTACAACGTATTACGTTACATAGTATAATGTTATATGGTAAAACGTTATAACGTATTACATTATATGGTATAACGTTATAACGTATTACGTTATATAGTGTAGCAGTAGAACGTATTACGTTATAACATAATACGTTCAATGGTATAACGATATAATGTATAATGTCATAACGTATTACGTTATATATTATTACGTTGTATGGTATAACGTTGTAACGTAATACGTTAAATGGTATAACGTTATAACGTATTACGATATGTAGTATAGCGTTATATGGTAAAACGTTAAACGTACTATGTTATATAGTATAACGTTGTATGGTATAACGTTATAACGTAATACGTTATATGGTATAACATTAATAGGACAATTTCGGTTTCATATTTACATAACTGATATACCGTATTAGGTTATATGGTATAACGTTATAACGTATTACGATATATAGTATAACGTTATATGGTATAACGTTGTAACGTAATACGTTATATGGTATAACGTTAATAGGCCAATTCCGGTTACATATTTACAGAACTGATATAACGTATTACGTTATATGGTATAACGTTATAACGTCTTACGTTATATGGTACAACGTTACAACGTATTACGTTACATAGTATAATGTTATATGGTAAAACGTTATAACGTATTACATTATATGGTATAACGTTATAACGTATTACGTTATATAGTGTAGCAGTAGAACGTATTACGTTATAACATAATACGTTCAATTTTATAACGATATAATGTATAAAGTTATAACGTATTACGTTATATATTATTACGTTGTATGGTATAACGTTGTAACGTAATACGTTGTATGGTATAACGTTATAACGTAATACGTTATATGGTATAACGTTAATTGCCCAATTCCGGTTTCATATTTACAGAACTGATATGACGTATTACGTTATATGGTATAACGTTAATAGGCCAATTCCGGTTTCATATTTACAGAACTGATATAACGTATTACGTTACATGGTATAACGATATAACGTATTACGTTATATAGTATAACGTTATGTGGTAAAACGCTATAACGTACAACGTTATATAGTATAACGTTGTATGGTATAACGTTATAACGTACTACGTCATATGCTATAATGTTAATAGGCCAATTCCGGTTTCATATTTACAGAACTGATATAACGTATTGCGTTACATGGTATAACGTTATAACGTATTACGTTATATAGTGTAGCGGTAGAACGTATTACGTTATAACATAATACGTTCAATTTTATAACGATATAATGTATAAAGTTATAACGTATTACGTTATATATTATTACGTTGTATGGTATAACGTTGTAACGTAATACGTGATATGGTATAACGTTATAACGTATCACGATATGCAGTATAGCGTTATATGGTAAAACGTTATAAAGTAGTACGTTATATAGTATAACGTTGTATGGTATAACGTTATAACGTAATACATTATATGGTATAACATTAATAGGACAATTCCGGTTTCATATATACAGAACTGATATACCGTATTAGGTTATATGGTATAATGTTATAACGTATTACGATATATAGTATAACGTTATATGGTATAACGTTATAACGTAATGCACTATATGGTATAATATATAATTATATAGCATAACGTTGTATGGTATAACGTTATAACGTAATACGTCATATGGTATAACGTTACAACGTATTACGTTACATAGTATAGTGTTATATGGTAAAACGTTATAACGTATTACATTATATGGTATAACGTTATAACGTATTACGTTATATAGTATAGAGTTATACAGTAAAACGTTATAATGTACTACGTTATATAGTATAACGTTGTATGGTATAACGTTATAACGTAATACATTATGGTATAATGTTAATTGCCCAATTCCTGTTTCATATTTACAGAACTGATATGACGTATTACGTTATATGGTATAACGTTATTACGTATTACGTTATGTAGTATAACGTTATATGGTGAAACGTTTTAACGTATTACGTTACACAGTATAGTGTTATATGGTATAAGGTTATAACGTATTACGTTATATAGTATAACGTGGCATGGTATAACGTTATAACGTAATACGTCATATGGTATAACGTTAATAGTCCAATTCCGGTTTCATATTTACAGAACTGATATAACGTATTACGTTACATATATAACGTTATAACGTATTACGTTATATAGTGTAGCGGTAGAACGTATTACGTTATAACATAATACGTTCAATGGTATAACGATATAATGTATAATGTCATAACGTATTACGTCATATATTATTACGTTGTGTGGTATAACGTTGTAACGTAATACGTTATATGGTATAACTTTATAACGTATTACGATATGTAGTATAGCGTTATATGGTAAAACGTTATAACGTACTACGTTATATAGAATAACGTTGTATGGTATAACGTTATAACGTAATACGTTATATGGTATAACATTAATAGGACAATTCCGGTTTCATATTTACAGAACTGATATACCGTATTAGGTTATATGGTATAACGTTATAACGTATTACGATATATAGTATAGAGTTATACGGTAAAACGTTATAATGTACTACGTTATATAGTATCACGTTGTATGGTATAACGTTATAACGTAATACAGTATGGTATAACGTTAATTGCCCAATTCCGGTTTCATATTTAGAGAACTGATATGACGTATTACGTTATATGGTATAACGTTATTACGTATTACGATATGTAGTATAGAGTTATACGGTAAAACGTTATAATGTACTACGTTATATAGTATCACGTTGTATGGTATAACGTTATAACGTAATACGTTATATGGTATAACATTAATAGGACAATTCCGGTTTCATATATACAGAACTGATATACCGTATTAGGTTATATGGTATAATGTTATAACGTATTACGATATATAGTATAACGTTATATGGTATAACGTTATAACGTAATGCACTATATGGTATAATATATAATTATATAGCATAACGTTGTACGGTATAACGTTATAACGTAATACGTCATATGGTATAACGTTACAACGTATTACGTTACATAGTATAATGTTATATGGTAAAACGTTATAACGTATTACATTATATGGTATAACGTTGCATGGTATAACGTTATAACGTAATACGTTATATGGTATAACATTAATAGGACAATTCCGGTTTCATATATACAGAACTGATATACCGTATTAGGTTATATGGTATAATGTTATAACGTATTACGATATATAGTATAACGTTATATGGTATAACGATATAACGTAATACGTTATATGGTATAACATTAATAGGACAATTTCAGTTTCATATTTACAGAACTGATATACCGTATTAGGTTATATGGTATAACGTTATAACGTATTACGATATATAGTATAGAGTTATACGGTAAAGCGTTATAATGTACTACGTTATATAGTATCACGTTGTATGGTATAACGTTATAACGTAATACAGTATGGTATAACGTTAATTGCCCAATTCCGGTTTCATATTTAGAGAACTGATATGACTTATTACGTTATATGGTATAACGTTATTACGTATTACGATATGTAGTATAACGTTATATGGTAAAACGTTTTAACGTATTACGTTACATAGTATAGTGTTATATTATATAACGTCATAACGTATTACGTTATATAGTATAACGTGGCATGGTATAACGTTATAACGTAATACGTCATATGGTATAACGTTAATAGTCCAATTCCGGTTTCATATTTACAGAACTGATATAACGTATTACGTTACATGGTATAACGTTAATTGCCCAATTCCGGTTTCATATTTACAGAACTGATATGACGTATTACGTTATATGGTATAACGTTAATAGGCCAATTCCGGTTTCATATTTACAGAACTGATATAACGTATTACGTTACATGGTATAACGATATAACGTATTACGTTATATAGTATAACGTTATGTGGTAAAACGCTATAACGTACTACGTTATATAGTATAACGTTGTATGGTATAACGTTATAACGTACTACGTCATATGGTATAACGTTAATAGGCCAATTCCGGTTTCATATTTACAGAACTGATATAACGTATTGCGTTACATGGTATAACGTTATAACGTATTACGTTATATAGTGTAGCGGTAGAACGTATTACGTTATAACATACTACGTTCAATTTTATAACGATATAATGTATAAAGTTATAACGTATTACGTTATATATTATTACGTTGTATGGTATAACGTTGTAACGTAATACGTTATATGGTATAACGTTATAACGTATCACGATATGTAGAATAGCGTTATATGGTAAAACGCTATAACGTACTACGTTATATAGTATAACGTTGTATGGTATAACGTTATAACGTAATACGTTATATGGTATAACGTTAATAGGCCAATTCCGGTTTCATATTTACAGAACTGATATAACGTATTACGTTATATGGTATAACGTTATAACTTATTACTTTATATAGTATAACGTTATATGGTAAAACGTTATAACGTATTACGATATATAGTATAACGTTATATGGTATAACGTTATAACGTAATGCACTATATGGTATAATATATAATTATATAGCATAACGTTGTATGGTATAACGTTATAACGTAATACGTTACATAGTATAATGTTATATGGTAAAACGTTATAACGTATTACATTATATGGTATAACGTTATAACGTATTACGTTATATAGTGTAGCGGTAGAACGTATTACGTTATAACATAATACGTTCAATGGTATAACGATATAATGTATAAAGTTATAACGTATTACGTTATATATTATTACGTTGTATGGTATAACGTTGTAACGTAATACGTTATATGGTATAACGTTATAACGTATCACGATATATAGTATAGCGTTATATGGTAAAACGTTATAACGTAGTACGTTATATAGTATAACATTAATAGGACAATTCCGGTTTCATATATACAGAACTGATATACCGTATTAGGTTATATGGTATAATGTTATAACGTATTACGATATATAGTATAACGTTATATGGTATAACGATATAACGTAATACGTTATATGGTATAACATTAATAGGACAATTTCAGTTTCATATTTACAGAACTGATATACCGTATTAGGTTATATGGTATAACGTTATAACGTATTACGATATATAGTATAGAGTTATACGGTAAAGCGTTATAATGTACTACGTTATATAGTATCACGTTGTATGGTATAACGTTATAACGTAATACAGTATGGTATAACGTTAATTGCCCAATTCCGGTTTCATATTTAGAGAACTGATATGACTTATTACGTTATATGGTATAACGTTATTACGTATTACGATATGTAGTATAACGTTATATGGTAAAACGTTTTAACGTATTACGTTACATAGTATAGTGTTATATTATATAACGTCATAACGTATTACGTTATATAGTATAACGTGGCATGGTATAACGTTATAACGTAATACGTCATATGGTATAACGTTAATAGTCCAATTCCGGTTTCATATTTACAGAACTGATATAACGTATTACGTTACATGGTATAACGTTATAACGAATTACGTTATATAGTATAACGTTATATGGTAAAACGATATAACGTACTACGTTATATAGTATAACGTTGTATGGTATAAAGTTATAACGTAATACGTTATATGGTATAACGTTAATGGGCCAATTCCGGTTTCATATTTACAGAACTGATATAACGTATTACGTTATATGGTATAACGTTATAACGTCTTACGTTATATGGTACAACGTTACAACGTATTACGTTACATAGTATAATGTTATATGGTAAAACGTTATAACGTATTACATTATATGGTATAACGTTATAACGTATTACGTTATATAGTGTAGCAGTAGAACGTATTACGTTATAACATAATACGTTCAATGGTATAACGATATAATGTATAATGTCATAACGTATTACGTTATATATTATTACGTTGTATGGTATAACGTTGTAACGTAATACGTTATATGGTATAACGTTAATAGGCCAATTCCGGTTTCATATTTACAGAACTGATATAACGTATTACGTTATATGGTATAACGTTATAACGTCTTACGTTATATGGTACAACGTTACAACGTATTACGTTACATAGTATAATGTTATATGGTAAAACGTTATAACGTATTACATTATATGGTATAACGTTATAACGTATTACGTTATATAGTGTAGCAGTAGAACGTATTACGTTATAACATAATACGTTCAATGGTATAACGATATAATGTATAATGTCATAACGTATTACGTTATATATTATTACGTTGTATGGTATAACGTTGTAACGTAATACGTTAAATGGTATAACGTTATAACGTATTACGATATGTAGTATAGCGTTATATGGTAAAACGTTAAACGTACTATGTTATATAGTATAACGTTGTATGGTATAACGTTATAACGTAATACGTTATATGGTATAACGTTAATTGCCCAATTCCGGTTTCATATTTACAGAACTGATATGACGTATTACGTTATATGGTATAACGTTAATAGGCCAATTCCGGTTTCATATTTACAGAACTGATATAACGTATTACGTTACATGGTATAACGATATAACGTATTACGTTATATAGTATAACGTTATGTGGTAAAACGCTATAACGTACAACGTTATATAGTATAACGTTGTATGGTATAACGTTATAACGTACTACGTCATATGCTATAATGTTAATAGGCCAATTCCGGTTTCATATTTACAGAACTGATATAACGTATTGCGTTACATGGTATAACGTTATAACGTATTACGTTATATAGTGTAGCGGTAGAACGTATTACGTTATAACATAATACGTTCAATTTTATAACGATATAATGTATAAAGTTATAACGTATTACGTTATATATTATTACGTTGTATGGTATAACGTTGTAACGTAATACGTGATATGGTATAACGTTATAACGTATCACGATATGCAGTATAGCGTTATATGGTAAAACGTTATAAAGTAGTACGTTATATAGTATAACGTTGTATGGTATAACGTTATAACGTAATACATTATATGGTACAACATTAATAGGACAATTCCGGTTTCATATTTACAGAACTGATGTACCGTATTAGGTTATATGGTATAACGTTATAACGTATTACGATATATAGTATAGAGTTATACAGTAAAACGTTATAATGTACTACGTTATATAGTATAACGTTGTATGGTATAACGTTATAACGTAATACATTATGGTATAACGTTAATTGCCCAATTCCGGTTTCATATTTAGAGAACTGATATGACGTATTACGTTATATGGTATAACGTTATTACGTATTACGATATGTAGTATAGAGTTATACGGTAAAACGTTATAATGTACTACGTTATATAGTATCACGTTGTATGGTATAACGTTATAACGTAATACGTTATATGGTATAACATTAATAGGACAATTCCGGTTTCATATATACAGAACTGATATACCGTATTAGGTTATATGGTATAATGTTATAACGTATTACGATATATAGTATAACGTTATATGGTATAACGTTATAACGTAATGCACTATATGGTATAATATATAATTATATAGCATAACGTTGTATGGTATAACGTTATAACGTAATACGTCATATGGTATAACGTTACAACGTATTACGTTACATAGTATAGTGTTATATGGTAAAACGTTATAACGTATTACATTATATGGTATAACGTTATAACGTATTACGTTATATAGTATAGAGTTATACAGTAAAACGTTATAATGTACTACGTTATATAGTATAACGTTGTATGGTATAACGTTATAACGTAATACATTATGGTATAATGTTAATTGCCCAATTCCTGTTTCATATTTACAGAACTGATATGACGTATTACGTTATATGGTATAACGTTATTACGTATTACGTTATGTAGTATAACGTTATATGGTGAAACGTTTTAACGTATTACGTTACACAGTATAGTGTTATATGGTATAAGGTTATAACGTATTACGTTATATAGTATAACGTGGCATGGTATAACGTTATAACGTAATACGTCATATGGTATAACGTTAATAGTCCAATTCCGGTTTCATATTTACAGAACTGATATAACGTATTACGTTACATATATAACGTTATAACGTATTACGTTATATAGTGTAGCGGTAGAACGTATTACGTTATAACATAATACGTTCAATGGTATAACGATATAATGTATAATGTCATAACGTATTACGTCATATATTATTACGTTGTGTGGTATAACGTTGTAACGTAATACGTTATATGGTATAACTTTATAACGTATTACGATATGTAGTATAGCGTTATATGGTAAAACGTTATAACGTACTACGTTATATAGAATAACGTTGTATGGTATAACGTTATAACGTAATACGTTATATGGTATAACATTAATAGGACAATTCCGGTTTCATATTTACAGAACTGATATACCGTATTAGGTTATATGGTATAACGTTATAACGTATTACGATATATAGTATAGAGTTATACGGTAAAACGTTATAATGTACTACGTTATATAGTATCACGTTGTATGGTATAACGTTATAACGTAATACAGTATGGTATAACGTTAATTGCCCAATTCCGGTTTCATATTTAGAGAACTGATATGACGTATTACGTTATATGGTATAACGTTATTACGTATTACGATATGTAGTATAGAGTTATACGGTAAAACGTTATAATGTACTACGTTATATAGTATCACGTTGTATGGTATAACGTTATAACGTAATACGTTATATGGTATAACATTAATAGGACAATTCCGGTTTCATATATACAGAACTGATATACCGTATTAGGTTATATGGTATAATGTTATAACGTATTACGATATATAGTATAACGTTATATGGTATAACGTTATAACGTAATGCACTATATGGTATAATATATAATTATATAGCATAACGTTGTACGGTATAACGTTATAACGTAATACGTCATATGGTATAACGTTACAACGTATTACGTTACATAGTATAATGTTATATGGTAAAACGTTATAACGTATTACATTATATGGTATAACGTTGCATGGTATAACGTTATAACGTAATACGTTATATGGTATAACATTAATAGGACAATTCCGGTTTCATATATACAGAACTGATATACCGTATTAGGTTATATGGTATAATGTTATAACGTATTACGATATATAGTATAGCGTTATATGGTAAAACGTTATAACGTAGTACGTTATATAGTATAACGTTGCATGGTATAACGTTATAACGTAATACGTTATATGGTATAACATTAATAGGACAATTCCGGTTTCATATATACAGAACTGATATACCGTATTAGGTTATATGGTATAATGTTATAAAGTATTACGATATATAGTATAACGTTATATGGTATAACGATATAACGTAATACGTTATATGGTATAACATTAATAGGACAATTCCAGTTTCATATTTACAGAACTGATATACCGTATTAGGTTATATGGTATAACGTTATAACGTATTACGATATATAGTATAGAGTTATACGGTAAAACGTTATAATGTACTACGTTATATAGTATCACGTTGTATGGTATAACGTTATAACGTAATGCAGTATGGTATAACGTTAATTGCCCAATTCCGGTTTCATATTTAGAGAACTGATATGACGTATTACGTTATATGGTATAACGTTATTACGTAAAACGATATGTAGTATAACGTTATATGGTAAAACGTTTTAACGTATTACGTTACATAGTATAGTGTTATATTATATAACGTCATAACGTATTACGTTATATAGTATAACGTGGCATGGTATAACGTTATAACGTAATACGTCATATGGTATAACGTTAATAGTCCAATTCCGGTTTCATATTTACAGAACTGATATAACGTATTACTTTACATGGTATAACGTTATAACGAATTACGTTATATAGTATAACGTTATATGGTAAAACGATATAACGTACTACGTTATATAGTATAACGTTGTATGGTATAAAGTTATAACGTAATACGTTATATGGTATAACGTTAATGGGCCAATTCCGGTTTCATATTTACAGAACTGATATAACGTATTACGTTATATGGTATAACGTTATAACGTCTTACGTTATATGGTACAACGTTACAACGTATTACGTTACATAGTATAATGTTATATGGTAAAACGTTATAACGTATTACATTATATGGTATAACGTTATAACGTATTACGTTATATAGTGTAGCAGTAGAACGTATTACGTTATAACATAATACGTTCAATGGTATAACGATATAATGTATAATGTCATAACGTATTACGTTATATATTATTACGTTGTATGGTATAACGTTGTAACGTAATACGTTAAATGGTATAACGTTATAACGTATTACGATATGTAGTATAGCGTTATATGGTAAAACGTTAAACGTACTATGTTATATAGTATAACGTTGTATGGTATAACGTTATAACGTGATACGTTATATGGTATAGCATTAATAGGACAATTTCGGTTTCATATTTACATAACTGATATACCGTATTAGGTTATATGGTATAACGTTATAACGTATTACGATATATAGTATAACGTTATATGGTATAAGGTTGTAACGTAATACGTTATATGGTATAACGTTAATAGGCCAATTCCGGTTTCATATTTACAGAACTGATATAACGTATTACGTTATATGGTATAACGTTATAACGTCTTACGTTATATGGTACAACGTTACAACGTATTACGTTACATAGTATAATGTTATATGGTAAAACGTTATAACGTATTACATTATATGGTATAACGTTATAACGTATTACGTTATATAGTGTAGCAGTAGAACGTATTACGTTATAACATAATACGTTCAATGGTATAACGATATAATGTATAATGTCATAACGTATTACGATATATAGTATAACGTTGTATGGTATAACGTTATAACGTAATACGTTATATGGTATAATATATAATTATATAGTATAACGTTGTATGGTATAACGTTATAACGTAATACGTTGTATGGTATAACGTTATAACGTAATACGTTATATGGTATAACGTTAATTGCCCAATTCCGGTTTCATATTTACAGAACTGATATGACGTATTACGTCATATGGTATACTGTTAATAGGCCAATTCCGGTTTCATATTTACAGAACTGATATACCGTATTAGGTTATATGGTATAACGTTATAACGTATTACCATATATAGTATAACGTTATATGGTATAACGTTCTAACGTATTACGTTATATGGTATAACGTTATAACTTATTACTTTATATAGTATAACGTTATATGGTAAAACGTTATAACGTGTCACGTTATATAGTATAAAGTTTTATGGTATAACGTTATAACGTCTTACGTTATATGGTACAACGTTACAACGTATTACGATACATAGTATAATGTTATATGGTAAAACGTTATAACGTATTACATTATATGGTATAATATATAATTATATAGTACAACGTTGTATGGAATAACGTTATAACGTAATACGTTATATGGTATAATATATAATTATATAGTATAACGTTGTATGGTATAACGTTATAACGTAATACGTCATATGGTATAACGTTCCAACGTATTACGTTACATAGTATAATGTTATATGGTAAAACGTTATAACGTATTACATTATATGGTATAACGTTATAACGTATTACGTCATATAGTGTAGCGGTAGAACGTATTACGTTATAACATAATACGTTCAATGGTATAACGATATAATGTATAAAGTTATAACGTATTACGTTATATATTATTACGTTGTATGGTATAACGTTGTAACGTAATACGTTATATGGTATAACGTTATAACGTATCACGATATATAGTATAGCGTTATATGGTAAAACGTTATAACGTAGTACGTTATATAGTATAACGTTGCATGGTATAACGTTATAACGTAATACGTTATATGGTATAACATTAATAGGACAATTCCGGTTTCATATATACAGAACTGATATACCGTATTAGGTTATATGGTATAATGTTATAACGTATTACGATATATAGTATAACGTTGTATGGTATAACGTTATAACGTAATACGTTATATGGTATAATATATAATTATATAGTATAACGTTGTATGGTATAACGTTATAACGTAATACGTTGTATGGTATAACGTTATAACGTAATACGTTATATGGTATAACATTAATAGGACAATTCCGGTTTCATATTAACAGAACTGATATGACGTATTACGTTATATGGTATAACGTTAATAGGCCAATTCCGGTTTCATATTTACAGAACTGATATAACGTATTACGTTACATGGTATAACGATATAACGTATTACGTTATATAGTGTAGCGGTAGAACGTATTACGTTATAACATAATACGTTGAATGTTATAACGATATAATGTATAAAGTTATAACGTATTACGTTATATATTATTACGTTGTATGGTATAACGTTGTAACGTAATACGTGATATGGTATAACGTTATAACGTATCACGATATGTAGAATAGCGTTATATGGTAAAACGCTATAACGTACTACGTTATATAGTATAACGTTGTATGGTATAACGTTAGAACGTAATACGTTATATGGTATAACGTTAATAGGCCAATTCCGGTTTCATATTTACAGAACTGATATAACGTATTACGTTATATGGTATAACGTTATAACTTATTACTTTATATAGTATAACGTTATATGGTAAAACGTTATAACGTATTACGATATATAGTATAACGTTATATGGTATAACGTTATAACGTAATGCATTATATGGTATAATATATAATTATATAGCATAACGTTGTATGGTATAACGTTATAACGTAATACGTCATATGGTATAACGTTACAGCGTATTACGTTACATAGTATAATGTTATATGGTAAAACGTTATAACGTATTACATTATATGGTATAACGTTATAACGTATTACGTTATATAGTGTAGCGGTAGAACGTATTACGTTATAACATAATACGTTCAATGGTATAACGATATAATGTATAAAGTTATAACGTATTACGTTATATATTATTACGTTGTTTGGTATAACGTTGTAACGTAATACGTTATATGGTATAACGTTATAACGTATCACGATATATAGTATAGCGTTATATGGTAAAACGTTATAACGTAGTACGTTATATAGTATAACGTTGCATGGTATAACGTTATAACGTAATATGTTATATGGTATAACATTAATAGGACAATTCCGGTTTCATATATACAGAACTGATATACCGTATTAGGTTATATGGTATAATGTTATAACGTATTACGATATATAGTATAACGTTATATGGTATAACGATATAACGTAATACGTTATATGGTATAACATTAATAGGACAATTCCAGTTTCATATTTACAGAACTGATATACCGTATTAGGTTATATGGTATAACGTTATAACGTATTACGATATATAGTATAGAGTTATACGGTAAAACGTTATAATGTACTACGTTATATAGTATAACGTTGTATGGTATAACGTTATAACGTAATACAGTATGGTATAACGTTAAGTGCCCAATTCCGGTTTCATATTTACAGAACTGATATGACGTATTACGTTATATGGTATAACGTTATAACGTCTTACGTTATATGGTACAACGTTACAACGTATTACGTTACATAGTATAATGTTATATGGTAAAACGTTATAACGTATTACATTATATGGTATAACGTTATAACGTATTACGTTATATAGTGTAGCAGTAGAACGTATTACGTTATAACATAATACGTTCAATGGTATAACGATATAATGTATAATGTCATAACGTATTACGTTATATATTATTACGTTGTATGGTATAACGTTGTAACGTAATACGTTATATGGTATAACGTTAATAGGCCAATTCCGGTTTCATATTTACAGAACTGATATAACGTATTACGTTACATATATAACGTTATAACGTATTACGTTATGTAGTGTAGCGGTAGAACGTATTACGTTATAACATAATACGTTCAATGGTATAACGATATAATGTATAATGTCATAACGTATTACGTCATATATTATTACGTTGTGTGGTATAACGTTGTAACGTAATACGTTATATGGTATAACTTTATAACGTATTACGATATGTAGTATAGCGTTATATGGTAAAACGTTATAACGTACTACGTTATATAGAATAACGTTGTATGGTATAACGTTATAACGTAATACGTTATATGGTATAACATTAATAGGACAATTCCGGTTTCATATTTACAGAACTGATATACCGTATTAGGTTATATGGTATAACGTTATAACGTATTACGATATATAGTATAGAGTTATACGGTAAAACGTTATAATGTACTACGTTATATAGTATCACGTTGTATGGTATAACGTTATAACGTAATACAGTATGGTATAACGTTAATTGCCCAATTCCGGTTTCATATTTAGAGAACTGATATGACGTATTACGTTATATGGTATAACGTTATTACGTATTACGATATGTAGTATAGAGTTATACGGTAAAACGTTATAATGTACTACGTTATATAGTATCACGTTGTATGGTATAACGTTATAACGTAATACGTTATATGGTATAACATTAATAGGACAATTCCGGTTTCATATATACAGAACTGATATACCGTATTAGGTTATATGGTATAATGTTATAACGTATTACGATATATAGTATAACGTTATATGGTATAACGTTATAACGTAATGCACTATATGGTATAATATATAATTATATAGCATAACGTTGTACGGTATAACGTTATAACGTAATACGTCATATGGTATAACGTTACAACGTATTACGTTACATAGTATAATGTTATATGGTAAAACGTTATAACGTATTACATTATATGGTATAACGTTATAACGTATTACGTTATATAGTGTAGCGGTAGAACGTATTACGTTATAACATAATACGTTCAATGGTATAACGATATAATGTATAAAGTTATAACGTATTACGTTATATATTGTTACGTTGTATGGTATAACGTTGTAACGTAATACGTTATATGGTATAACGTTATAACGTATCACGATATATAGTATAGCGTTATATGGTAAAACGTTATAACGTAGTACGTTATATAGTATAACGTTGCATGGTATAACGTTATAACGTAATACGTTATATGGTATAACATTAATAGGACAATTCCGGTTTCATATATACAGAACTGATATACCGTATTAGGTTATATGGTATAATGTTATAACGTATTACGATATATAGTATAGAGTTATACGGTAAAACGTTATAATGTACTACGTTATATAGTATCACGTTGTATGGTATAACGTTATAACGTAATACAGTATGGTATAACGTTAATTGCCCAATTCCGGTTTCATATTTAGAGAACTGATATGACGTATTACGTTATATGGTATAACGTTATTACGTAAAACGATATGTAGTATAACGTTATATGGTAAAACGTTTTAACGTATTACGTTACATAGTATAGTGTTATATTATATAACGTCATAACGTATTACGTTATATAGTATAACGTGGCATGGTATAACGTTATAACGTAATACGTCATATGGTATAACGTTAATAGTCCAATTCCGGTTTCATATTTACAGAACTGATATAACGTATTACGTTATATGGTATAACGTTATAACGTCTTACGTTATATGGTACAACGTTACAACGTATTACGTTACATAGTATAATGTTATATGGTAAAACGTTATAACGTATTACATTATATGGTATAACGTTATAACGTATTACGTTATATAGTGTAGCAGTAGAACGTATTACGTTATAACATAATACGTTCAATGGTATAACGATATAATGTATAATGTCATAACGTATTACGTTATATATTATTACGTTGTATGGTATAACGTTGTAACGTAATACGTTAAATGGTATAACGTTATAACGTATTACGATATGTAGTATAGCGTTATATGGTAAAACGTTAAACGTACTATGTTATATAGTATAACGTTGTATGGTATAACGTTATAACGTGATACGTTATATGGTATAGCATTAATAGGACAATTTCGGTTTCATATTTACATAACTGATATACCGTATTAGGTTATATGGTATAACGTTATAACGTATTACGATATATAGTATAACGTTATATGGTATAAGGTTGTAACGTAATACGTTTTATGGTATAACGTTAATAGGACAATTCCGGTTTCATATTTACAGAACTGATATAACGTATTACGTTATATGGTATAACGTTATAACGTCTTACGTTATATGGTACAACGTTACAACGTATTACGTTACATAGTATAATGTTATATGGTAAAACGTTATAACGTATTACATTATATGGTATAACGTTATAACGTATTACGTTATATAGTGTAGCAGTAGAACGTATTACGTTATAACATAATACGTTCAATGGTATAACGATATAATGTATAATGTCATAACGTATTACGATATATAGTATAACGTTGTATGGTATAACGTTATAACGTAATACGTTATATGGTATAATATATAATTATATAGTATAACGTTGTATGGTATAACGTTATAACGTAATACGTTGTATGGTATAACGTTATAACGTAATACGTTATATGGTATAACGTTAATTGCCCAATTCCGGTTTCATATTTACAGAACTTATATGACGTATTACGTCATATGGTATACTGTTAATAGGCCAATTCCGGTTTCATATTTACAGAACTGATATACCGTATTAGGTTATATGGTATAACGTTATAACGTATTACCATATATAGTATAACGTTATATGGTATAACGTTCTAACGTATTACGTTATATGGTATAACGTTATAACTTATTACTTTATATAGTATAACGTTATATGGTAAAACGTTATAACGTATCACGTTATATAGTATAAAGTTTTATGGTATAACGTTATAACGTCTTACGTTATATGGTACAACGTTACAACGTATTACGATACATAGTATAATGTTATATGGTAAAACGTTATAACGTATTACATTATATGGTATAATATATAATTATATAGTACAACGTTGTATGGAATAACGTTATAACGTAATACGTCATATGGTATAATATATAATTATATAGTATAACGTTGTATGGTATAACGTTATAACGTAATACGTCATATGGTATAACGTTACAACGTATTACGTTACATAGTATAATGTTATATGGTAAAACGTTATAACGTATTGCATTATATGGTATAACGTTATAACGTATTACGTTATATAGTGTAGCGGTAGAACGTATTACGTTATAACATAATACGTTCAATGGTATAACGATATAATGTATAAAGTTATAACGTATTACGTTATATATTATTACGTTGTATGGTATAACGTTGTAACGTAATACGTTATATGGTATAACGTTATAACGTATCACGATATATAGTATAGCGTTATATGGTAAAACGTTATAACGTAGTACGTTATATAGTATAACGTTGCATGGTATAACGTTATAACGTAATACGTTATATGGTATAACATTAATAGGACAATTCCGGTTTCATATTTACAGAACTGATATGACGTATTACGTTATATGGTATAACGTTAATAGGCCAATTCCGGTTTCATATTTACAGAACTGATATAACGTATTACGTTACATGGTATAACGATATAACGTATTACGTTATATAGTGTAGCGGTAGAACGTATTACGTTATAACATAATACGTTGAATGTTATAACGATATAATGTATAAAGTTATAACGTATTACGTTATATATTATTACGTTGTATGGTATAACGTTGTAACGTAATACGTGATATGGTATAACGTTATAACGTATCACGATATGTAGAATAGCGTTATATGGTAAAACGCTATAACGTACTACGTTATATAGTATAACGTTGTATGGTATAACGTTAGAACGTAATACGTTATATGGTATAACGTTAATAGGCCAATTCCGGTTTCATATTTACAGAACTGATATAACGTATTACGTTATATGGTATAACGTTATAACTTATTACTTTATATAGTATAACGTTATATGGTAAAACGTTATAACGTATTACGATATATAGTATAACGTTATATGGTATAACGTTATAACGTAATGCATTATATGGTATAATATATAATTATATAGCATAACGTTGTATGGTATAACGTTATAACGTAATACGTCATATGGTATAACGTTACAGCGTATTACGTTACATAGTATAATGTTATATGGTAAAACGTTATAACGTATTACATTATATGGTATAACGTTATAACGTATTACGTTATATAGTGTAGCGGTAGAACGTATTACGTTATAACATAATACGTTCAATGGTATAACGATATAATGTATAAAGTTATAACGTATTACGTTATATATTATTACGTTGTATGGTATAACGTTGTAACGTAATACGTTATATGGTATAACGTTAATAGGCCAATTCCGGTTTCATATTTACAGAACTGATATAACGTATTACGTTATATGGTATAACGTTATAACGTCTTACGTTATATGGTACAACGTTACAACGTATTACGTTACATAGTATAATGTTATATGGTAAAACGTTATAACGTATTACATTATATGGTATAACGTTATAACGTATTACGTTATATAGTGTAGCAGTAGAACGTATTACGTTATAACATAATACGTTCAATGGTATAACGATATAATGTATAATGTCATAACGTATTACGTCATATATTATTACGTTGTGTGGTATAACGTTGTAACGTAATACGTTATATGGTATAACTTTATAACGTATTACGATATGTAGTATAGCGTTATATGGTAAAACGTTATAACGTACTACGTTATATAGAATAACGTTGTATGGTATAACGTTATAACGTAATACGTTATATGGTATAACATTAATAGGACAATTCCGGTTTCATATTTACAGAACTGATATACCGTATTAGGTTATATGGTATAACGTTATAACGTATTACGATATATAGTATAGAGTTATACGGTAAAACGTTATAATGTACTACGTTATATAGTATCACGTTGTATGGTATAACGTTATAACGTAATACAGTATGGTATAACGTTAATTGCCCAATTCCGGTTTCATATTTAGAGAACTGATATGACGTATTACGTTATATGGTATAACGTTATTACGTATTACGATATGTAGTATAGAGTTATACGGTAAAACGTTATAATGTACTACGTTATATAGTATCACGTTGTATGGTATAACGTTATAACGTAATACAGTATGGTATAACGTTAATTGCCCAATTCCGGTTTCATATTTAGAGAACTGATATGACGTATTACGTTATATGGTATAACGTTATTACGTAAAACGATATGTAGTATAACGTTATATGGTAAAACGTTTTAACGTATTACGTTACATAGTATAGTGTTATATTATATAACGTCATAACGTATTACGTTATATAGTATAACGTGGCATGGTATAACGTTATAACGTAATACGTCATATGGTATAACGTTAATAGTCCAATTCCGGTTTCATATTTACAGAACTGATATAACGTATTACGTTACATGGTATAACGTTATAACGAATTACGTTATATAGTATAACGTTATATGGTAAAACGATATAACGTACTACGTTATATAGTATAACGTTGTATGGTATAAAGTTATAACGTAATACGTTATATGGTATAACGTTAATGGGCCAATTCCGGTTTCATATTTACAGAACTGATATAACTTATTACGTTATATGGTATAACGTTATAACGTCTTACGTTATATGGTACAACGTTACAACGTATTACGTTACATAGTATAATGTTATATGGTAAAACGTTATAACGTATTACATTATATGGTATAACGTTATAACGTATTACGTTATATAGTGTAGCAGTAGAACGTATTACGTTATAACATAATACGTTCAATGGTATAACGATATAATGTATAATGTCATAACGTATTACGTTATATATTATTACGTTGTATGGTATAACGTTGTAACGTAATACGTTAAATGGTATAACGTTATAACGTATTACGATATGTAGTATAGCGTTATATGGTAAAACGTTAAACGTACTATGTTATATAGTATAACGTTGTATGGTATAACGTTATAACGTGATACGTTATATGGTATAGCATTAATAGGACAATTTCGGTTTCATATTTACATAACTGATATACCGTATTAGGTTATATGGTATAACGTTATAACGTATTACGATATATAGTATAACGTTATATGGTATAAGGTTGTAACGTAATACGTTATATGGTATAACGTTAATAGGCCAATTCCGGTTTCATATTTACAGAACTGATATAACGTATTACGTTATATGGTATAACGTTATAACGTCTTACGTTATATGGTACAACGTTACAACGTATTACGTTACATAGTATAATGTTATATGGTAAAACGTTATAACGTATTACATTATATGGTATAACGTTATAACGTATTACGTTATATAGTGTAGCAGTAGAACGTATTACGTTATAACATAATACGTTCAATGGTATAACGATATAATGTATAATGTCATAACGTATTACGATATATAGTATAACGTTGTATGGTATAACGTTATAACGTAATACGTTATATGGTATAATATATAATTATATAGTATAACGTTGTATGGTATAACGTTATAACGTAATACGTTGTATGGTATAACGTTATAACGTAATACGTTATATGGTATAACGTTAATTGCCCAATTCCGGTTTCATATTTACAGAACTGATATGACGTATTACGTCATATGGTATACTGTTAATAGGCCAATTCCGGTTTCATATTTACAGAACTGATATACCGTATTAGGTTATATGGTAAAACGTTATAACGTATCACGTTATATAGTATAAAGTTTTATGGTATAACGTTATAACGTCTTACGTTATATGGTACAACGTTACAACGTATTACGATACATAGTATAATGTTATATGGTAAAACGTTATAACGTATTACATTATATGGTATAATATATAATTATATAGCACAACGTTGTATGGAATAACGTTATAACGTAATACGTCATATGGTATAATATATAATTATATAGTATAACGTTGTATGGTATAACGTTATAACGTAATACGTCATATGGTATAACGTTACAACGTATTACGTTACATAGTATAATGTTATATGGTAAAACGTTATAACGTATTACATTATATGGTATAACGTTATAACGTATTACGTTATATAGTGTAGCGGTAGAACGTATTACGTTATAACATAATACGTTCAATGGTATAACGATATAATGTTAAAGTTATAACGTATTACGTTATATATTATTACGTTGTATGGTATAACGTTGTAACGTAATACGTTATATGGTATAACGTTATAACGTATCACGATATATAGTATAGCGTTATATGGTAAAACGTTATAACGTAGTACGTTATATAGTATAACGTTGCATGGTATAACGTTATAACGTAATACGTTATATGGTATAACATTAATAGGACAATTCCGGTTTCATATTTACAGAACTGATATGACGTATTACGTTATATGGTATAACGTTAATAGGCCAATTCCGGTTTCATATTTACAGAACTGATATAACGTATTACGTTACATGGTATAACGATATAACGTATTACGTTATATAGTGTAGCGGTAGAACGTATTACGTTATAACATAATACGTTGAATGTTATAACGATATAATGTATAAAGTTATAACGTATTACGTTATATATTATTACGTTGTATGGTATAACGTTGTAACGTAATACGTGATATGGTATAACGTTATAACGTATCACGATATGTAGAATAGCGTTATATGGTAAAACGCTATAACGTACTACGTTATATAGTATAACGTTGTATGGTATAACGTTAGAACGTAATACGTTATATGGTATAACGTTAATAGGCCAATTCCGGTTTCATATTTACAGAACTGATATAACGTATTACGTTATATGGTATAACGTTATAACTTATTACTTTATATAGTATAACGTTATATGGTAAAACGTTATAACGTATTACGATATATAGTATAACGTTATATGGTATAACGTTATAACGTAATGCATTATATGGTATAATATATAATTATATAGCATAACGTTGTATGGTATAACGTTATAACGTAATACGTCATATGGTATAACGTTACAGCGTATTACGTTACATAGTATAATGTTATATGGTAAAACGTTATAACGTATTACATTATATGGTATAACGTTATAACGTATTACGTTATATAGTGTAGCGGTAGAACGTATTACGTTATAACATAATACGTTCAATGGTATAACGATATAATGTATAAAGTTATAACGTATTACGTTATATATTATTACGTTGTTTGGTATAACGTTGTAACGTAATACGTTATATGGTATAACGTTATAACGTATCACGATATATAGTATAGCGTTATATGGTAAAACGTTATAACGTAGTACGTTATATAGTATAACGTTGCATGGTATAACGTTATAACATAATATGTTATATGGTATAACATTAATAGGACAATTCCGGTTTCATATATACAGAACTGATATACCGTATTAGGTTATATGGTATAATGTTATAACGTATTACGATATATAGTATAACGTTATATGGTATAACGATATAACGTAAGACGTTATATGGTATAACATTAATAGGACAATTCCAGTTTCATATTTACAGAACTGATATACCGTATTAGGTTATATGGTACAACGTTATAACGTATTACGATATATAGTATAGAGTTATACGGTAAAACGTTATAATGTACTACGTTATATAGTATAACGTTGTATGGTATAACGTTATAACGTAATACAGTATGGTATAACGTTAAGTGCCCAATTCCGGTTTCATATTTACAGAACTGATATGACGTATTACGTTATATGGTATAACGTTATAACGTCTTACGTTATATGGTACAACGTTACAACGTATTACGTTACATAGTATAATGTTATATGGTAAAACGTTATAACGTATTACATTATATGGTATAACGTTATAACGTATTACGTTATATAGTGTAGCAGTAGAACGTATTACGTTATAACATAATACGTTCAATGGTATAACGATATAATGTATAATGTCATAACGTATTACGTTATATATTATTACGTTGTATGGTATAACGTTGTAACGTAATACGTTATATGGTATAACGTTAATAGGCCAATTCCGGTTTCATATTTACAGAACTGATATAACGTATTACGTTATATGGTATAACGTTATAACGTCTTACGTTATATGGTACAACGTTACAACGTATTACGTTACATAGTATAATGTTATATGGTAAAACGTTATAACGTATTACATTATATGGTATAACGTTATAACGTATTACGTTATATAGTGTAGCAGTAGAACGTATTACGTTATAACATAATACGTTCAATGGTATAACGATATAATGTATAATGTCATAACGTATTACGTTATATATTATTACGTTGTATGGTATAACGTTATAACGTAATACGTCATATGGTATAACGTTAATAGTCCAATTCCGGTTTCATATTTACAGAACTGATATAACGTATTACGTTACATATATAACGTTATAACGTATTACGTTATATAGTGTAGCGGTAGAACGTATTACGTTATAACATAATACGTTCAATGGTATAACGATATAATGTATAATGTCATAACGTATTACGTCATATATTATTACGTTGTGTGGTATAACGTTGTAACGTAATACGTTATATGGTATAACTTTATAACGTATTACGATATGTAGTATAGCGTTATATGGTAAAACGTTATAACGTACTACGTTATATAGAATAACGTTGTATGGTATAACGTTATAACGTAATACGTTATATGGTATAACATTAATAGGACAATTCCGGTTTCATATTTACAGAACTGATATACCGTATTAGGTTATATGGTATAACGTTATAACGTATTACGATATATAGTATAGAGTTATACGGTAAAACGTTATAATGTACTACGTTATATAGTATCACGTTGTATGGTATAACGTTATAACGTAATACAGTATGGTATAACGTTAATTGCCCAATTCCGGTTTCATATTTAGAGAACTGATATGACGTATTACGTTATATGGTATAACGTTATTACGTATTACGATATGTAGTATAGAGTTATACGGTAAAACGTTATAATGTACTACGTTATATAGTATCACGTTGTATGGTATAACGTTATAACGTAATACGTTATATGGTATAACATTAATAGGACAATTCCGGTTTCATATATACAGAACTGATATACCGTATTAGGTTATATGGTATAATGTTATAACGTATTACGATATATAGTATAACGTTATATGGTATAACGTTATAACGTAATGCACTATATGGTATAATATATAATTATATAGCATAACGTTGTATGGTATAACGTTATAACGTAATACGTCATATGGTATAACGTTACAACGTATTACGTTACATAGTATAATGTTATATGGTAAAACGTTATAACGTATTACATTATATGGTATAACGTTATAACGTATTACGATATATAGTATAGAGTTATACAGTAAAACGTTATGATGTACTACGTTATATAGTATAACGTTGTATGGTATAACGTTATAACGTAATACATTATGGTATAACGTTAATTGCCCAATTCCTGTTTCATATTTACAGAACTGATATGACGTATTACGTTATATGGTATAACGTTATTACGTATTACGTTATGTAGTATAACGTTATATGGTAAAACGTTTTAACGTATTACGTTACACAGTATAGTGTTATATGGTATAAGGTTATAACGTATTACGTTATATAGTATAACGTGGCATGGTATAACGTTATAACGTAATACGTCATATGGTATAACGTTAATAGTCCAATTCCGGTTTCATATTTACAGAACTGATATAACGTATTACGTTACATATATAACGTTATAACGTATTACGTTATATAGTGTAGCGGTAGAACGTATTACGTTATAACATAATACGTTCAATGGTATAACGATATAATGTATAATGTCATAACGTATTACGTCATATATTATTACGTTGTGTGGTATAACGTTGTAACGTAATACGTTATATGGTATAACTTTATAACGTATTACGATATGTAGTATAGCGTTATATGGTAAAACGTTATAACGTACTACGTTATATAGAATAACGTTGTATGGTATAACGTTATAACGTAATACGTTATATGGTATGACATTAATAGGACAATTCCGGTTTCATATTTACAGAACTGATATAACGTATTACGCTACATATATAACGTTATAACGTATTACGTTATATAGTGTAGCGGTAGAACGTATTACGTTATAACATAATACGTTCAATGGTATAACGATATAATGTATAATGTCATAACGTATTACGTTATATATTATTACGTTGTATGGTATAACGTTGTAACGTAATACGTTATATGGTATAACGTTATAACGTCTTACGTTATATGGTACAACGTTACAACGTATTACGTTACATAGTATAATGTTATATGGTAAAACGTTATAACGTATTACATTATATGGTATAACGTTATAACGTATTACGTTATATAGTGTAGCAGTAGAACGTTATACGTTATAACATAATACGTTCAATGGTAGAACGATATAATGTATAATGTCATAACGTATTACGTTATATATTATTACGTTGTATGGTATAACGTTGTAACGTTATACGTTAAATGGTATAACGTTATAACGTATTACGATATGTAGTATAGCGTTATATGGTAAAACGTTAAACGTACTATGTTATATAGTATAACGTTGTATGGTATAACGTTATAACGTAATACGTTATATGGTATAACGTTAATTGCCCAATTCCGGTTTCATATTTACAGAACTGATATGACGTATTACGTCATATGGTATACTGTTAATAGGCCAATTCCGGTTTCATATTTACAGAACTGATATACCGTATTAGGTTATATGGTATAACGTTATAACGTATTACCATATATAGTATAACGTTATATGGTATAACGTTCTAACGTATTACGTTATATGGTATAACGTTATAACTTATTACTTTATATAGTATAACGTTATATGGTAAAACGTTATAACGTATCACGTTATATAGTATAAAGTTTTATGGTATAACGTTATAAAGTCTTACGTTATATGGTACAACGTTACAACGTATTACGATACATAGTATAATGTTATATGGTAAAACGTTATAACGTATTACATTATATGGTATAATATATAATTATATAGTACAACGTTGTATGGAATAACGTTATAACGTAATACGTCATATGGTATAATATATAATTATATAGTATAACGTTGTATGGTATAACGTTATAACGTAATACGTCATATGGTATAACGTTACAACGTATTACGTTACATAGTATAATGTTATATGGTAAAACGTTATAACGTATTACATTATATGGTATAACGTTATAACGTATTACGTTATATAGTGTAGCGGTAGAACGTATTACGTTATAACATAATACGTTCAATGGTATAACGATATAATGTATAAAGTTATAACGTATTACGTTATATATTATTACGTTGTATGGTATAACGTTGTAACGTAATACGTTAAATGGTATAACGTTATAACGTATTACGATATGTAGTATAGCGTTATATGGTAAAACGTTAAACGTACTATGTTATATAGTATAACGTTGTATGGTATAACGTTATAACGTAATACGTTATATGGTATAACGTTAATTGCCCAATTCCGGTTTCATATTTACAGAACTGATATGACGTATTACGTCATATGGTATACTGTTAATAGGCCAATTCCGGTTTCATATTTACAGAACTGATATACCGTATTAGGTTATATGGTATAACGTTATAACGTATTACCATATATAGTATAACGTTATATGGTATAACGTTCTAACGTATTACGTTATATGGTATAACGTTATAACTTATTACTTTATATAGTATAACGTTATATGGTAAAACGTTATAACGTATCACGTTATATAGTATAAAGTTTTATGGTATAACGTTATAACGTCTTACGTTATATGGTACAACGTTACAACGTATTACGATACATAGTATAATGTTATATGGTAAAACGTTATAACGTATTACATTATATGGTATAATATATAATTATATAGTACAACGTTGTATGGAATAACGTTATAACGTAATACGTCATATGGTATAATATATAATTATATAGTATAACGTTGTATGGTATAACGTTATAACGTAATACGTCATATGGTATAACGTTACAACGTATTACGTTACATAGTATAATGTTATATGGTAAAACGTTATAACGTATTACATTATATGGTATAACGTTATAACGTATTACATTATATAGTGTAGCGGTAGAACGTATTACGTTATAACATAATACGTTCAATGGTATAACGATATAATGTATAAAGTTATAACGTATTACGTTATATATTATTACGTTGTATGGTATAACGTTGTAACGTAATACGTTATATGGTATAACGTTATAACGTATCACGATATATAGTATAGCGTTATATGGTAAAACGTTATAACGTAGTACGTTATATAGTATAACGTTGCATGGTATAACGTTATAACGTAATACGTTATATGGTATAACATTAATAGGACAATTCCGGTTTCATATTTATAGAACTGATATGACGTATTACGTTATATGGTATAACGTTAATAGGCCAATTCCGGTTTCATATTTACAGAACTGATATAACGTATTACGTTACATGGTATAACGATATAACGTATTACGTTATATAGTGTAGCGGTAGAACGTATTACGTTATAACATAATACGTTGAATGTTATAACGATATAATGTATAAAGTTATAACGTATTACGTTATATATTATTACGTTGTATGGTATAACGTTGTAACGTAATACGTGATATGGTATAACGTTATAACGTATCACGATATGTAGAATAGCGTTATATGGTAAAACGCTATAACGTACTACGTTATATAGTATAACGTTGTATGGTATAACGTTAGAACGTAATACGTTATATGGTATAACGTTAATAGGCCAATTCCGGTTTCATATTTACAGAACTGATATAACGTATTACGTTATATGGTATAACGTTATAACTTATTACTTTATATAGTATAACGTTATATGGTAAAACGTTATAACGTATTACGATATATAGTATAACGTTATATGGTATAACGTTATAACGTAATGCATTATATGGTATAATATATAATTATATAGCATAACGTTGTATGGTATAACGTTATAACGTAATACGTCATATGGTATAACGTTACAGCGTATTACGTTACATAGTATAATGTTATATGGTAAAACGTTATAACGTATTACATTATATGGTATAACGTTATAACGTATTACGTTATATAGTGTAGCGGTAGAATGTATTACGTTATAACATAATACGTTCAATGGTATAACGATATAATGTATAAAGTTATAACGTATTACGTTATATATTATTACGTTGTTTGGTATAACGTTGTAACGTAATACGTTATATGGTATAACGTTATAACGTATCACGATATATAGTATAGCGTTATATGGTAAAACATTATAACGTAGTACGTTATATAGTATAACGTTGCATGGTATAACGTTATAACGTAATATGTTATATGGTATAACATTAATAGGACAATTCCGGTTTCATATATACAGAACTGATATACCGTATTAGGTTATATGGTATAATGTTATAACGTATTACGATATATAGTATAACGTTATATGGTATAACGATATAACGTAATACGTTATATGGTATAACATTAATAGGACAATTCCAGTTTCATATTTACAGAACTGATATACCGTATTAGGTTATATGGTATAACGTTATAACGTATTACGATATATAGTATAGAGTTCTACGGTAAAACGTTATAATGTACTACGTTATATAGTATAACGTTGTATGGTATAACGTTATAACGTAATACAGTATGGTATAACGTTAAGTGCCCAATTCCGGTTTCATATTTACAGAACTGATATGACGTATTACGTTATATGGTATAACGTTATAACGTCTTACGTTATATGGTACAACGTTACAACGTATTACGTTACATAGTATAATGTTATATGGTAAAACGTTATAACGTATTACATTATATGGTATAACGTTATAACGTATTACGTTATATAGTGTAGCAGTAGAACGTATTACGTTATAACATAATACGTTCAATGGTATAACGATATAATGTATAATGTCATAACGTATTACGTTATATATTATTACGTTGTATGGTATAACGTTGTAACGTAATACGTTATATGGTATAACGTTAATAGGCCAATTCCGGTTTCATATTTACAGAACTGATATAACGTATTACGTTATATGGTATAACGTTATAACGTCTTACGTTATATGGTACAACGTTACAACGTATTACGTTACATAGTATAATGTTATATGGTAAAACGTTATAACGTATTACATTATATGGTATAACGTTATAACGTATTACGTTATATAGTGTAGCAGTAGAACGTATTACGTTATAACATAATACGTTCAATGGTATAACGATATAATGTATAATGTCATAACGTATTACGTTATATATTATTACGTTGTATGGTATAACGTTATAACGTAATACGTCATATGGTATAACGTTAATAGTCCAATTCCGGTTTCATATTTACAGAACTGATATAACGTATTACGTTACATATATAACATTATAACGTATTACGTTATATAGTGTAGCGGTAGAACGTATTACGTTATAACATAATACGTTCAATGGTATAACGATATAATGTATAATGTCATAACGTAGTACGTCATATATTATTACGTTGTGTGGTATAACGTTGTAACGTAATACGTTATATGGTATAACTTTATAACGTATTACGATATGTAGTATAGCGTTATATGGTAAAGCGTTATAACGTACTACGTTATATAGAATAACGTTGTATGGTATAACGTTATAACGTAATACGTTATATGGTATAACATTAATAGGACAATTCCGGTTTCATATATACAGAACTGATATACCGTATTAGGTTATATGGTATAATGTTATAACGTATTACGATATATAGTATAACGTTATATGGTATAACGTTATAACGTAATGCACTATATGGTATAATATATAATTATATAGCATAACGTTGTATGGTATAACGTTATAACGTAATACGTCATATGGTATAACGTTACATAGTATAATGTTATATGGTAAAACGTTATAACGTATTACATTATATGGTATAACGTTATAACGTATTACGATATATAGTATAGAGTTATACAGTAAAACGTTATGATGTACTACGTTATATAGTATAACGTTGTATGGTATAACGTTATAACGTAATACATTATGGTATAACGTTAATTGCCCAATTCCTGTTTCATATTTACAGAACTGATATGACGTATTACGTTATATGGTATAACGTTATTACGTATTACGTTATGTAGTATAACGTTATATGGTAAAACGTTTTAACGTATTACGTTACACAGTATAGTGTTATATGGTATAAGGTTATAACGTATTACGTTATATAGTATAACGTGGCATGGTATAACGTTATAACGTAATACGTCATATGGTATAACGTTAATAGTCCAATTCCGGTTTCATATTTACAGAACTGATATAACGTATTACGTTACATATATAACGTTATAACGTATTACGTTATATAGTGTAGCGGTAGAACGTATTACGTTATAACATAATACGTTCAATGGTATAACGATATAATGTATAATGTCATAACGTATTACGTCATATATTATTACGTTGTGTGGTATAACGTTGTAACGTAATACGTTATATGGTATAACTTTATAACGTATTACGATATGTAGTATAGCGTTATATGGTAAAACGTTATAACGTGCTACGTTATATAGAATAACGTTGTATGGTATAACGTTATAACGTAATACGTTATATGGTATGACATTAATAGGACAATTCCGGTTTCATATTTACAGAACTGATATAACGTATTACGCTACATATATAACGTTATAACGTATTACGTTATATAGTGTAGCGGTAGAACGTATTACGTTATAACATAATACGTTCAATGGTATAACGATATAATGTATAATGTCATAACGTATTACGTTATATATTATTACGTTGTATGGTATAACGTTGTAACGTAATACGTTATATGGTATAACGTTATAACGTCTTACGTTATATGGTACAACGTTACAACGTATTACGTTACATAGTATAATGTTATATGGTAAAACGTTATAACGTATTACATTATATGGTATAACGTTATAACGTATTACGTTATATAGTGTAGCAGTAGAACGTTATACGTTATAACATAATACGTTCAATGGTATAACGATATAATGTATAATGTCATAACGTATTACGTTATATATTATTACGTTGTATGGTGTAACGTTGTAACGTAATACGTTAAATGGTATAACGTTATAACGTATTACGATATGTAGTATAGCGTTTTATGGTAAAACGTTAAACGTACTATGTTATATAGTATAACGTTGTATGGTATAACGTTATAACGTAATACGTTATATGGTATAACATTAATAGGACAATTTCGGTTTCATATTTACATAACTGATATACCGTATTAGGTTATATGGTATAACGTTATAACGTATTACGATATATAGTATAACGTTATATGGTATAACGTTGTAACGTAATACGTTATATGGGCTAACGTTAATAGGCCAATTCCGGTTTCATATTTACAGAACTGATATACCGTATTAGGTTATATGGTATAACGTTATAACGTATTACCATATATAGTATAACGTTATATGGTATAACGTTCTAACGTATTACGTTATATGGTATAACGTTATAACTTATTACTTTATATAGTATAACGTTATATGGTAAAACGTTATAACGTATTACGTTATATAGTATAACGTGGCATGGTATAACGTTATAACGTAATACGTCATATGGTATAACGTTAATAGTCCAATTCCGCTTTCATATTTACAGAACTGATATAACGTATTACGCTACATATATAACGTTATAACGTATTACGTTATATAGTGTAGCGGTAGAACGTATTACGTTATAACATAATACGTTCAATGGTATAACGATATAATGTATAATGTCATAACGTATTACGTTATATATTATTACGTTGTATGGTATAACGTTGTAACGTAATACGTTATATGGTATAACGTTATAACGTCTTACGTTATATGGTACAACGTTACAACGTATTACGTTACATAGTATAATGTTATATGGTAAAACGTTATAACGTATTACATTATATGGTATAACGTTATAACGTATTACGTTATATAGTGTAGCAGTAGAACGTTATACGTTATAACATAATACGTTCAATGGTATAACGATATAATGTATAATGTCATAACGTATTACGTTATATATTATTACGTTGTATGGTATAACGTTGTAACGTAATACGTTAAATGGTATAACGTTATAACGTATTACGATATGTAGTATAGCGTTATATGGTAAAACGTTAAACGTACTATGTTATATAGTATAACGTTGTATGGTATAACGTTATAACGTAATACGTTATATGGTATAACATTAATAGGACAATTTCGGTTTCATATTTACATAACTGATATACCGTATTAGGTTATATGGTATAACGTTATAACGTATTACGATATATAGTATAACGTTATATGGTATAACGTTGTAACGTAATACGTTATATGGTCTAACGTTAATAGGCCAATTCCGGTTTCATATTTACAGAACTGATATACCGTATTAGGTTATATGGTATAACGTTATAACGTATTACCATATATAGTATAACGTTATATGGTATAACGTTCTAACGTATTACGTTATATGGTATAACGTTATAACTTATTACTTTATATAGTATAACGTTATATGGTAAAACGTTATAACGTATTACGTTATATAGTATAAAGTTTTATGGTATAACGTTATAACGTCTTACGTTATATGGTACAACGTTACAACGTATTACGATACATAGTATAATGTTATATGGTAAAACGTTATAACGTATTACATTATATGGTATAATATATAATTATATAGTACAACGTTGTATGGAATAACGTTATAACGTAATACGTTATATGGTATAATATATAATTATATAGCATAACGTTGTATGGTATAACGTTATAACGTAATACGTCATATGGTATAACGTTACAACGTATTACGTTACATAGTATAATGTTATATGGTAAAACGTTATAACGTATTACATTATATGGTATAACGTTATAACGTATTACGTTATATAGTGTAGCGGTAGAACGTATTACGTTATAACATAATACGTTCAATGGTATAACGATATAATGTATAAAGTTATAACGTATTACGTTATATATTATTACGTTGTATGGTATAACGTTGTAACGTAATACGTTATATGGTATAACGTTATAACGTATCACGATATATAGTATAGCGTTATATGGTAAAACGTTATAACGTAGTACGTTATATAGTATAACGTTGCATGGTATAACGTTATAACGTAATACGTTATATGGTATAACATTAATAGGACAATTCCGGTTTCATATTTACAGAACTGATATGACGTATTACGTTATATGGTATAACGTTAATAGGCCAATTCCGGTTTCATATTTACAGAACTGATATAACGTATTACGTTACATGGTATAACGATATAACGTATTACGTTATATAGTGTAGCGGTAGAACGTATTACGTTATAACATAATACGTTCAATGTTATAACGATATAATGTATAAAGTTATAACGTATTACGTTATATATTATTACGTTGTATGGTATAACGTTGTAACGTAATACGTGATATGGTATAACGTTATAACGTATCACGATATGTAGTATAGCGTTATATGGTAAAACGCTATAAAGTAGTACGTTATATAGTATAACGTTGTATGGTATAACGTTATAACGTAATACATTATATGGTATAACATTAATAGGACAATTCCGGTTTCATATTTACAGAACTGATATACCGTATTAGGTTATATGGTATAACGTTATAACGTATTACCATATATAGTATAACGTTATATGGTATAACGTTGTAACGTATTACGTTATATGGTATAACGTTATAACTTATTACTTTATATAGTATAACGTTATATGGTAAAACGTTATAACGTATTACGTTATATAGTATAACGTGGCATGGTATAACGTTATAACGTAATACGTCATATGGTATAACGTTAATAGTCCAATTCCGGTTTCATATTTACAGAACTGATATAACGTATTACGTTACATATATAACGTTATAACGTATTACGTTATATAGTGTAGCGGTAGAACGTATTACGTTATAACATACTACGTTCAATTTTATAACGATATAATGTATAAAGTTATAACGTATTACGTTATATAGTATAACGTGGCATGGTATAACGTTATAACGTAATACGTCATATGGTATAACGTTAATAGTCCAATTCCGGTTTCATATTTACAGAACTGATATAACGTATTACGTTACATATATAACGTTATAACGTATTACGTTATATAGTGTAGCGGTAGAACGTATTACGTTATAACATAATACGTTCAATGGTATAACGATATAATGTATAATGTCATAACGTATTACGTCATATATTATTACGTTGTATGGTATAACGTTGTAACGTAATACGTTATATGGTATAACGTTATAACGTCTTACGTTATATGGTACAACGTTACAACGTATTACGTTACATAGTATAATGTTATATGGTAAAACGTTATAACGTATTACATTATATGGTATAACGTTATAACGTATTACGTTATATAGTGTAGCAGTAGAACGTTATACGTTATAACATAATACGTTCAATGGTATAACGATATAATGTATAATGTCATAACGTATTACGTTATATATTATTACGTTGTATGGTATAACGTTGTAACGTAATACGTTAAATGGTATAACGTTATAACGTATTACGATATGTAGTATAGCGTTATATGGTAAAACGTTAAACGTACTATGTTATATAGTATAACGTTGTATGGTATAACGTTATAACGTAATACGTTATATGGTATAACATCAATAGGACAATTTCGGTTTCATATTTACATAACTGATATACCGTATTAGGTTATATGGTATAACGTTATAACGTATTACGATATATAGTATAACGTTATATGGTATAACGTTGTAACGTAATACGTTATATGGTCTAACGTTAATAGGCCAATTCCGGTTTCATATTTACAGAACTGATATACCGTATTAGGTTATATGGTATAACGTTATAACGTATTACCATATATAGTATAACGTTATATGGTATAACGTTCTAACGTATTACGTTATATGGTATAACGTTATAACTTATTACATTATATAGTATAACGTTATATGGTAAAACGTTATAACGTATTACGTTATATAGTATAACGTGGCATGGTATAACGTTATAACGTAATACGTCATATGGTATAACGTTAATAGTCCAATTCCGGTTTCATATTTACAGAACTGGTATAACGTATTACGCTACATATATAACGTTATAACGTATTACGTTATATAGTGTAGCGGTAGAACGTATTACGTTATAACATAATACGTTCAATGGTATAACGATATAATGTATAATGTCATAACGTATTACGTTATATATTATTACGTTGTATGGTATAACGTTGTAACGTAATACGTTATATGGTATAACGTTATAACGTCTTACGTTATATGGTACAACGTTACAACGTATTACGTTACATAGTATAATGTTATATGGTAAAACGTTATAACGTATTACATTATATGGTATAACGTTATAACGTATTACGTTATATAGTGTAGCAGTAGAACGTTATACGTTATAACATAATACGTTCAATGGTATAACTATATAATGTATAATGTCATAACGTATTACGTTATATATTATTACGTTGTATGGTATAACGTTGTAACGTAATACGTTAAATGGTATAACGTTATAACGTATTACGATATGTAGTATAGCGTTATATGGTAAAACGTTAAACGTACTATGTTATATAGTATAACGTTGTATGGTATAACGTTATAACGTAATACGTTATATGGTATAACATTAATAGGACAATTTCGGTTTCATATTTACATAACTGATATACCGTATTAGGTTATATGGTATAACGTTATAACGTATTACGATATATAGTATAACGTTATATGGTATAACGTTGTAACGTAATACGTTATATGGTCTAACGTTAATAGGCCAATTCCGGTTTCATATTTACAGAACTGATATACCGTATTAGGTTATATGGTATAACGTTATAACGTATTACCATATATAGTATAACGTTATATGGTATAACGTTCTAACGTATTACGTTATATGGTATAACGTTATAACTTATTACTTTATATAGTATAACGTTATATGGTAAAACGTTATAACGTATTACGTTATATAGTATAAAGTTTTATGGTATAACGTTATAACGTCTTACGTTATATGGTACAACGTTACAACGTATTACGATACATAGTATAATGTTATATGGTAAAACGTTATAACGTATTACATTATATGGTATAATATATAATTATATAGTACAACGTTGTATGGAATAACGTTATAACGTAATACGTTATATGGTATAATATATAATTATATAGTATAACGTTGTATGGTATAACGTTATAACGTAATACGTCATATGGTATAACGTTACAACGTATTACGTTACATAGTATAATGTTATATGGTAAAACGTTATAACGTATTACATTATATGGTATAACGTTATAACGTATTACGTTATATAGTGTAGCGGTAGAACGTATTACGTTATAACATAATACGTTCAATGGTATAACGATATAATGTATAAAGTTATAACGTATTACGTTATATATTATTACGTTGTATGGTATAACGTTGTAACGTAATACGTTATATGGTATAACGTTATAACGTATCACGATATATAGTATAGCGTTATATGGTAAAACGTTATAACGTAGTACGTTATATAGTATAACGTTGCATGGTATAACGTTATAACGTAATACGTTATATGGTATAACATTAATAGGACAATTCCGGTTTCATATTTACAGAACTGATATGACGTATTACGTTATATGGTATAACGTTAATAGGCCAATTCCGGTTTCATATTTACAGAACTGATATAACGTATTACGTTACATGGTATAACGATATAACGTATTACGTTATATAGTGTAGCGGTAGAACGTATTACGTTATAACATAATACGTTCAATGTTATAACGATATAATGTATAAAGTTATAACGTATTACGTTATATATTATTACGTTGTATGGTATAACGTTGTAACGTAATACGTGATATGGTATAACGTTATAACGTATCACGATATGTAGTATAGCGTTATATGGTAAAACGTTATAAAGTAGTACGTTATATAGTATAACGTTGTATGGTATAACGTTATAACGTAATACATTATATGGTATAACATTAATAGGACAATTCCGGTTTCATATTTACAGAACTGATATACCGTATTAGGTTATATGGTATAACGTTATAACGTATTACCATATATAGTATAACGTTATATGGTATAACGTTGTAACGTATTACGTTATATGGTATAACGTTATAACTTATTACTTTATATAGTATAACGTTATATGGTAAAACGTTATAACGTATTACGTTATATAGTATAACGTGGCATGGTATAACGTTATAACATAATACGTCATATGGTATAACGTTAATAGTCCAATTCCGGTTTCATATTTACAGAACTGATATAACGTATTACGTTACATATATAACGTTATAACGTATTACGTTATATAGTGTAGCGGTAGAACGTATTACGTTATAACATACTACGTTCAATTTTATAACGATATAATGTATAAAGTTATAACGTATTACGTTATATAGTATAACGTGGCATGGTATAACGTTATAACGTAATACGTCATATGGTATAACGTTAATAGTCCAATTCCGGTTTCATATTTACAGAACTGATATAACGTATTACGTTACATATATAACGTTATAACGTATTACGTTATATAGTGTAGCGGTAGAACGTATTACGTTATAACATAATACGTTCAATGGTATAACGATATAATGTATAATGTCATAACGTATTACGTCATATATTATTACGTTGTGTGGTATAACGTTGTAACGTAATACGTTATATGGTATAACTTTATAACGTATTACGATATGTAGTATAGCGTTATATGGTAAAACGTTATAACGTACTACGTTATATAGAATAACGTTGTATGGTATAACGTTATAACGTAATACGTTATATGGTATGACATTAATAGGACAATTCCGGTTTCATATTTACAGAACTGATATAACGTATTACGCTACATATATAACGTTATAACGTATTACGTTATATAGTGTAGCGGTAGAACGTATTACGTTATAACATAATACGTTCAATGGTATAACGATATAATGTATAATGTCATAACGTATTACGTTATATATTATTACGTTGTATGGTATAACGTTGTAACGTAATACGTTATATGGTATAACGTTATAACGTCTTACGTTATATGGTACAACGTTACAACGTATTACGTTACATAGTATAATGTTATATGGTAAAACGTTATAACGTATTACATTATATGGTATAACGTTATAACGTATTACGTTATATAGTGTAGCAGTAGAACGTTATACGTTATAACATAATACGTTCAATGGTATAACGATATAATGTATAATGTCATAACGTATTACGTTATATATTATTACGTTGTATGGTATAACGTTGTAACGTAATACGTTAAATGGTATAACGTTATAACGTATTACGATATGTAGTATAGCGTTATATGGTAAAACGTTAAACGTACTATGTTATATAGTATAACGTTGTATGGTATAACGTTATAACGTAATACGTTATATGGTATAACATTAATAGGACAATTTCGGTTTCATATTTACATAACTGATATACCGTATTAGGTTATATGGTATAACGTTATAACGTATTACGATATATAGTATAACGTTATATGGTATAACGTTGTAACGTAATACGTTATATGGTCTAACGTTAATAGGCCAATTCCGGTTTCATATTTACAGAACTGATATACCGTATTAGGTTATATGGTATAACGTTATAACGTATTACCATATATAGTATAACGTTATATGGTATAACGTTCTAACGTATTACGTTATATGGTATAACGTTATAACTTATTACTTTATATAGTATAACGTTATATGGTAAAACGTTATAACGTATTACGTTATATAGTATAACGTGGCATGGTATAACGTTATAACGTAATACGTCATATGGTATAACGTTAATAGTCCAATTCCGGTTTCATATTTACAGAACTGATATAACGTATTACGCTACATATATAACGTTATAACGTATTACGTTATATAGTGTAGCGGTAGAACGTATTACGTTATAACATAATACGTTCAATGGTATAACGATATAATGTATAATGTCATAACGTATTACGTTATATATTATTACGTTGTATGGTATAACGTTGTAACGTAATACGTTATATGGTATAACGTTATAACGTCTTACGTTATATGGTACAACGTTACAACGTATTACGTTACATAGTATAATGTTATATGGTAAAACGTTATAACGTATTACATTATATGGTATAACGTTATAACGTATTACGTTATATAGTGTAGCAGTAGAACGTTATACGTTATAACATAATACGTTCAATGGTATAACGATATAATGTATAATGTCATAACGTATTACGTTATATATTATTACGTTGTATGGTATAACGTTGTAACGTAATACGTTAAATGGTATAACGTTATAACGTATTACGATATGTAGTATAGCGTTATATGGTAAAACGTTAAACGTACTATGTTATATAGTATAACGTTGTATGGTATAACGTTATAACGTAATACGTTATATGGTATAACATTAATAGGACAATTTCGGTTTCATATTTACATAACTGATATACCGTATTAGGTTATATGGTATAACGTTATAACGTATTACGATATATAGTATAACGTTATATGGTATAACGTTGTAACGTAATACGTTATATGGCCTAACGTTAATAGGCCAATTCCGGTTTCATATTTACAGAACTGATATACCGTATTAGGTTATATGGTATAACGTTATAACGTATTACCATATATAGTATAACGTTATATGGTATAACGTTCTAACGTATTACGTTATATGGTATAACGTTATAACTTATTACTTTATATAGTATAACGTTATATGGTAAAACGTTATAACGTATTACGTTATATAGTATAAAGTTTTATGGTATAACGTTATAACGTCTTACGTTATATGGTACAACGTTACAACGTATTACGATACATAGTATAATGTTATATGGTAAAACGTTATAACGTATTACATTATATGGTATAATATATAATTATATAGTACAACGTTGTATGGAATAACGTTATAACGTAATACGTTATATGGTATAATATATAATTATATAGTATAACGTTGTATGGTATAACGTTATAACGTAATACGTCATATGGTATAACGTTACAACGTATTACGTTACATAGTATAATGTTATATGGTAAAACGTTATAACGTATTACATTATATGGTATAACGTTATAACGTATTACGTTATATAGTGTAGCGGTAGAACGTATTACGTTATAACATAATACGTTCAATGGTATAACGATATAATGTATAAAGTTATAACGTATTACGTTATATATTATTACGTTGTATGGTATAACGTTGTAACGTAATACGTTATATGGTATAACGTTATAACGTATCACGATATATAGTATAGCGTTATATGGTAAAACGTTATAACGTAGTACGTTATATAGTATAACGTTGCATGGTATAACGTTATAACGTAATACGTTATATGGTATAACATTAATAGGACAATTCCGGTTTCATATTTACAGAACTGATATGACGTATTACGTTATATGGTATAACGTTAATAGGCCAATTCCGGTTTCATATTTACAGAACTGATATAACGTATTACGTTACATGGTATAACGATATAACGTATTACGTTATATAGTGTAGCGGTAGAACGTATTACGTTATAACATAATACGTTCAATGTTATAACGATATAATGTATAAAGTTATAACGTATTACGTTATATATTATTGCGTTGTATGGTATAACGTTGTAACGTAATACGTGATATGGTATAACGTTATAACGTATCACGATATGTAGTATAGCGTTATATGGTAAAACGTTATAAAGTAGTACGTTATATAGTATAACGTTGTATGGTATAACGTTATAACGTAATACGTTATATGGTCTAACGTTAATAGGCCAATTCCGGTTTCATATTTACAGAACTGATATACCGTATTAGGTTATATGGTATAACGTTATAACGTATTACCATATATAGTATAACGTTATATGGTATAACGTTCTAACGTATTACGTTATATGGTATAACGTTATAACTTATTACTTTATATAGTATAACGTTATATGGTAAAACGTTATAACGTATTACGTTATATAGTATAACGTGGCATGGTATAACGTTATAACGTAATACGTCATATGGTATAACGTTAATAGTCCAATTCCGGTTTCATATTTACAGAACTGATATAACGTATTACGCTACATATATAACGTTATAACGTATTACGTTATATAGTGTAGCGGTAGAACGTATTACGTTATAACATAATACGTTCAATGGTATAACGATATAATGTATAATGTCATAACGTATTACGTTATATATTATTACGTTGTATGGTATAACGTTGTAACGTAATACGTTATATGGTATAACGTTATAACGTCTTACGTTATATGGTACAACGTTACAACGTATTACGTTACATAGTATAATGTTATATGGTAAAACGTTATAACGTATTACATTATATGGTATAACGTTATAACGTATTACGTTATATAGTGTAGCAGTAGAACGTTATACGTTATAACATAATACGTTCAATGGTATAACGATATAATGTATAATGTCATAACGTATTACGTTATATATTATTACGTTGTATGGTATAACGTTGTAACGTAATACGTTAAATGGTATAACGTTATAACGTATTACGATATGTAGTATAGCGTTATATGGTAAAACGTTAAACGTACTATGTTATATAGTATAACGTTGTATGGTATAACGTTATAACGTAATACGTTATATGGTATAACATTAATAGGACAATTTCGGTTTCATATTTACATAACTGATATACCGTATTAGGTTATATGGTATAACGTTATAACGTATTACGATATATAGTATAACGTTATATGGTATAACGTTGTAACGTAATACGTTATATGGTCTAACGTTAATAGGCCAATTCCGGTTTCATATTTACAGAACTGATATACCGTATTAGGTTATATGGTATAACGTTATAACGTATTACCATATATAGTATAACGTTATATGGTATAACGTTCTAACGTATTACGTTATATGGTATAACGTTATAACTTATTACTTTATATAGTATAACGTTATATGGTAAAACGTTATAACGTATTACGTTATATAGTATAAAGTTTTATGGTATAACGTTATAACGTCTTACGTTATATGGTACAACGTTACAACGTATTACGATACATAGTATAATGTTATATGGTAAAACGTTATAACGTATTACATTGTATGGTATAATATATAATTATATAGTACAACGTTGTATGGAATAACGTTATAACGTAATACGTTATATGGTATAATATATAATTATATAGTATAACGTTGTATGGTATAACGTTATAACGTAATACGTCATATGGTATAACGTTACAACGTATTACGTTACATAGTATAATGTTATATGGTAAAACGTTATAACGTATTACATTATATGGTATAACGTTATAACGTATTACGTTATATAGTGTAGCGGTAGAACGTATTACGTTATAACATAATACGTTCAATGGTATAACGATATAATGTATAAAGTTATAACGTATTACGTTATATATTATTACGTTGTATGGTATAACGTTGTAACGTAATACGTTATATGGTATAACGTTATAACGTATCACGATATATAGTATAGCGTTATATGGTAAAACGTTATAACGTAGTACGTTATATAGTATAACGTTGCATGGTATAACGTTATAACGTAATACGTTATATGGTATAACATTAATAGGACAATTCCGGTTTCATATTTACAGAACTGATATGACGTATTACGTTATATGGTATAACGTTAATAGGCCAATTCCGGTTTCATATTTACAGAACTGATATAACGTATTACGTTACATGGTATAACGATATAACGTATTACGTTATATAGTGTAGCGGTAGAACGTATTACGTTATAACATAATACGTTCAATGTTATAACGATATAATGTATAAAGTTATAACGTATTACGTTATATATTATTACGTTGTATGGTATAACGTTGTAACGTAATACGTGATATGGTATAACGTTATAACGTATCACGATATGTAGTATAGCGTTATATGGTAAAACGTTATAAAGTAGTACGTTATATAGTATAACGTTGTATGGTATAACGTTATAACGTAATACATTATATGGTATAACATTAATAGGACAATTCCGGTTTCATATTTACAGAACTGATATACCGTATTAGGTTATATGGTATAACGTTATAACGTATTACCATATATAGTATAACGTTATATGGTATAACGTTGTAACGTATTACGTTATATGGTATAACGTTATAACTTATTACTTTATATAGTATAACGTTATATGGTAAAACGTTATAACGTATTACGTTATATAGTATAACGTGGCATGGTATAACGTTATAACGTAATACGTCATATGGTATAACGTTAATAGTCCAATTCCGGTTTCATATTTACAGAACTGATATAACGTATTACGTAACATATATAACGTTATAACGTATTACGTTATATAGTGTAGCGGTAGAACGTATTACGTTATAACATACTACGTTCAATTTTATAACGATATAATGTATAAAGTTATAACGTATTACGTTATATATTATTACGTTGTATGGTATAACGTTGTAACGTAATACGTTATATGGTATAACGTTATAACTTATTACTTTATATAGTATAACGTTATATGGTAAAACGTTATAACGTATTACGATATATAGTATAACGTTATATGGTATAACGTTATAACGTAATGCATTATATGGTATAATATATAATTATATAGCATAACGTTGTATTTTATAACGTTATAACGTAATACGTCATATGGTATAACGTTACAGCGTATTACGTTACATAGTATAATGTCATATGGTAAAACGTTATAACGTATTACATTATATGGTATAACGTTATAACGTATTACGTTATATAGTGTAGCGGTAGAACGTATTACGTTATAACATAATACGTTCAATGGTATAACGATATAATGTATAATGTCATAACGTATTACGATATATAGTATAACGTTGTATGGTATAACGTTATAACGTAATACGTTATATGGTATAATATATAATTATATAGTATAACGTTGTATGGTATAACGTTATAACGTAATACGTTGTATGGTATAACGTTATAACGTAATACGTAATATGGTATAACGTTAATTGCCCAATTCCGGCTTCATATTTACAGAACTGATATGACGTATTACGTTATATGGTATAACGTTAATAGGCCAATTCCGGTTTCATATTTACAGAACTGATATAACGTATTACGTTACATGGTATAACGATATAACGTATTACGTTACATATATAACGTTATAACGTATTACGTTATATAGTGTAGCGGTAGAACGTATTACGTTATAACATAATACGTTCAATGGTATAACGATATAATGTATAATGTCATAACGTATTACGTTATATATTATTACGTTGTATGGTATAACGTTGTAACGTAATACGTTAAATGGTATAACGTTATAACGTATTACGATATGTAGTATAGCGTTATATGGTAAAACGTTAAACGTACTATGTTATATAGTATAACGTTGTATGGTATAACGTTATAACGTAATACGTTATATGGTATAACATTAATAGGACAATTTCGGTTTCATATTTACATAACTGATATACCGTATTAGGTTATATGGTATAACGTTATAACGTATTACGATATATAGTATAACGTTATATGGTATAACGTTGTAACGTAATACGTTATATGGTCTAACGTTAATAGGCCAATTCCGGTTTCATATTTACAGAACTGATATACCGTATTAGGTTATATGGTATAACGTTATAACGTATTACCATATATAGTATAACGTTATATGGTATAACGTTCTAACGTATTACGTTATATGGTATAACGTTATAACTTATTACTTTATATAGTATAACGTTATATGGTAAAACGTTATAACGTATTACGTTATATAGTATAAAGTTTTATGGTATAACGTTATAACGTCTTACGTTATATGGTACAACGTTACAACGTATTACGATACATAGTATAATGTTATATGGTAAAACGTTATAACGTATTACATTATATGGTATAATATATAATTATATAGTACAACGTTGTATGGAATAACGTTATAACGTAATACGTTATATGGTATAATATATAATTATATAGTATAACGTTGTATGGTATAACGTTATAACGTAATACGTCATATGGTATAACGTTACAACGTATTACGTTACATAGTATAATGTTATATGGTAAAACGTTATAACGTTTTACATTATATGGTATAACGTTATAACGTATTACGTTATATAGTGTAGCGGTAGAACGTATTACGTTATAACATAATACGTTCAATGGTATAACGATATAATGTATAAAGTTATAACGTATTACGTTATATATTATTACGTTGTATGGTATAACGTTGTAACGTAATACGTTATATGGTATAACGTTATAACGTATCACGATATATAGTATAGCGTTATATGGTAAAACGTTATAACGTAGTACGTTATATAGTATAACGTTGCATGGTATAACGTTATAACGTAATACGTTATATGGTATAACATTAATAGGACAATTCCGGTTTCATATTTACAGAACTGATATGACGTATTACGTTATATGGTATAACGTTAATAGGCCAATTCCGGTTTCATATTTACAGAACTGATATAACGTATTACGTTACATGGTATAACGATATAACGTATTACGTTATATAGTGTAGCGGTAGAACGTATTACGTTATAACATAATACGTTCAATGTTATAACGATATAATGTATAAAGTTATAACGTATTACGTTATATATTATTACGTTGTATGGTATAACGTTGTAACGTAATACGTGATATGGTATAACGTTATAACGTATCACGATATGTAGTATAGCGTTATATGGTAAAACGTTATAAAGTAGTACGTTATATAGTATAACGTTGTATGGTATAACGTTATAACGTAATACATTATATGGTATAACATTAATAGGACAATTCCGGTTTCATATTTACAGAACTGATATACCGTATTAGGTTATATGGTATAACGTTATAACGTATTACCATATATAGTATAACGTTATATGGTATAACGTTGTAACGTATTACGTTATATGGTATAACGTTATAACTTATTACTTTATATAGTATAACGTTATATGGTAAAACGTTATAACGTATTACGTTATATAGTATAACGTGGCATGGTATAACGTTATAACGTAATACGTCATATGGTATAACGTTAATAGTCCAATTCCGGTTTCATATTTACAGAACTGATATAACGTATTACGTAACATATATAACGTTATAACGTATTACGTTATATAGTGTAGCGGTAGAACGTATTACGTTATAACATACTACGTTCAATTTTATAACGATATAATGTATAAAGTTATAACGTATTACGTTATATATTATTACGTTGTATGGTATAACGTTGTAACGTAATACGTTATATGGTATAACGTTATAACTTATTACTTTATATAGTATAACGTTATATGGTAAAACGTTATAACGTATTACGATATATAGTATAACGTTATATGGTATAACGTTATAACGTAATGCATTATATGGTATAATATATAATTATATAGCATAACGTTGTATTTTATAACGTTATAACGTAATACGTCATATGGTATAACGTTACAGCGTATTACGTTACATAGTATAATGTCATATGGTAAAACGTTATAACGTATTACATTATATGGTATAACGTTATAACGTATTACGTTATATAGTGTAGCGGTAGAACGTATTACGTTATAACATAATACGTTCAATGGTATAACGATATAATGTATAATGTCATAACGTATTACGATATATAGTATAACGTTGTATGGTATAACGTTATAACGTAATACGTTATATGGTATAATATATAATTATATAGTATAACGTTGTATGGTATAACGTTATAACGTAATACGTTGTATGGTATAACGTTATAACGTAATACGTAATATGGTATAACGTTAATTGCCCAATTCCGGCTTCATATTTACAGAACTGATATGACGTATTACGTTATATGGTATAACGTTAATAGGCCAATTCCGGTTTCATATTTACAGAACTGATATAACGTATTACGTTACATGGTATAACGATATAACGTATTACGTTATATAGTATAACGTTATGTGGTAAAACGCTATAACGTACAACGTTATATAGTATAACGTTGTATGGTATAACGTTATAACGTACTACGTCATATGGTATAATGTTAATAGTCCAATTCCGGTTTCATATTTACAGAACTGATATAACGTATTGCGTTACATGGTATAACGTTATAACGTATTACGTTATATAGTGTAGCGGTAGAAAGTATTACGTTATAACATAATACGTTCAATTTTATAACGATATAATGTATAAAGTTATAACGTATTACGTTATATATTATTACGTTGTATGGTATAACGTTGTAACGTAATACGTGATATGGTATAACGTTATAACGTATCACGATATGTAGTATAGCGTTATATGGTAAAACGTTATAAAGTAGTACGTTATATAGTATAACGTTGTATGGTATAACGTTATAACGTAATACATTATATGGTATAACATTAATAGGACAATTCCGGTTTCATATTTACAGAACTGATATACCGTATTAGGTTATATGGTATAACGTTATAACGTATTACGATATATAGTATAGAGTTATACGGTAAAACGTTATAATGTACTACGTTATATTGTATAACGTTGTATGGTATAACGTTATAACGTAATACATTATGGTATAACGTTAATTGCCCAATTCCTGTTTCATATTTACAGAACTGATATGACGTATTACGTTATATGGTATAACGTTATTACGTATTACGTTATGTAGTATAACGTTATATGGTAAAACGTTTTAACGTATTACGTTACACAGTATAGTGTTATATGGTATAAGGTTATAACGTATTACGTTATATAGTATAACGTGGAATGGTATAACGTTATAACGTAATACGTCATATGGTATAACGTTAATAGTCCAATTCCGGTTTCATATTTACAGAACTGATATAACGTATTACGTTACATATATAACGTTATAACGTATTACGTTATATAGTGTAGCGGTAGAACGTATTACGTTATAACATAATACGTTCAATGGTATAACGATATAATGTATAATGTCATAACGTATTACGTCATATATTATTACGTTGTGTGGTATAACGTTGTAACGTAATACGTTATATGGTATAACTTTATAACGTATTACGATATGTAGTATAGCGTTATATGGTAAAACGTTATAACGTACTACGTTATATAGAATAACGTTGTATGGTATAACGTTATAACGTAATACGTTATATGGTATAACATTAATAGGACAATTCCGGTTTCATATTTACAGAACTGATATAACGTATTACGCTACATATATAACGTTATAACGTATTACGTTATATAGTGTAGCGGTAGAACGTATTACGTTATAACATAATACGTTCAATGGTATAACGATATAATGTATAATGTCATAACGTATTACGTTATATATTATTACGTTGTATGGTATAACGTTGTAACGTAATACGTTATATGGTATAACGTTATAACGTCTTACGTTATATGGTACAACGTTACAACGTATTACGTTACATAGTATAATGTTATATGGTAAAACGTTATAACGTATTACATTATATGGTATAACGTTATAACGTATTACGTTATATAGTGTAGCAGTAGAACGTTATACGTTATAACATAATACGTTCAATGGTATAACGATATAATGTATAATGTCATAACGTATTACGTTATATATTATTACGTTGTATGGTATAACGTTGTAACGTAATACGTTAAATGGTATAACGTTATAACGTATTACGATATGTAGTATAGCGTTATATGGTAAAACGTTAAACGTACTATGTTATATAGTATAACGTTGTATGGTATAACGTTATAACGTAATACGTTATATGGTATAACATTAATAGGACAATTTCGGTTTCATATTTACATAACTGATATACCGTATTAGGTTATATGGTATAACGTTATAACGTATTACGATATATAGTATAACGTTATATGGTATAACGTTGTAACGTAATACGTTATATGGTCTAACGTTAATAGGCCAATTCCGGTTTCATATTTACAGAACTGATATACCGTATTAGGTTATATGGTATAACGTTATAACGTATTACCATATGTAGTATAACGTTATATGGTATAACGTTCTAACGTAATACGTCATATGGTATAACGTTAATAGTCCAATTCCGGTTTCATATTTACAGAACTGATATAACGTATTACGCTACATATATAACGTTATAACGTATTACGTTATATAGTGTAGCGGTAGAACGTATTACGTTATAACATAATACGTTCAATGGTGTAACGATATAATGTATAATGTCATAACGTATTACGTTATATATTATTACGTTGTATGGTATAACGTTGTAACGTAATACGTTATATGGTATAACGTTATAACGTCTTACGTTATATGGTACAACGTTACAACGTATTACGTTACATAGTATAATGTTATATGGTAAAACGTTATAACGTATTACATTATATGGTATAACGTTATAACGTATTACGTTATATAGTGTAGCAGTAGAACGTTATACGTTATAACATAATGCGTTCAATGGTATAACGATATAATGTATAATGTCATAACGTATTACGTTATATATTATTACGTTGTATGGTATAACGTTGTAACGTAATACGTTAAATGGTATAACGTTATAACGTATTACGATATGTAGTATAGCGTTATATGGTAAAACGTTAAACGTACTATGTTATATAGTATAACGTTGTATGGTATAACGTTATAACGTAATACGTTATATGGTATAACATTAATAGGACAATTTCGGTTTCATATTTACATAACTGATATACCGTATTAGGTTATATGGTATAACGTTATAACGTATTACGATATATAGTATAACGTTATATGGTATAACGTTGTAACGTAATACGTTATATGGTCTAACGTTAATAGGCCAATTCCGGTTTCATATTTACAGAACTGATATACCGTATTAGGTTATATGGTATAACGTTATAACGTATTACCATATATAGTATAACGTTATATGGTATAACGTTCTAACGTATTACGTTATATGGTATAACGTTATAACTTATTACTTTATATAGTATAACGTTATATGGTAAAACGTTATAACGTATTACGTTATATAGTATAAAGTTTTATGGTATAACGTTATAACGTCTTACGTTATATGGTACAACGTTACAACGTATTACGATACATAGTATAATGTTATATGGTAAAACGTTATAACGTATTACATTATATGGTATAATATATAATTATATAGTACAACGTTGTATGGAATAACGTTATAACGTAATACGTTATATGGTATAATATATAATTATATAGTATAACGTTGTATGGTATAACGTTATAACGTAATACGTCATATGGTATAACGTTACAACGTATTACGTTACATAGTATAATGTTATATGGTAAAACGTTATAACGTATTACATTATATGGTATAACGTTATAACGAATTACGTTATATAGTGTAGCGGTAGAACGTATTACGTTATAACATAATACGTTCAATGGTATAACGATATAATGTATAAAGTTATAACGTATTACGTTATATATTATTACGTTGTATGGTATAAAGTTGTAACGTAATACGTTATATGGTATAACGTTATAACGTATCACGATATATAGTATAGCGTTATATGGTAAAACGTTATAACGTAGTACGTTATATAGTATAACGTTGCATGGTATAACGTTATAACGTAATACGTTATATGGTATAACATTAATAGGACAATTCCGGTTTCATATTTACAGAACTGATATGACGTATTACGTTATATGGTATAACGTTAATAGGCCAATTCCGGTTTCATATTTACAGAACTGATATAACGTATTACGTTACATGGTATAACGATATAACGTATTACGTTATATAGTGTAGCGGTAGAACGTATTACGTTATAACATAATACGTTCAATGTTATAACGATATAATGTATAAAGTTATAACGTATTACGTTATATATTATTACGTTGTATGGTATAACGTTGTAACGTAATACGTGATATGGTATAACGTTATAACGTATCACGATATGTAGTATAGCGTTATATGGTAAAACGTTATAAAGTAGTACGTTATATAGTATAACGTTGTATGGTATAACGTTATAACGTAATACATTATATGGTATAACATTAATAGGACAATTCCGGTTTCATATTTACAGAACTGATATACCGTATTAGGTTATATGGTATATCGTTATAACGTATTACCATATATAGTATAACGTTATATGGTATAACGTTGTAACGTATTACGTTATATGGTATAACGTTATAACTTATTACGTTATATAGTATAACGTTATATGGTAAAACGATATAACGTACTACGTTATATAGTATAACGTTGTATGGTATAACGTTGTAACGTAATACGTTATATGGTATAACGTTAATAGGCCAATTCCGGTTTCATATTTACAGAACTGATATAACGTATTACGTTATATGGTATAACGTTATAACGTCTTACGTTATATGGTACAACGTTACAACGTATTACGTTACATAGTATAATGTTATATGGTAAAACGTTATAACGTATTACATTATATGGTATAACGTTATAACGTATTACGTTATATAGTGTAGCAGTAGAACGTTATACGTTATAACATAATACGTTCAATGGTATAACGATATAATGTATAATGTCATAACGTATTACGTTATATATTATTACGTTGTATGGTATAACGTTGTAACGTAATACGTTAAATGGTATAACGTTATAACGTATTACGATATGTAGTATAGCGTTATATTCTAAAACGTTAAACGTACTATGTTATATAGTATAACGTTGTATGGTATAACGTTATAACGTAATACGTTATATGGTATAATATATAATTATATAGTATAACGTTGTATGGTATAACGTTATAACGTAATACGTTGTATGGTATAACGTTATAACGTAATACGTTATATGGTATAACGTTAATTGCCCAATTCCGGTTTCATATTTACAGAACTGATATGACGTATTACGTTATATGGTATAACGTTAATAGGCCAATTCCGGTTTCATATTTACAGAACTGATATAACGTATTACGTTACATGGTATAACGATATAACGTATTACGTTATATAGTATATCGTTATGTGGTAAAACGCTATAACGTACAACGTTATATAGTATAACGTTGTATGGTATAACGTTATAACGTACTACGTCATATGGTATAATGTTAATAGTCCAATTCCGGTTTCATATTTACAGAACTGATATGACGTATTACGTTATATGGTATAACGTTATTACGTATTACGTTATGTAGTATAACGTTATATGGTAAAACGTTTTAACGTATTACGTTACACAGTATAGTGTTATATGGTATAAGGTTATAACGTATTACGTTATATAGTATAACGTGGAATGGTATAACGTTATAACGTAATACGTCATATGGTATAACGTTAATAGTCCAATTCCGGTTTCATATTTACAGAACTGATATAACGTATAACGTTACATATATAACGTTATAACGTATTACGTTATATAGTGTAGCGGTAGAACGTATTACGTTATAACATAATACGTTCAATGGTATAACGATATAATGTATAATGTCATAACGTATTACGTCATATATTTTTACGTTGTGTGGTATAACGTTGTAACGTAATACGTTATATGGTATAACGTTATAACGTACTACGTTATATAGAATAACGTTGTATGGTATAACGTTATAACGTAATACGTTATATGGTATAACATTAATAGGACAATTCCGATTTCATATTTACAGAACTGATATAACGTATTACGTTACATATATAACGTTATAACGTATTACGTTATATAGTGTAGCGGTAGAACGTATTACGTTATAACATAATACGTTCAATGGTATAACGATATAATGTATAATGTCATAACGTATTACGTCATATATTATTACGTTGTGTGGTATAACGTTGTAACGTAATACGTTATATGGTATAACTTTATAACGTATTACGATATGTAGTATAGCGTTATATGGTAAAACGTTATAACGTATTACGTTATATATTATTACGTTGTATGGTATAACGTTGTAACGTAATACGTTATATGGTATAACGTTATAACGTATTACGATATGTAGTATAGTGTTATATGGTAAAACGTTATAACGTACTACGTTATATAGTATAACGTTAATTGCCCAATTCCGGTTTCATATTTACAGAACTGATATGACGTATTACGTTATATGGTATAACGTTAATAGGCCAATTCCGGTTTCATATTTACAGAACTGATATAACGTATTACGTTACATGGTATAACGATATAACGTATTACGTTATATAGTATAACGTTATGTGGTAAAACGCTATAACGTACTACGTTATATAGTATAACGTTGTATGGTATAACGTTGTAACGTAATACGTTATATGGTATAACGTTAATAGGCCAATTCCGGTTTCATATTTACAGAACTGATATAACGTATTACGTTATATGGTATAACGTTATAACGTCTTACGTTATATGGTACAACGTTACAACGTATTACGTTACATAGTATAATGTTATATGGTAAAACGTTATAACGTATTACATTATATGGTATAACGTTATAACGTATTACGTTATATAGTGTAGCAGTAGAACGTATTACGTTATAACGTAATACGTTCAATGTTATAACGATATAATGTATAAAGTTATAACGTATTACGTTATATATTATTACGTTGTATGGTATAACGTTGTAACGTAATACGTGATATGGTATAACGTTATAACGTATCACGATATGTAGTATAGCGTTATATGGTAAAACGTTATAAAGTAGTACGTTATATAGTATAACGTTGTATGGTATAACGTTATAACGTAATACATTATATGGTATAACATTAATAGGACAATTCCGGTTTCATATTTACAGAACTGATATACCGTATTAGGTTATATGGTATAACGTTATAACGTATTACCATATATAGTATAACGTTATATGGTATAACGTTGTAACGTATTACGTTATATGGTATAACGTTATAACTTATTACTTTATATAGTATAACGTTATATGGTAAAACGTTATAACGTATTACGTTATATAGTATAACGTGGCATGGTATAACGTTATAACGTAATACGTCATATGGTATAACGTTAATAGTCCAATTCCGGTTTCATATTTACAGAACTGATATAACGTATTACGTTACATATATAACGTTATAACGTATTACGTTATATAGTGTAGCGGTAGAACGTATTACGTTATAACATACTACGTTCAATTTTATAACGATATAATGTATAAAGTTATAACGTATTACGTTATATATTATTACGTTGTATGGAATAACGTTGTAACGTAATACGTTATATGGTATAACGTTATAACGTATCACGATATGTAGAATAGCGTTATATGGTAAAACGCTATAACGTACTACGTTATATAGTATAACGTTGTATGGTATAACGTTAGAACGTAATACGTTATATGGTATAACGTTAATAGGCCAATTCCGGTTTCATATTTACAGAACTGATATAACGTATTACGTTATATGGTATAACGTTATAACTTATTACTTTATATAGTATAACGTTATATGGTAAAACGTTATAACGTATTACGATATATAGTATAACGTTATATGGTATAACGTTATAACGTAATGCATTATATGGTATAATATATAATTATATAGCATAACGTTGTATTTTATAACGTTATAACGTAATACGTCATATGGTATAACGTTACAGCGTATTACGTTACATAGTATAATGTTATATGGTAAAACGTTATAACGTATTACATTATATGGTATAACGTTATAACGTATTACGTTATATAGTGTAGCGGTAGAACGTATTACGTTATAACATAATACGTTCAATGGTATAACGATATAATGTATAATGTCATAACGTATTACAATATATAGTATAACGTTGTATGGTATAACGTTATAACGTAATACGTTATATGGTATAATATATAATTATATAGTATAACGTTGTATGGTATAACGTTATAACGTAATACGTTGTATGGTATAACGTTATAAGGAAATACGTTATATGGTATAACGTTAATTGCCCAATTCCGGTTTCATATTTACAGAACTGATATGACGTATTACGTTATATGGTATAACGTTAATAGGCCAATTCCGGTTTCATATTTACAGAACTGATATAACGTATTACGTTACATGGTATAACGATATAACGTATTACGTTATATAGTATAACGTTATGTGGTAAAACGCTATAACGTACAACGTTATATAGTATAACGTTGTATGGTATAACGTTATAACGTACTACGTCATATGGTATAATGTTAATAGTCCAATTCTGGTTTCATATTTACAGAACTGATATAACGTATTGCGTTACATGGTATAACGTTATAACGTATTACGTTATATAGTGTAGCGGTAGAACGTATTACGTTATAACATAATACGTTCAATTTTATAACGATATAATGTATAAAGTTATAACGTATTACGTTATATATTATTACGTTGTATGGTATAACGTTGTAACGTAATACGTGATATGGTATAACGTTATAACGTATTACGATATATAGTATAGAGTTATACGGTAAAACGTTATAATGTACTACGTTATATTGTATAACGTTGTATGGTATAACGTTATAACGTAATACATTATGGTATAACGTTAATTGCCCAATTCCTGTTTCATATTTACAGAACTGATATGACGTATTACGTTATATGGTATAACGTTATTACGTATTACGTTATGTAGTATAACGTTATATGGTAAAACGTTTTAACGTATTACGTTACACAGTATAGTGTTATATGGTATAAGGTTATAACGTATTACGTTATATAGTATAACGTGGAATGGTATAACGTTATAACGTAATACGTCATATGGTATAACGTTAATAGTCCAATTCCGGTTTCATATTTACAGAACTGATATAACGTATTACGTTACATATATAACGTTATAACGTATTACGTTATATAGTGTAGCGGTAGAACGTATTACGTTATAACATAATACGTTCAATGGTATAACGATATAATGTATAATGTCATAACGTATTACGTCATATATTATTACGTTGTGTGGTATAACGTTGTAACGTAATACGTTATATGGTATAACTTTATAACGTATTACGATATGTAGTATAGCGTTATATGGTAAAACGTTATAACGTACTACGTTATATAGAATAACGTTGTATGGTATAACGTTATAACGTAATACGTTATATGGTATAACATTAATAGGACAATTCCGGTTTCATATTTACAGAACTGATATAACGTATTACGCTACATATATAACGTTATAACGTATTACGTTATATAGTGTAGCGGTAGAACGTATTACGTTATAACATAATACGTTCAATGGTATAACGATATAATGTATAATGTCATAACGTATTACGTTATATATTATTACGTTGTATGGTATAACGTTGTAACGTAATACGTTATATGGTATAACGTTATAACGTCTTACGTTATATGGTACAACGTTACAACGTATTACGTTACATAGTATAATGTTATATGGTAAAACGTTATAACGTATTACATTATATGGTATAACGTTATAACGTATTACCATATGTAGTATAACGTTATATGGTATAACGTTCTAACGTATTACGTTATATGGTATAACGTTATAACTTATTACTTTATATAGTATAACGTTATATGGTAAAACGTTATAACGTATTACGTTATATAGTATAACGTGGCATGGTATAACGTTATAACGTAATACGTCATATGGTATAACGTTAATAGTCCAATTCCGGTTTCATATTTACAGAACTGATATAACGTATTACGCTACATATATAACGTTATAACGTATTACGTTATATAGTGTAGCGGTAGAACGTATTACGTTATAACATAATACGTTCAATGGTATAACGATATAATGTATAATGTCATAACGTATTACGTTATATATTATTACGTTGTATGGTATAACGTTGTAACGTAATACGTTATATGGTATAACGTTATAACGTCTTACGTTATATGGTACAACGTTACAACGTATTACGTTACATAGTATAATGTTATATGGTAAAACGTTATAACGTATTACATTATATGGTATAACGTTATAACGTATTACGTTATATAGTGTAGCAGTAGAACGTTATACGTTATAACATAATGCGTTCAATGGTATAACGATATAATGTATAATGTCATAACGTATTACGTTATATATTATTACGTTGTATGGTATAACGTTGTAACGTAATACGTTAAATGGTATAACGTTATAACGTATTACGATATGTAGTATAGCGTTATATGGTAAAACGTTAAACGTACTATGTTATATAGTATAACGTTGTATGGTATAACGTTATAACGTAATACGTTATATGGTATAACATTAATAGGACAATTTCGGTTTCATATTTACATAACTGATATACCGTATTAGGTTATATGGTATAACGTTATAACGTATTACGATATATAGTATAACGTTATATGGTATAACGTTGTAACGTAATACGTTATATGGTCTAACGTTAATAGGCCAATTCCGGTTTCATATTTACAGAACTGATATAACGTATTACGTTATATGGTATAACGTTATAACGTCTTACGTTATATGGTACAACGTTACAACGTATTACGTTACATAGTATAATGTTATATGGTAAAACGTTATAACGCATTACATTATATGGTATAACGTTATAACGTATTACGTTATATAGTGTAGCAGTAGAACGTATTACGTTATAACATAATACGTTCAATGGTATAACGATATAATGAATAATGTCATAACGTATTACGATATATAGTATAACGTTGTATGGTATAACGTTATAACGTAATACGTTATATGGTATAATATATAATTATATAGTATAACGTTGTATGGTATAACGTTATAACGTAATACGTTGTATGGTATAACGTTATAACGTAATACGTTATATGGTATAACGTTAATTGCCCAATTCCGGTTTCATATTTACAGAACTGATATGACGTATTACGTTATATGGTATAACGTTAATAGGCCAATTCCGGTTTCATATTTACAGAACTGATATAACGTAGTACGTTACATGGTATAACGATATAACGTATTACGTTATATAGTATAACGTTATGTGGTAAAACGCTATAACGTACAACGTTATATAGTATAACGTTGTATGGTATAACGTTATAACGTACTACGTCATATGGTATAATGTTAATAGTCCAATTCCGGTTTCATATTTACAGAACTGATATGACGTATTACGTTATATGGTATAACGTTATTACGTATTACGTTATGTAGTATAACGTTATATGGTAAAACGTTTTAACGTATTACGTTACACAGTATAGTGTTATATGGTATAAGGTTATAACGTATTACGTTATATAGTATAACGTGGAATGGTATAACGTTATAACGTAATACGTCATATGGTATAACGTTAATAGTCCAATTCCGGTTTCATATTTACAGAACTGATATAACGTATTACGTTACATATATAACGTTATAACGTATTACGTTATATAGTGTAGCGGTAGAACGTATTACGTTATAACATAATACGTTCAATGGTATAACGATATAATGTATAATGTCATAACGTATTACGTCATATATTTTTACGTTGTGTGGTATAACGTTGTAACGTAATACGTTATATGGTATAACGTTATAACGTATTACGATATGTAGTATAGCGTTATATGGTAAAACGTTATAACGTACTACGTTATATAGAATAACGTTGTATGGTATAACGTTATAACGTAATACGTTATATGGTATAACATTAATAGGACAATTCCGATTTCATATTTACAGAACTGATATAACGTATTACGTTACATATATAACGTTATAACGTATTACGTTATATAGTGTAGCGGTAGAACGTATTACGTTATAACATAATACGTTCAATGGTATAACGATATAATGTATAATGTCATAACGTATTACGTCATATATTATTACGTTGTGTGGTATAACGTTGTAACGTAATACGTTATATGGTATAACTTTATAACGTATTACGATATGTAGTATAGCGTTATATGGTAAAACGTTATAACGTATTACGTTATATATTATTACGTTGTATGGTATAACGTTGTAACGTAATACGTTATATGGTATAACGTTATAACGTATTACGATATGTAGTATAGTGTTATATGGTAAAACGTTATAACGTACTACGTTATATAGTATAACGTTAATTGCCCAATTCCGGTTTCATATTTACAGAACTGATATGACGTATTACGTTATATGGTATAACGTTAATAGGCCAATTCCGGTTTCATATTTACAGAACTGATATAACGTATTACGTTACATGGTATAACGATATAACGTATTACGTTATATAGTATAACGTTATGTGGTAAAACGCTATAACGTACTACGTTATATAGTATAACGTTGTATGGTATAACGTTGTAACGTAATACGTTATATGGTATAACGTTAATAGGCCAATTCCGGTTTCATATTTACAGAACTGATATAACGTATTACGTTATATGGTATAACGTTATAACGTCTTACGTTATATGGTACAACGTTACAACGTATTACGTTACATAGTATAATGTTATATGGTAAAACGTTATAACGTATTACATTATATGGTATAACGTTATAACGTATTACGTTATATAGTGTAGCAGTAGAACGTATTACGTTATAACATAATACGTTCAATGTTATAACGATATAATGTATAAAGTTATAACGTATTACGTTATATATTATTACGTTGTATGGTATAACGTTGTAACGTAATACGTGATATGGTATAACGTTATAACGTATCACGATATGTAGTATAGCGTTATATGGTAAAACGTTATAAAGTAGTACGTTATATAGTATAACGTTGTATGGTATAACGTTATAACGTAATACATTATATGGTATAACATTAATAGGACAATTCCGGTTTCATATTTACAGAACTGATATACCGTATTAGGTTATATGGTATAACGTTATAACGTATTACCATATATAGTATAACGTTATATGGTATAACGTTGTAACGTATTACGTTATATGGTATAACGTTATAACTTATTACTTTATATAGTATAACGTTATATGGTAAAACGTTATAACGTATTACGTTATATAGTATAACGTGGCATGGTATAACGTTATAACGTAATACGTCATATGGTATAACGTTAATAGTCCAATTCCGGTTTCATATTTACAGAACTGATATAACGTATTACGTTACATATATAACGTTATAACGTATTACGTTATATAGTGTAGCGGTAGAACGTATTACGTTATAACATACTACGTTCAATTTTATAACGATATAATGTATAAAGTTATAACGTATTACGTTATATATTATTACGTTGTATGGTATAACGTTGTAACGTAATACGTTATATGGTATAACGTTATAACGTATCACGATATGTAGAATAGCGTTATATGGTAAAACGCTATAACGTACTACGTTATATAGTATAACGTTGTATGGTATAACGTTAGAACGTAATACGTTATATGGTATAACGTTAATAGGCCAATTCCGGTTTCATATTTACAGAACTGATATAACGTATTACGTTATATGGTATAACGTTATAACTTATTACTTTATATAGTATAACGTTATATGGTAAAACGTTATAACGTATTACGATATATAGTATAACGTTATATGGTATAACGTTATAACGTAATGCATTATATGGTATAATATATAATTATATAGCATAACGTTGTATTTTATAACGTTATAACGTAATACGTCATATGGTATAACGTTACAGCGTATTACGTTACATAGTATAATGTTATATGGTAAAACGTTATAACGTATTACATTATATGGTATAACGTTATAACGTATTACGTTATATAGTGTAGCGGTAGAACGTATTACGTTATAACATAATACGTTCAATGGTATAACGATATAATGTATAATGTCATAACGTATTACAATATATAGTATAACGTTGTATGGTATAACGTTATAACGTAATACGTTATATGGTATAATATATAATTATATAGTATAACGTTGTATGGTATAACGTTATAACGTAATACGTTGTATGGTATAACGTTATAACGAAATACGTTATATGGTATAACGTTAATTGCCCAATTCCGGTTTCATATTTACAGAACTGATATGACGTATTACGTTATATGGTATAACGTTAATAGGCCAATTCCGGTTTCATATTTACAGAACTGATATAACGTATTACGTTACATGGTATAACGATATAACGTATTACGTTATATAGTATAACGTTATGTGGTAAAACGCTATAACGTACAACGTTATATAGTATAACGTTGTATGGTATAACGTTATAACGTACTACGTCATATGGTATAATGTTAATAGTCCAATTCCGGTTTCATATTTACAGAACTGATATAACGTATTGCGTTACATGGTATAACGTTATAACGTCTTACGTTATATGGTACAACGTTACAACGTATTACGTTACATAGTATAATGTTATATGGTAAAACGTTATAACGCATTACATTATATGGTATAACGTTATAACGTATTACGTTATATAGTGTAGCAGTAGAACGTATTACGTTATAACATAATACGTTCAATGGTATAACGATATAATGAATAATGTCATAACGTATTACGATATATAGTATAACGTTGTATGGTATAACGTTATAACGTAATACGTTATATGGTATAATATATAATTATATAGTATAACGTTGTATGGTATAACGTTATAACGTAATACGTTGTATGGTATAACGTTATAACGTAATACGTTATATGGTATAACGTTAATTGCCCAATTCCGGTTTCATATTTACAGAACTGATATGACGTATTACGTTATATGGTATAACGTTAATAGGCCAATTCCGGTTTCATATTTACAGAACTGATATAACGTATTACGTTACATGGTATAACGATATAACGTATTACGTTATATAGTATAACGTTATGTGGTAAAACGCTATAACGTACAACGTTATATAGTATAACGTTGTATGGTATAACGTTATAACGTACTACGTCATATGGTATAACGTTAATAGGCCAATTCCGGTTTCATATTTACAGAACTGATATGACGTATTACGTTATATGGTATAACGTTATTACGTATTACGTTATGTAGTATAACGTTATATGGTAAAACGTTTTAACGTATTACGTTACACAGTATAGTGTTATATGGTATAAGGTTATAACGTATTACGTTATATAGTATAACGTGGAATGGTATAACGTTATAACGTAATACGTCATATGGTATAACGTTAATAGTCCAATTCCGGTTTCATATTTACAGAACTGATATAACGTATTACGTTACATATATAACGTTATAACGTATTACGTTATATAGTGTAGCGGTAGAACGTATTACGTTATAACATAATACGTTCAATGGTATAACGATATAATGTATAATGTCATAACGTATTACGTCATATATTTTTACGTTGTGTGGTATAACGTTGTAACGTAATACGTTATATGGTATAACGTTATAACGTATTACGATATGTAGTATAGCGTTATATGGTAAAACGTTATAACGTACTACGTTATATAGAATAACGTTGTATGGTATAACGTTATAACGTAATACGTTATATGGTATAACATTAATAGGACAATTCCGATTTCATATTTACAGAACTGATATAACGTATTACGTTACATATATAACGTTATAACGTATTACGTTATATAGTGTAGCGGTAGAACGTATTACGTTATAACATAATACGTTCAATGGTATAACGATATAATGTATAATGTCATAACGTATTACGTCATATATTATTACGTTGTGTGGTATAACGTTGTAACGTAATACGTTATATGGTATAACTTTATAACGTATTACGATATGTAGTATAGCGTTATATGGTAAAACGTTATAACGTATTACGTTATATATTATTACGTTGTATGGTATAACGTTGTAACGTAATACGTTATATGGTATAACGTTATAACGTATTACGATATGTAGTATAGTGTTATATGGTAAAACGTTATAACGTACTACGTTATATAGTATAACGTTAATTGCCCAATTCCGGTTTCATATTTACAGAACTGATATGACGTATTACGTTATATGGTATAACGTTAATAGGCCAATTCCGGTTTCATATTTACAGAACTGATATAACGTATTACGTTACATGGTATAACGATATAACGTATTACGTTATATAGTATAACGTTATGTGGTAAAACGCTATAACGTACTACGTTATATAGTATAACGTTGTATGGTATAACGTTGTAACGTAATACGTTATATGGTATAACGTTAATAGGCCAATTCCGGTTTCATATTTACAGAACTGATATAACGTATTACGTTATATGGTATAACGTTATAACGTCTTACGTTATATGGTACAACGTTACAACGTATTACGTTACATAGTATAATGTTATATGGTAAAACGTTATAACGTATTACATTATATGGTATAACGTTATAACGTATTACGTTATATAGTGTAGCAGTAGAACGTATTACGTTATAACATAATACGTTCAATGTTATAACGATATAATGTATAAAGTTATAACGTATTACGTTATATATTATTACGTTGTATGGTATAACGTTGTAACGTAATACGTGATATGGTATAACGTTATAACGTATCACGATATGTAGTATAGCGTTATATGGTAAAACGTTATAAAGTAGTACGTTATATAGTATAACGTTGTATGGTATAACGTTATAACGTAATACATTATATGGTATAACATTAATAGGACAATTCCGGTTTCATATTTACAGAACTGATATACCGTATTAGGTTATATGGTATAACGTTATAACGTATTACCATATATAGTATAACGTTATATGGTATAACGTTGTAACGTATTACGTTATATGGTATAACGTTATAACTTATTACTTTATATAGTATAACGTTATATGGTAAAACGTTATAACGTATTACGTTATATAGTATAACGTGGCATGGTATAACGTTATAACGTAATACGTCATATGGTATAACGTTAATAGTCCAATTCCGGTTTCATATTTACAGAACTGATATAACGTATTACGTTACATATATAACGTTATAACGTATTACGTTATATAGTGTAGCGGTAGAACGTATTACGTTATAACATACTACGTTCAATTTTATAACGATATAATGTATAAAGTTATAACGTATTACGTTATATATTATTACGTTGTATGGTATAACGTTGTAACGTAATACGTTATATGGTATAACGTTATAACGTATCACGATATGTAGAATAGCGTTATATGGTAAAACGCTATAACGTACTACGTTATATAGTATAACGTTGTATGGTATAACGTTAGAACGTAATACGTTATATGGTATAACGTTAATAGGCCAATTCCGGTTTCATATTTACAGAACTGATATAACGTATTACGTTATATGGTATAACGTTATAACTTATTACTTTATATAGTATAACGTTATATGGTAAAACGTTACAACGTATTACGATATATAGTATAACGTTATATGGTATAACGTTATAACGTAATGCATTATATGGTATAATATATAATTATATAGCATAACGTTGTATTTTATAACGTTATAACGTAATACGTCATATGGTATAACGTTACAGCGTATTACGTTACATAGTATAATGTTATATGGTAAAACGTTATAACGTATTACATTATATGGTATAACGTTATAACGTATTACGTTATATAGTGTAGCGGTAGAACGTATTACGTTATAACATAATACGTTCAATGGTATAACGATATAATGTATAATGTCATAACGTATTACAATATATAGTATAACGTTGTATGGTATAACGTTATAACGTAATACGTTATATGGTATAATATATAATTATATAGTATAACGTTGTATGGTATAACGTTATAACGTAATACGTTGTATGGTATAACGTTATAACGAAATACGTTATATGGTATAACGTTAATTGCCCAATTCCGGTTTCATATTTACAGAACTGATATGACGTATTACGTTATATGGTATAACGTTAATAGGCCAATTCCGGTTTCATATTTACAGAACTGATATAACGTGTTACGTTACATGGTATAACGATATAACGTATTACGTTATATAGTATAACGTTATGTGGTAAAACGCTATAACGTACAACGTTATATAGTATAACGTTGTATGGTATAACGTTATAACGTACTACGTCATATGGTATAATGTTAATAGTCCAATTCCGGTTTCATATTTACAGAACTGATATAACGTATTGCGTTACATGGTATAACGTTATAACGTATTACGTTATATAGTGTAGCGGTAGAACGTATTACGTTATAACATAATACGTTCAATTTTATAACGATATAATGTATAAAGTTATAACGTATTACGTTATATATTATTACGTTGTATGGTATAACGTTGTAACGTAATACGTGATATGGTATAACGTTATAACGTATCACGATATGTAGTATAGCGTTATATGGTAAAACGTTATAAAGTAGTACGTTATATAGTATAACGTTGTATGGTATAACGTTATAACGTAATACATTATATGGTATAACATTAATAGGACAATTCCGGTTTCATATTTACAGAACTGATATACCGTATTAGGTTATATGGTATAACGTTATAACGTATTACGATATATAGTATAGAGTTATACGGTAAAACGTTATAATGTACTACGTTATATTGTATAACGTTGTATGGTATAACGTTATAACGTAATACATTATGGTATAACGTTAATTGCCCAATTCCTGTTTCATATTTACAGAACTGATATGACGTATTACGTTATATGGTATAACGTTATTACGTATTACGTTATGTAGTATAACGTTATATGGTAAAACGTTTTAACGTATTACGTTACACAGTATAGTGTTATATGGTATAAGGTTATAACGTATTACGTTATATAGTATAACGTGGAATGGTATAACGTTATAACGTAATACGTCATATGGTATAACGTTAATAGTCCAATTCCGGTTTCATATTTACAGAACTGATATAACGTATTACGTTACATATATAACGTTATAACGTATTACGTTATATAGTGTAGCGGTAGAACGTATTACGTTATAACATAATACGTTCAATGGTATAACGATATAATGTATAATGTCATAACGTATTACGTCATATATTATTACGTTGTGTGGTATAACGTTGTAACGTAATACGTTATATGGTATAACTTTATAACGTATTACGATATGTAGTATAGCGTTATATGGTAAAACGTTATAACGTACTACGTTATATAGAATAACGTTGTATGGTATAACGTTATAACGTAATACGTTATATGGTATAACATTAATAGGACAATTCCGGTTTCATATTTACAGAACTGATATAACGTATTACGCTACATATATAACGTTATAACGTATTACGTTATATAGTGTAGCGGTAGAACGTATTACGTTATAACATAATACGTTCAATGGTATAACGATATAATGTATAATGTCATAACGTATTACGTTATATATTATTACGTTGTATGGTATAACGTTGTAACGTAATACGTTATATGGTATAACGTTATAACGTCTTACGTTATATGGTACAACGTTACAACGTATTACGTTACATAGTATAATGTTATATGGTAAAACGTTATAACGTATTACATTATATGGTATAACGTTATAACGTATTACGTTATATAGTGTAGCAGTAGAACGTTATACGTTATAACATAATACGTTCAATGGTATAACGATATAATGTATAATGTCATAACGTATTACGTTATATATTATTACGTTGTATGGTATAACGTTGTAACGTAATACGTGATATGGTATAACGTTATAACGTATCACGATATGTAGTATAGCGTTATATGGTAAAACGTTATAAAGTAGTACGTTATATAGTATAACGTTGTATGGTATAACGTTATAACGTAATACATTATATGGTATAACATTAATAGGACAATTCCGGTTTCATATTTACAGAACTGATATACCGTATTAGGTTATATGGTATAACGTTATAACGTATTAACATATATAGTATAACGTTATATGGTATAACGTTGTAACGTATTACGTTATATGGTATATCGTTATAACTTATTACTTTATATAGTATAACGTTATATGGTAAAACGTTATAACGTATTACGTTATATAGTATAACGTGGCATGGTATAACGTTATAACGTAATACGTCATATGGTATAACGTTAATAGTCCAATTCCGGTTTCATATTTACAGAACTGATATAACGTATTACGTTACATATATAACGTTATAACGTATTACGTTATATAGTGTAGCGGTAGAACGTATTACGTTATAACATACTACGTTCAATTTTATAACGATATAATGTATAAAGTTATAACGTATTACGTTATATATTATTACGTTGTATGGTATAACGTTGTAACGTCATACGTTATATGGTATAACGTTATAACGTATCACGATATGTAGAATAGCGTTATATGGTAAAACGCTATAACGTACTACGTTATATAGTATAACGTTGTATGGTATAACGTTAGAACGTAATACGTTATATGGTATAACGTTAATAGGCCAATTCCGGTTTCATATTTACAGAACTGATATAACGTATTACGTTATATGGTATAACGTTATAACTTATTACTTTATATAGTATAACGTTATATGGTAAAACGTTATAACGTATTACGATATATAGTATGACGTTATATGGTATAACGTTATAACGTAATGCATTATATGGTATAATATATAATTATATAGCATAACGTTGTATTTTATAACGTTATAACGTAATACGTCATATGGTATAACGTTACAGCGTATTACGTTACATAGTATAATGTTATATGGTAAAACGTTATAACGTATTACATTATATGGTATAACGTTATAACGTATTACGTTATATAGTGTAGCGGTAGAACGTATTACGTTATAACATAATACGTTCAATGGTATAACGATATAATGTATAATGTCATAACGTATTACAATATATAGTATAACGTTGTATGGTATAACGTTATAACGTAATACGTTATATGGTATAATATATAATTATATAGTATAACGTTGTATGGTATAACGTTATAACGTAATACGTTGTATGGTATAACGTTATAACGAAATACGTTATATGGTATAACGTTAATTGCCCAATTCCGGTTTCATATTTACAGAACTGATATGACGTATTACGTTATATGGTATAACGTTAATAGGCCAATTCCGGTTTCGTATTTACAGAACTGATATAACGTATTACGTTACATGGTATAACGATATAACGTATTACGTTATATAGTATAACGTTATGTGGTAAAACGCTATAACGTACAACGTTATATAGTATAACGTTGTATGGTATAACGTTATAACGTACTACGTCATATGGTATAATGTTAATAGTCCAATTCCGGTTTCATATTTACAGAACTGATATAACGTATTGCGTTACATGGTATAACGTTATAACGTCTTACGTTATATGGTACAACGTTACAACGTATTACGTTACATAGTATAATGTTATATGGTAAAACGTTATAACGCATTACATTATATGGTATAACGTTATAACGTATTACGTTATATAGTGTAGCAGTAGAACGTATTACGTTATAACATAATACGTTCAATGGTATAACGATATAATGAATAATGTCATAACGTATTACGATATATAGTATAACGTTGTATGGTATAACGTTATAACGTAATACGTTATATGGTATAATATATAATTATATAGTATAACGTTGTATGGTATAACGTTATAACGTAATACGTTGTATGGTATAACGTTATAACGTAATACGTTATATGGTATAACGTTAATTGCCCAATTCCGGTTTCATATTTACAGAACTGATATGACGTATTACGTTATATGGTATAACGTTAATAGGCCAATTCCGGTTTCATATTTACAGAACTGATATAACGTGTTACGTTACATGGTATAACGATATAACGTATTACGTTATATAGTATAACGTTATGTGGTAAAACGCTATAACGTACAACGTTATATAGTATAACGTTGTATGGTATAACGTTATAACGTACTACGTCATATGGTATAATGTTAATAGTCCAATTCCGGTTTCATATTTACAGAACTGATATGACGTATTACGTTATATGGTATAACGTTATAACGTATTACGTTATATAGTGTAGCGGTAGAACGTATTACGTTATAACATAATACGTTCAATTTTATAACGATATAATGTATAAAGTTATAACGTATTACGTTATATATTATTACGTTGTATGGTATAACGTTGTAACGTAATACGTGATATGGTATAACGTTATAACGTATCACGATATGTAGTATAGCGTTATATGGTAAAACGTTATAAAGTAGTACGTTATATAGTATAACGTTGTATGGTATAACGTTATAACGTAATACATTATATGGTATAACATTAATAGGACAATTCCGGTTTCATATTTACAGAACTGATATACCGTATTAGGTTATATGGTATAACGTTATAACGTATTACGATATATAGTATAGAGTTATACGGTAAAACGTTATAATGTACTACGTTATATTGTATAACGTTGTATGGTATAACGTTATAACGTAATACATTATGGTATAACGTTAATTGCCCAATTCCTGTTTCATATTTACAGAACTGATATGACGTATTACGTTATATGGTATAACGTTATTACGTATTACGTTATGTAGTATAACGTTATATGGTAAAACGTTTTAACGTATTACGTTACACAGTATAGTGTTATATGGTATAAGGTTATAACGTATTACGTTATATAGTATAACGTGGAATGGTATAACGTTATAACGTAATACGTCATATGGTATAACGTTAATAGTCCAATTCCGGTTTCATATTTACAGAACTGATATAACGTATTACGTTACATATATAACGTTATAACGTATTACGTTATATAGTGTAGCGGTAGAACGTATTACGTTATAACATAATACGTTCAATGGTATAACGATATAATGTATAATGTCATAACGTATTACGTCATATATTATTACGTTGTGTGGTATAACGTTGTAACGTAATACGTTATATGGTATAACTTTATAACGTATTACGATATGTAGTATAGCGTTATATGGTAAAACGTTATAACGTACTACGTTATATAGAATAACGTTGTATGGTATAACGTTATAACGTAATACGTTATATGGTATAACATTAATAGGACAATTCCGGTTTCATATTTACAGAACTGATATAACGTATTACGCTACATATATAACGTTATAACGTATTACGTTATATAGTGTAGCGGTAGAACGTATTACGTTATAACATAATACGTTCAATGGTATAACGATATAATGTATAATGTCATAACGTATTACGTTATATATTATTACGTTGTATGGTATAACGTTGTAACGTAATACGTTATATGGTATAACGTTATAACGTCTTACGTTATATGGTACAACGTTACAACGTATTACGTTACATAGTATAATGTTATATGGTAAAACGTTATAACGTATTACATTATATGGTATAACGTTATAACGTATTACGTTATATAGTGTAGCAGTAGAACGCTATACGTTATAACATAATACGTTCAATGGTATAACGATATAATGTATAATGTCATAACGTATTACGTTATATATTATTACGTTGTATGGTATAACGTTGTAACGTAATACGTTAAATGGTATAACGTTATAACGTATTACGATATGTAGTATAGCGTTATATGGTAAAACGTTAAACGTACTATGTTATATAGTATAACGTTGTATGGTATAACGTTATAACGTAATACGTTATATGGTATAACATTAATAGGACAATTTCGGTTTCATATTTACATAACTGATATACCGTATTAGGTTATATGGTATAACGTTATAACGTATTACGATATATAGTATAACGTTATATGGTATAACGTTGTAACGTAATACGTTATATGGTCTAACGTTAATAGTCCAATTCCGGTTTCATATTTACAGAACTGATATAACGTATTACGCTACATATATAACGTTATAACGTATTACGTTATATAGTGTAGCGGTAGAACGTATTACGTTATAACATAATACGTTCAATGGTATAACGATATAATGTATAATGTCATAACGTATTACGTTATATATTATTACGTTGTATGGTATAACGTTGTAACGTAATACGTTATATGGTCTAACGTTAATAGGCCAATTCCGGTTTCATATTTACAGAACTGATATACCGTATTAGGTTATATGGTATAACGTTATAACGTATTACCATATGTAGTATAACGTTATATGGTATAACGTTCTAACGTATTACGTTATATGGTATAACGTTATAACTTATTACTTTATATAGTATAACGTTATATGGTAAAACGTTATAACGTATTACGTTATATAGTATAACGTGGCATGGTATAACGTTATAACGTAATACGTCATATGGTATAACGTTAATAGTCCAATTCCGGTTTCATATTTACAGAACTGATATAACGTATTACGCTACATATATAACGTTATAACGTATTACGTTATATAGTGTAGCAGTAGAACGTTATACGTTATAACATAATGCGTTCAATGGTATAACGATATAATGTATAATGTCATAACGTATTACGTTATATATTATTACGTTGTATGGTATAACGTTGTAACGTAATACGTTAAATGGTATAACGTTATAACGTATTACGATATGTAGTATAGCGTTATATGGTAAAACGTTAAACGTACTATGTTATATAGTATAACGTTGTATGGTATAACGTTATAACGTAATACGTTATATGGTATAACATTAATAGGACAATTTCGGTTTCATATTTACATAACTGATATACCGTATTAGGTTATATGGTATAACGTTATAACGTATTACGATATATAGTATAACGTTATATGGTATAACGTTGTAACGTAATACGTTATATGGTCTAACGTTAATAGGCCAATTCCGGTTTCATATTTACAGAACTGATATAACGTATTACGTTATATGGTATAACGTTATAACGTCTTACGTTATATGGTACAACGTTACAACGTATTACGTTACATAGTATAATGTTATATGGTAAAACGTTATAACGCATTACATTATATGGTATAACGTTATAACGTATTACGTTATATAGTGTAGCAGTAGAACGTATTACGTTATAACATAATACGTTCAATGGTATAACGATATAATGAATAATGTCATAACGTATTACGATATATAGTATAACGTTGTATGGTATAACGTTATAACGTAATACGTTATATGGTATAATATATAATTATATAGTATAACGTTGTATGGTATAACGTTATAACGTAATACGTTGTATGGTAGAACTGATATAACGTATTACGTTACATATATAACGTTATAACGTATTACGTTATATAGTGTAGCGGTAGAACGTATTACGTTATAACATAATACGTTCAATGGTATAACGATATAATGTATAATGTCATAACGTATTACGTCATATATTATTACGTTGTGTGGTATAACGTTGTAACGTAATACGTTATATGGTATAACTTTATAACGTATTACGATATGTAGTATAGCGTTATATGGTAAAACGTTATAACGTATTACGTTATATATTATTACGTTGTATGGTATAACGTTGTAACGTAATACGTTATATGGTATAACGTTATAACGTATTACGATATGTAGTATAGTGTTATATGGTAAAACGTTATAACGTACTACGTTATATAGTATAACGTTAATTGCCCAATTCCGGTTTCATATTTACAGAACTGATATGACGTATTACGTTATATGGTATAACGTTAATAGGCCAATTCCGGTATCATATTTACAGAACTGATATAACGTATTACGTTACATGGTATAACGATATAACGTATTACGTTATATAGTATAACGTTATGTGGTAAAACGCTATAACGTACTACGTTATATAGTATAACGTTGTATGGTATAACGTTGTAACGTAATACGTTATATGGTATAACGTTAATAGGCCAATTCCGGTTTCATATTTACAGAACTGATATAACGTATTACGTTATATGGTATAACGTTATAACGTCTTACGTTATATGGTACAACGTTACAACGTATTACGTTACATAGTATAATGTTATATGGTAAAACGTTATAACGTATTACATTATATGGTATAACGTTATAACGTATTACGTTATATAGTGTAGCAGTAGAACGTATTACGTTATAACATAATACGTTCAATGTTATAACGATATAATGTATAAAGTTATAACGTATTACGTTATATATTATTACGTTGTATGGTATAACGTTGTAACGTAATACGTGATATGGTATAACGTTATAACGTATCACGATATGTAGTATAGCGTTATATGGTAAAACGTTATAAAGTAGTACGTTATATAGTATAACGTTGTATGGTATAACGTTATAACGTAATACATTATATGGTATAACATTAATAGGACAATTCCGGTTTCATATTTACAGAACTGATATACCGTATTAGGTTATATGGTATAACGTTATAACGTATTACCATATATAGTATAACGTTATATGGTATAACGTTGTAACGTATTACGTTATATGGTACAACGTTATAACTTATTACTTTATATAGTATAACGTTATATGGTAAAACGTTATAACGTATTACGTTATATAGTATAACGTGGCATGGTATAACGTTATAACGTAATACGTCATATGGTATAACGTTAATAGTCCAATTCCGGTTTCATATTTACAGAACTGATATAACGTATTACGTTACATATATAACGTTATAACGTATTACGTTATATAGTGTAGCGGTAGAACGTATTACGTTATAACATACTACGTTCAATTTTATAACGATATAATGTATAAAGTTATAACGTATTACGTTATATATTATTACGTTGTATGGTATAACGTTGTAACGTAATACGTTATATGGTATAACGTTATAACGTATCACGATATGTAGAATAGCGTTATATGGTAAAACGCTATAACGTACTACGTTATATAGTATAACGTTGTATGGTATAACGTTAGAACGTAATACGTTATATGGTATAACGTTAATAGGCCAATTCCGGTTTCATATTTACAGAACTGATATAACGTATTACGTTATATGGTATAACGTTATAACTTATTACTTTATATAGTATAACGTTATATGGTAAAACGTTATAACGTATTACGATATATAGTATAACGTTATATGGTATAACGTTATAACGTAATGCATTATATGGTATAATATATAATTATATAGCATAACGTTGTATTTTATAACGTTATAACGTAATACGTCATATGGTATAACGTTACAGCGTATTACGTTACATAGTATAATGTTATATGGTAAAACGTTATAACGTATTACATTATATGGTATAACGTTATAACGTATTACGTTATATAGTGTAGCGGTAGAACGTATTACGTTATAACATAATACGTTCAATGGTATAACGATATAATGTATAATGTCATAACGTAATACAATATATAGTATAACGTTGTATGGTATAACGTTATAACGTAATACGTTATATGGTATAATATATAATTATATAGTATAACGTTGTATGGTATAACGTTATAACGAAATACGTTATATGGTATAACGTTAATTGCCCAATTCCGGTTTCATATTTACAGAACTGATATGACGTATTACGTTATATGGTATAACGTTAATAGGCCAATTCCGGTTTCATATTTACAGAACTGATATAACGTATTACGTTACATGGTATAACGATATAACGTATTACGTTATATAGTATAACGTTATGTGGTAAAACGCTATAACGTACAACGTTATATAGTATAACGTTGTATGGTATAACGTTATAACGTACTACGTCATATGGTATAATGTTAATAGTCCAATTCCGGTTTCATATTTACAGAACTGATATAACGTATTGCGTTACATGGTATAACGTTATAACGTATTACGTTATATAGTGTAGCGGTAGAACGTATTACGTTATAACATAATACGTTCAATTTTATAACGATATAATGTATAAAGTTATAACGTATTACGTTATATATTATTACGTTGTATGGTATAACGTTGTAACGTAATACGTGATATGGTATAACGTTAATAGTCCAATTCCGGTTTCATATTTACAGAACTGATATAACGTATTACGTTACATATATAACGTTATAACGTATTACGTTATATAGTGTAGCGGTAGAACGTATTACGTTATAACATAATACGTTCAATGGTATAACGATATAATGTATAATGTCATAACGTATTACGTCATATATTATTACGTTGTGTGGTATAACGTTGTAACGTAATACGTTATATGGTATAACTTTATAACGTATTACGATATGTAGTATAGCGTTATATGGTAAAACGTTATAACGTACTACGTTATATAGAATAACGTTGTATGGTATAACGTTATAACGTAATACGTTATATGGTATAACATTAATAGGACAATTCCGGTTTCATATTTACAGAACTGATATAACGTATTACGCTACATATATAACGTTATAACGTATTACGTTATATAGTGTAGCGGTAGAACGTATTACGTTATAACATAATACGTTCAATGGTATAACGATATAATGTATAATGTCATAACGTATTACGTTATATATTATTACGTTGTATGGTATAACGTTGTAACGTAATACGTTATATGGTATAACGTTATAACGTCTTACGTTATATGGTACAACGTTACAACGTATTACGTTACATAGTATAATGTTATATGGTAAAACGTTATAACGTATTACATTATATGGTATAACGTTATAACGTATTACGTTATATAGTGTAGCAGTAGAACGTTATACGTTATAACATAATACGTTCAATGGTATAACGATATAATGTATAATGTCATAACGTATTACGTTATATATTATTACGTTGTATGGTATAACGTTGTAACGTAATACGTTAAATGGTATAACGTTATAACGTATTACGATATGTAGTATAGCGTTATATGGTAAAACGTTAAACGTACTATGTTATATAGTATAACGTTGTATGGTATAACGTTATAACGTAATACGTTATATGGTATAACATTAATAGGACAATTTCGGTTTCATATTTACATAACTGATATACCGTATTAGGTTATATGGTATAACGTTATAACGTATTACGATATATAGTATAACGTTATATGGTATAACGTTGTAACGTAATACGTTATATGGTCTAACGTTAATAGGCCAATTCCGGTTTCATATTTACAGAACTGATATACCGTATTAGGTTATATGGTATAACGTTATAACGTATTACCATATGTAGTATAACGTTATATGGTATAACGTTCTAACGTATTACGTTATATGGTATAACGTTATAACTTATTACTTTATATAGTATAACGTTATATGGTAAAACGTTATAACGTATTACGTTATATAGTATAACGTGGCATGGTATAACGTTATAACGTAATACGTCATATGGTATAACGTTAATAGTCCAATTCCGGTTTCATATTTACAGAACTGATATAACGTATTACGCTACATATATAACGTTATAACGTATTACGTTATATAGTGTAGCGGTAGAACGTATTACGTTATAACATAATACGTTCAATGGTATAACGATATAATGTATAATGTCATAACGTATTACGTTATATATTATTACGTTGTATGGTATAACGTTGTAACGTAATACGTTATATGGTATAACGTTATAACGTCTTACGTTATATGGTACAACGTTACAACGTATTACGTTACATAGTATAATGTTATATGGTAAAACGTTATAACGTATTACATTATATGGTATAACGTTATAACGTATTACGTTATATAGTGTAGCAGTAGAACGTTATACGTTATAACATAATGCGTTCAATGGTATAACGATATAATGTATAATGTCATAACGTATTACGTTATATATTATTACGTTGTATGGTATAACGTTGTAACGTAATACGTTAAATGGTATAACGTTATAACGTATTACGATATGTAGTATAGCGTTATATGGTAAAACGTTAAACGTACTATGTTATATAGTATAACGTTGTATGGTATAACGTTATAACGTAATACGTTGTATGGTATAACATTAATAGGACAATTTCGGTTTCATATTTACATAACTGATATACCGTATTAGGTTATATGGTATAACGTTATAACGTATTACGATATATAGTATAACGATATATGGTATAACGTTGTAACGTAATACGTTATATGGTCTAACGTTAATAGGCCAATTCCGGTTTCATATTTACAGAACTGATATACCGTATTAGGTTATATGGTATAACGTTATAACGTATTACCATATATAGTATAACGTTATATGGTATAACGTTCTAACGTATTACGTTATATGGTATAACGTTATAACTTATTACTTTATATAGTATAACGTTATATGGTAAAACGTTATAACGTATTACGTTATATAGTATAAAGTTTTATGGTATAACGTTATAACGTCTTACGTTATATGGTACAACGTTACAACGTATTACGATACATAGTATAATGTTATATGGTAATACGTTATAACGTATTACATTATATGGTATAATATATAATTATATAGTACAACGTTGTATGGAATAACGTTATAACGTAATACGTTATATGGTATAATATATAATTATATAGTATAACGTTGTATGGTATAACGTTATAACGTAATACGTCATATGGTATAACGTTACAACGTATTACGTTACATAGTATAATGTTATATGGTAAAACGTTATAACGTATTACATTATATGGTATAACGTTATAACGTATTACGTTATATAGTGTAGCGGTAGAACGTATTACGTTATAACATAATACGTTCAATGGTATAACGATATAATGTATAAAGTTATAACGTATTACGTTATATATTATTACGTTGTATGGTATAACGTTGTAGCGTAAGACGTTATATGGTATAACGTTATAACGTATCACGATATATAGTATAGCGTTATATGGTAAAACGTTATAACGTAGTACGTTATATAGTATAACGTTGCATGGTATAACGTTATAACGTAATACGTTATATGGTATAACATTAATAGGACAATTCCGGTTTCATATTTACAGAACTGATATGACGTATTACGTTATATGGTATAACGTTAATAGGCCAATTCCGGTTTCATATTTACAGAACTGATATAACGTATTACGTTACATGGTATAACGATATAACGTATTACGTTATATAGTGTAGCGGTAGAACGTATTACGTTATAACATAATACGTTCAATGTTATAACGATATAATGTATAAAGTTATAACGTATTACGTTATATATTATTACGTTGTATGGTATAACGTTGTAACGTAATACGTGATATGGTATAACGTTATAACGTATCACGATATGTAGTATAGCGTTATATGGTAAAACGTTATAAAGTAGTACGTTATATAGTATAACGTTGTATGGTATAACGTTATAACGTAATACATTATATGGTATAACATTAATAGGACAATTCCGGTTTCATATTTACAGAACTGATATACCGTATTAGGTTATATGGTATAACGTTATAACGTATTACCATATATAGTATAACGTTATATGGTATAACGTTGTAACGTATTACGTTATATGGTATAACGTTATAACTTATTACTTTATATAGTATAACGTTATATGGTAAAACGTTATAACGTATTACGTTATATAGTATAACGTGGCATGGTATAACGTTATAACGTAATACGTCATATGGTATAACGTTAATAGTCCAATTCCGGTTTCATATTTACAGAACTGATATAACGTATTACGTTACATATATAACGTTATAACGTATTACGTTATATAGTGTAGCGGTAGAACGTATTACGTTATAACATAATACGTTCAATGGTATAACGATATAATGTATAAAGTTATAACATATTACGTTATATATTATTACGTTGTTTGGTATAACATTGTAACGTAATACGTTATATGGTATAACGTTATAACGTATCACGATATATAGTATAGCGTTATATGGTAAAACGTTATAACGTAGTACGTTATATAGTATAACGTTGCATGGTATAACGTTATAACGTAATATGTTATATGGTATAAGATTAATAGGACAATTCCGGTTTCATATATACAGAACTGATATACCGTATTAGGTTATATGGTATAATGTTATAACGTATTACGATATATAGTATAACGTTATATGGTATAACGATATAACGTAATACGTTATATAGTATAACGTTATATGGTATAACGTTGTAACGTAATACGTTATATGGTATAACGTTAATAGGCCAATTCCGGTTTCATATTTACAGAACTGATATAACGTATTACGTTATATGGTATAACGTTATAACGTCTTACGTTATATGGTACAACGTTACAACGTATTACGTTACATAGTATAATGTTATATGGTAAAACGTTATAACGTATTACATTATATGGTATAACGTTATAACGTATTACGTTATATAGTATAGAGTTATACGGTAAAACGTTATAATGTACTACGTTATATAGTATAACGTTGTATTTTATAACGTTATAACGTAATACAGTATGGTATAACGTTAAGTGCCCAATTCCGGTTTCATATTTACAGAACTGATATGACGTATTACGTTATATGGTATAACGTTGTAACGTATTACGTTATATGGTACAACGTTATAACTTATTACTTTATATAGTATAACGTTATATGGTAAAACGTTATAACGTATTACGTTATATAGTATAACGTGGCATGGTATAACGTTATAACGTAATACGTCATATGGTATAACGTTAATAGTCCAATTCCGGTTTCATATTTACAGAACTGATATAACGTATTACGTTACATATATAACGTTATAACGTATTACGTTATATAGTGTAGCGGTAGAACGTATTACGTTATAACATACTACGTTCAATTTTATAACGATATAATGTATAAAGTTATAACGTATTACGTTATATATTATTACGTTGTATGGTATAACGTTGTAACGTAATACGTTATATGGTATAACGTTATAACGTATCACGATATGTAGAATAGCGTTATATGGTAAAACGCTATAACGTACTACGTTATATAGTATAACGTTGTATGGTATAACGTTAGAACGTAATACGTTATATGGTATAACGTTAATAGGCCAATTCCGGTTTCATATTTACAGAACTGATATAACGTATTACGTTATATGGTATAACGTTATAACTTATTACTTTATATAGTATAACGTTATATGGTAAAACGTTATAACGTATTACGATATATAGTATAACGTTATATGGTATAACGTTATAACGTAATGCATTATATGGTATAATATATAATTATATAGCATAACGTTGTATTTTATAACGTTATAACGTAATACGTCATATGGTATAACGTTACAGCGTATTACGTTACATAGTATAATGTTATATGGTAAAACGTTATAACGTATTACATTATATGGTATAACGTTATAACGTATTACGTTATATAGTGTAGCGGTAGAACGTATTACGTTATAACATAATACGTTCAATGGTATAACGATATAATGTATAATGTCATAACGTATTACAATATATAGTATAACGTTGTATGGTATAACGTTATAACGTAATACGTTATATGGTATAATATATAATTATATAGTATAACGTTGTATGGTATAACGTTATAACGTAATACGTTGTATGGTATAACGTTATAACGAAATACGTTATATGGTATAACGTTAATTGCCCAATTCCGGTTTCATATTTACAGAACTGATATGACGTATTACGTTATATGGTATAACGTTAATAGGCCAATTCCGGTTTCATATTTACAGAACTGATATAACGTATTACGTTACATGGTATAACGATATAACGTATTACGTTATATAGTATAACGTTATGTGGTAAAACGCTATAACGTACAACGTTATATAGTATAACGTTGTATGGTATAACGTTATAACGTACTACGTCATATGGTATAATGTTAATAGTCCAATTCCGGTTTCATATTTACAGAACTGATATAACGTATTGCGTTACATGGTATAACGTTATAACGTATTACGTTATATAGTGTAGCGGTAGAACGTATTACGTTATAACATAATACGTTCAATTTTATAACGATATAATGTATAAAGTTATAACGTATTACGTTATATATTATTACGTTGTATGGTATAACGTTGTAACGTAATACGTGATATGGTATAACGTTAATAGTCCAATTCCGGTTTCATATTTACAGAACTGATATAACGTATTACGTTACATATATAACGTTATAACGTATTACGTTATATAGTGTAGCGGTAGAACGTATTACGTTATAACATAATACTTTCAATGGTATAACGATATAATGTATAATGTCATAACGTATTACGTTATATATTATTACGTTGTATGGTATAACGTTGTAACGTAATACGTTATATGGTATAACGTTATAACGTCTTACGTTATATGGTACAACGTTACAACGTATTACGTTACATAGTATAATGTTATATGGTAAAACGTTATAACGTATTACATTATATGGTATAACGTTATAACGTATTACGTTATATAGTGTAGCAGTAGAACGTTATACGTTATAACATAATACGTTCAATGGTATAACGATATAATGTATAATGTCATAACGTATTACGTTATATATTATTACGTTGTATGGTATAACGTTGTAACGTAATACGTTAAATGGTATAACGTTATAACGTATTACGATATGTAGTATAGCGTTATATGGTAAAACGTTAAACGTACTATGTTATATAGTATAACGTTGTATGGTATAACGTTATAACGTAATACGTTATATGGTATAACATTAATAGGACAATTTCGGTTTCATATTTACATAACTGATATACCGTATTAGGTTATATGGTATAACGTTATAACGTATTACGATATATAGTATAACGTTATATGGTATAACGTTGTAACGTAATACGTTATATGGTCTAACGTTAATAGGCCAATTCCGGTTTCATATTTACAGAACTGATATACCGTATTAGGTTATATGGTATAACGTTATAACGTATTACCATATGTAGTATAACGTTATATGGTATAACGTTCTAACGTATTACGTTATATGGTATAACGTTATAACTTATTACTTTATATAGTATAACGTTATATGGTAAAACGTTATAACGTATTACGTTATATAGTATAACGTGGCATGGTATAACGTTATAACGTAATACGTCATATGGTATAACGTTAATAGTCCAATTCCGGTTTCATATTTACAGAACTGATATAACGTATTACGCTACATATATAACGTTATAACGTATTACGTTATATAGTGTAGCGGTAGAACGTATTACGTTATAACATAATACGTTCAATGGTATAACGATATAATGTATAATGTCATAACGTATTACGTTATATATTATTACGTTGTATGGTATAACGTTGTAACGTAATACGTTATATGGTATAACGTTATAACGTCTTACGTTATATGGTACAACGTTACAACGTATTACGTTACATAGTATAATGTTATATGGTAAAACGTTATAACGTATTACATTATATGGTATAACGTTATAACGTATTACGTTATATAGTGTAGCAGTAGAACGTTATACGTTATAACATAATGCGTTCAATGGTATAACGATATAATGTATAATGTCATAACGTATTACGTTATATATTATTACGTTGTATGGTATAACGTTGTAACGTAATACGTTAAATGGTATAACGTTATAACGTATTACGATATGTAGTATAGCGTTATATGGTAAAACGTTAAACGTACTATGTTATATAGTATAACGTTGTATGGTATAACGTTATAACGTAATACGTTGTATGGTATAACATTAATAGGACAATTTCGGTTTCATATTTACATAACTGATATACCGTATTAGGTTATATGGTATAACGTTATAACGTATTACGATATATAGTATAACGATATATGGTATAACGTTGTAACGTAATACGTTATATGGTCTAACGTTAATAGGCCAATTCCGGTTTCATATTTACAGAACTGATATACCGTATTAGGTTATATGGTATAACGTTATAACGTATTACCATATATAGTATAACGTTATATGGTATAACGTTCTAACGTATTACGTTATATGGTATAACGTTATAACTTATTACTTTATATAGTATAACGTTATATGGTAAAACGTTATAACGTATTACGTTATATAGTATAAAGTTTTATGGTATAACGTTATAACGTCTTACGTTATATGGTACAACGTTACAACGTATTACGATACATAGTATAATGTTATATGGTAATACGTTATAACGTATTACATTATATGGTATAATATATAATTATATAGTACAACGTTGTATGGAATAACGTTATAACGTAATACGTTATATGGTATAATATATAATTATATAGTATAACGTTGTATGGTATAACGTTATAACGTAATACGTCATATGGTATAACGTTACAACGTATTACGTTACATAGTATAATGTTATATGGTAAAACGTTATAACGTATTACATTATATGGTATAACGTTATAACGTATTACGTTATATAGTGTAGCGGTAGAACGTATTACGTTATAACATAATACGTTCAATGGTATAACGATATAATGTATAAAGTTATAACGTATTACGTTATATATTATTACGTTGTATGGTATAACGTTGTAGCGTAAGACGTTATATGGTATAACGTTATAACGTATCACGATATATAGTATAGCGTTATATGGTAAAACGTTATAACGTAGTACGTTATATAGTATAACGTTGCATGGTATAACGTTATAACGTAATACGTTATATGGTATAACATTAATAGGACAATTCCGGTTTCATATTTACAGAACTGATATGACGTATTACGTTATATGGTATAACGTTAATAGGCCAATTCCGGTTTCATATTTACAGAACTGATATAACGTATTACGTTACATGGTATAACGATATAACGTATTACGTTATATAGTGTAGCGGTAGAACGTATTACGTTATAACATAATACGTTCAATGTTATAACGATATAATGTATAAAGTTATAACGTATTACGTTATATATTATTACGTTGTATGGTATAACGTTGTAACGTAATACGTGATATGGTATAACGTTATAACGTATCACGATATGTAGTATAGCGTTATATGGTAAAACGTTATAAAGTAGTACGTTATATAGTATAACGTTGTATGGTATAACGTTATAACGTAATACATTATATGGTATAACATTAATAGGACAATTCCGGTTTCATATTTACAGAACTGATATACCGTATTAGGTTATATGGTATAACGTTATTACGTATTACGTTATGTAGTATAACGTTATATGGTAAAACGTTTTAACGTATTACGTTACATAGTATAGTGTTATATTATATAACGTCATAACGTATTACGTTATATAGTATAACGTGGCATGGTATAACGTTATAACGTAATACGTCATATGGTATAACGTTAATAGTCCAATTCCGGTTTCATATTTACAGAACTGATATAACGTATTACGTTACATGGTATAACGATATAACGAATTACGTTATATAGTATAACGTTATATGGTAAAACGATATAACGTACTACGTTATATAGTATAACGTTGTATGGTATAACGTTGTAACGTAATACGTTATATGGTATAACGTTAATAGGCCAATTCCGGTTTCATATTTACAGAACTGATATAACGTATTACGTTATATGGTATAACGTTATAACGTCTTACGTTATATGGTACAACGTTACAACGTATTACGTTACATAGTATAATGTTATATGGTAAAACGTTATAACGTATTACATTATATGGTATAACGTTATAACGTATTACGTTATATAGTGTAGCAGTAGAACGTTATACGTTATAACATAATACGTTCAATGGTATAACGATATAATGTATAATGTCATAACGTATTACGTTATATATTATTACGTTGTATGGTATAACGTTGTAACGTAATACCTTAAATGGTATAACGTTATAACGTATTACGATATGTAGTATAGCGTTATATTCTAAAACGTTAAACGTACTATGTTATATAGTATAACGTTGTATGGTATAACGTTATAACGTAATACGTTATATGGTATAACATTAATAGGACAATTTCGGTTTCATATTTACATAACTGATATACCGTATTAGGTTATATGGTATAACGTTATAACGTATTACGATATATAGTATAACGTTATATGGTATAACGTTGTAACGTAATACGTTATATGGTCTAACGTTAATAGGCCAATTCCGGTTTCATATTTACAGAACTGATATAACGTATTACGTTATATGGTATAACGTTATAACGTCTTACGTTATATGGTACAACGTTACAACGTATTACGTTACATAGTATAATGTTATATGGTAAAACGTTATAACGCATTACATTATATGGTATAACGTTATAACGTATTACGTTATATAGTGTAGCAGTAGAACGTATTACGTTATAACATAATACGTTCAATGGTATAACGATATAATGTATAATGTCATAACGTATTACGATATATAGTATAACGTTGTATGGTATAACGTTATAACGTAATACGTTATATGGTATAATATATAATTATATAGTATAACGTTGTATGGTATAACGTTATAACGTAATACGTTGTATGGTATAACGTTATAACGTAATACGTTATATGGTATAACGTTAATTGCCCAATTCCGGTTTCATATTTACAGAACTGATATGACGTATTACGTTATATGGTATAACGTTAATAGGCCAATTCCGGTTTCATATTTACAGAACTGATATAACGTATTACGTTACATGGTATAACGATATAACGTATTACGTTATATAGTATAACGTTATGTGGTAAAACGCTATAACGTACAACGTTATATAGTATAACGTTGTATGGTATAACGTTATAACGTACTACGTCATATGGTATAATGTTAATAGTCCAATTCCGGTTTCATATTTACAGAACTGATATGACGTATTACGTTATATGGTATAACGTTATTACGTATTACGTTATGTAGTATAACGTTATATGGTAAAACGTTTTAACGTATTACGTTACACAGTATAGTGTTATATGGTATAAGGTTATAACGTATTACGTTATATAGTATAACGTGGAATGGTATAACGTTATAACGTAATACGTCATATGGTATAACGTTAAGAGTCCAATTCCGGTTTCATATTTACAGAACTGATATAACGTATTACGTTACATATATAACGTTATAACGTATTACGTTATATAGTGTAGCGGTAGAACGTATTACGTTATAACATAATACGTTCAATGGTATAACGATATAATGTATAATGTCATAACGTATTACGTCATATATTTTTACGTTGTGTGGTATAACGTTGTAACGTAATACGTTATATGGTATAACTTTATAACGTATTACGATATGTAGTATAGCGTTATATGGTAAAACGTTATAACGTATTACGTTATATATTATTACGTTGTATGGTATAACGTTGTAACGTAATACGTTATATGGTATAACGTTATAACGTATTACGATATGTAGTATAGCGTTATATGGTAAAACGTTATAACGTACTACGTTATATAGTATAACGTTAATTGCCCAATTCCGGTTTCATATTTACAGAACTGATATGACGTATTACGTTATATGGTATAACGTTAATAGGCCAATTCCGGTTTCATATTTACAGAACTGATATAACGTATTACGTTACATGGTATAACGATATAACGTATTACGTTATATAGTATAACGTTATGTGGTAAAACGCTATAACGTACTACGTTATATAGTATAACGTTGTATGGTATAACGTTATAACGTACTACGTCATATGGTATAACGTTAATAGGCCAATTCCGGTTTCATATTTACAGAACTGATATAACGTATTGCGTTACATGGTATAACGTTATAACGTATTACGTTATATAGTGTAGCGGTAGAACGTATTACGTTATAACATACTACGTTCAATTTTATAACGATATAATGTATAAAGTTATAACGTATTACGTTATATATTATTACGTTGTATGGTATAACGTTGTAACGTAATACGTTATATGGTATAACGTTATAACGTATCACGATATGTAGTATAGCGTTATATGGTAAAACGTTATAACGTAGTACGTTATATAGTATAACGTTGTATGGTATAACGTTATAACGTAATACGTTATATGGTATAACATTAATAGGACAATTTCGGTTTCATATTTACATAACTGATATACCGTATTAGGTTATATGGTATAACGTTATAACGTATTACGATATATAGTATAACGTTATATGGTATAACGTTGTAACGTAATACGTTATATGGTCTAACGTTAATAGGCCAATTCCGGTTTCATATTTACAGAACTGATATAACGTATTACGTTATATGGTATAACGTTATAACGTCTTACGATATATAGTATAGAGTTATACGGTAAAACGTTATAATGTACTACGTTATATAGTATAACGTTGTATTTTATAACGTTATAACGTAATACAGTATGGTATAACGTTAAGTGCCCAATTCCGGTTTCATATTTACAGAACTGATATGACGTATTACGTTATATGGTATAACGTTATTACGTATTACGTTATGTAGTATAACGTTATATGGTAAAACGTTTTAACGTATTACGTTACATAGTATAGTGTTATATTATATAACGTCATAACGTATTACGTTATATAGTATAACGTGGCATGGTATAACGTTATAACGTAATACGTCATATGGTATAACGTTAATAGTCCAATTCCGGTTTCATATTTACAAAACTGATATAACGTATTACGTTACATGGTATAACGATATAACGAATTACGTTATATAGTATAACGTTATATGGTAAAACGATATAACGTACTACGTTATATAGTATAACGTTGTATGGTATAACGTTGTAACGTAATACGTTATATGGTATAACGTTAATAGGCCAATTCCGGTTTCATATTTACAGAACTGAAATAACGTATTACGTTATATGGTATAACGTTATAACGTCTTACGTTATATGGTACAACGTTACAACGTATTACGTTACATAGTATAATGTTATATGGTAAAACGTTATAACGTATTACATTATATGGTATAACGTTATAACGTATTACGTTATATAGTGTAGCAGTAGAACGTATTACGTTATAACATAATACGTTCAATGTTATAACGATATAATGTATAAAGTTATAACGTATTACGTTATATATTATTACGTTGTATGGTATAACATTGTAACGTAATACGTGATATGGTATAAAGTTATAACGTATCACGATATGTAGTATAGCGTTATATGGTAAAACGTTATAAAGTAGTACGTTATATAGTATAACGTTGTATGGTATAACGTTATAACGTAATACGTTGTATGGTATAACGTTATAACGTAATACGTTATATGGTATAACGTTAATTGCCCAATTCCGGTTTCATATTTACAGAACTGATATGACGTATTACGTTATATGGTATAACGTTAATAGGCCAATTCCGGTTTCATATTTACAGAACTGATATAACGTATTACGTTACATGGTATAACGATATAACGTGTTACGTTATATAGTATAACGTTATGTGGTAAAACGCTATGACGTACAACGTTATATAGTATAACGTTGTATGGTATAACGTTATAACGTACTACGTCATATGGTATAATGTTAATAGTCCAATTCCGGTTTCATATTTACAGAACTGATATAACGTATTGCGTTACATGGTATAACGTTATAACGTATTACGTTATATAGTGTAGCGGTAGAACGTATTACGTTATAACATAATACGTTCAATTTTATAACGATATAATGTATAAAGTTATAACGTATTACGTTATATATTATTACGTTGTATGGTATAACGTTGTAACGTAATACGTGATATGGTATAACGTTATAACGTATCACGATATGTAGTATAGCGTTATATGGTAAAACGTTATAAAGTAGTACGTTATATAGTATAACGTTGTATGGAATAACGTTATAACGTAATACATTATATGGTATAACATTAATAGGACAATTCCGGTTTCATATTTACAGAACTGATATACCGTATTAGGTTATATGGTATAACGTTATAACGTATTACGATATATAGTATAGAGTTATACGGTAAAACGTTATAATGTACTACGTTATATTGTATAACGTTGTATGGTATAACGTTATAACGTAATACATTATGGTATAACGTTAATTGCCCAATTCCTGTTTCATATTTACAGAACTGATATGACGTATTACGTTATATGGTATAACGTTATTACGTATTACGTTATGTAGTATAACGTTATATGGTAAAACGTTTTAACGTATTACGTTACACAGTATAGTGTTATATGGTATAAGGTTATAACGTATTACGTTATATAGTATAACGTGGAATGGTATAACGTTATAACGTAATACGTCATATGGTATAACGTTAATAGTCCAATTCCGGTTTCATATTTACAGAACTGATATAACGTATTACGTTACATATATAACGTTATAACGTATTACGTTATATAGTGTAGCGGTAGAACGTATTACGTTATAACATAATACGTTCAATGGTATAACGATATAATGTATAATGTCATAACGTATTACGTCATATATTATTACGTTGTGTGGTATAACGTTGTAACGTAATACGTTATATGGTATAACTTTATAACGTATTACGATATGTAGTATAGCGTTATATGGTAAAACGTTATAACGTACTACGTTATATAGAATAACGTTGTATGGTATAACGTTATAACGTAATACGTTATATGGTATAACATTAATAGGACAATTCCGGTTTCATATTTACAGAACTGATATAACGTATTACGCTACATATATAACGTTATAACGTATTACGTTATATAGTGTAGCGGTAGAACGTATTACGTTATAACATAATACGTTCAATGGTATAACGATATAATGTATAATGTCATAACGTATTACGTTATATATTATTACGTTGTATGGTATAACGTTGTAACGTAATACGTTATATGGTATAACGTTATAACGTCTTACGTTATATGGTACAACGTTACAACGTATTACGTTACATAGTATAATGTTATATGGTAAAACGTTATAACGTATTACATTATATGGTATAACGTTATAACGTATTACGTTATATAGTGTAGCAGTAGAACGTTATACGTTATAACATAATACGTTCAATGGTATAACGATATAATGTATAATGTCATAACGTATTACGTTATATATTATTACGTTGTATGGTATAACGTTGTAACGTAATACGTTAAATGGTATAACGTTATAACGTATTACGATATGTAGTATAGCGTTATATGGTAAAACGTTAAACGTACTATGTTATATAGTATAACGTTGTATGGTATAACGTTATAACGTAATACGTTATATGGTATAACATTAATAGGACAATTTCGGTTTCATATTTACATTACTGATATACCGTATTAGGTTATATGGTATAACGTTATATCGTATTACGATATATAGTATAACGTTATATGGTATAACGTTGTAACGTAATACGTTATATGGTCTAACGTTAATAGGCCAATTCCGGTTTCATATTTACAGAACTGATATACCGTATTAGGTTATATGGTATAACGTTATAACGTATTACCATATGTAGTATAACGTTATATGGTATAACGTTCTAACGTATTACGTTATATGGTATAACGTTATAACTTATTACTTTATATAGTATAACGTTATATGGTAAAACGTTATAACGTATTACGTTATATAGTATAACGTGGCATGGTATAACGTTATAACGTAATACGTCATATGGTATAACGTTAATAGTCCAATTCCGGTTTCATATTTACAGAACTGATATAACGTATTACGCTACATATATAACGTTATAACGTATTACGTTATATAGTGTAGCGGTAGAACGTATTACGTTATAACATAATACGTTCAATGGTATAACGATATAATGTATAATGTCATAACGTATTACGTTATATATTATTACGTTGTATGGTATAACGTTGTAACGTAATACGTTATATGGTAAAACGTTATAACGTATTACATTATATGGTATAACGTTGTAACGTATTACGTTATATAGTGTAGCAGTAGAACGTTATACGTTATAACATAATGCGTTCAATGGTATAACGATATAATGTATAATGTCATAACGTATTACGTTATATATTATTACGTTGTATGGTATAACGTTGTAACGTAATACGTTAAATGGTATAACGTTATAACGTATTACGATATGTGGTATAGCGTTATATGGTAAAACGTTAAACGTACTATGTTATATAGTATAACGTTGTATGGTATAACGTTATAACGTAATACGTTATATGGTATAACATTAATAGGACAATTTCGGTTTCATATTTACATAACTGATATACCGTATTAGGTTATATGGTATAACGTTATAACGTATTACGATATATAGTATAACGTTATATGGTATAACGTTGTAACGTAATACGTTATATGGTCTAACGTTAATAGGCCAATTCCGGTTTCATATTTACAGAACTGATATACAGTATTAGGTTATATGGTATAACGTTATAACGTATTACCATATATAGTATAACGTTATCTGGTATAACGTTCTAACGTATTACGTTATATGGTATAACGTTATAACTTATTACTTTATATAGTATAACGTTATATGGTAAAACGTTATAACGTATTACGTTATATAGTATAAAGTTTTATGGTATAACGTTATAACGTCTTACGTTATATGGTACAACGTTACAACGTATTACGATACATAGTATAATGTTATATGGTAAAACGTTATAACGTATTACATTATATGGTATAATATATAATTACATAGTACAACGTTGTATGGAATAACGTTATAACGTAATACGTTATATGGTATAATATATAATTATATAGTATAACGTTGTATGGTATAACGTTATAACGTAATACGTCATATGGTATAACGTTACAACGTATTACGTTACATAGTATAATGTTATATGGTAAAACGTTATAACGTATTACATTATATGGTATAACGTTATAACGTATTACGTTATATAGTGTAGCGGTAGAACGTATTACGTTATAACATAATACGTTCAATGGTATAACGATATAATGTATAAAGTTATAACGTATTACGTTATATATTATTACGTTGTATGGTATAACGTTGTAACGTAATACGTTATATGGTATAACGTTATAACGTATCACGATATATAGTATAGCGTTATATGGTAAAACGTTATAACGTAGTACGTTATATAGTATAACGTTGCATGGTATAACGTTATAACGTAATACGTTATATGGTATAACATTAATAGGACAATTCCGGTTTCATATTTACAGAACTGATATGACGTATTACGTTATATGGTACAACGTTACAACGTATTACGATACATAGTATAATGTTATATGGTAAAACGTTATAACGTATTACATTATATGGTATAATATATAATTATATAGTACAACGTTGTATGGAATAACGTTATAACGTAATACGTTATATGGTATAATATATAATTATATAGTATAACGTTGTATGGTATAACGTTATAACGTAATACGTCATATGGTATACCGTTACAACGTATTACGTTACATAGTATAATGTTATATGGTAAAACGTTATAACGTATTACATTACATGGTATAACGATATAACGTATTACGTTATATAGTGTAGCGGTAGAACGTATTACGTTATAACATAATACGTTCAATGTTATAACGGTATAATGTATAAAGTTATAACGTATTACGTTATATATTATTACGTTGTATGGTATAACGTTGTAACGTAATACGTGATATGGTATAACGTTATAACGTATCACGATATGTAGTATAGCGTTATATGGTAAAACGTTATAAAGTAGTACGTTATATAGTATAACGTTGTATGGTATAACGTTATAACGTAATACATTATATGGTATAACATTAATAGGACAATTCCGGTTTCATATTTACAGAACTGATATACCGTATTAGGTTATATGGTATAACGTTATAACGTATTACCATATATAGTATAACGTTATATGGTATAACGTTGTAACGTATTACGTTATATGGTATAACGTTATAACTTATTACTTTATATAGTATAACGTTATATGGTAAAACGTTATAACGTATTACGTTATATAGTATAACGTGGCATGGTATAACGTTATAACGTAATACGTCATATGGTATAACGTTAATAGTCCAATTCCGGTTTCATATTTACAGAACTGATATAACGTATTACGTTACATATATAACGTTATAACGTATTACGTTATATAGTGTAGCGGTAGAACGTATTACGTTATAACATAATACGTTCAATGGTATAACGATATAATGTATAAAGTTATAACATATTACGTTATATATTATTACGTTGTTTGGTATAACGTTGTAACGTAATACGTTATATGGTATAACGTTATAACGTATCACGATATATAGTATAGCGTTATATGGTAAAACGTTATAACGTAGTACGTTATATAGTATAACGTTGCATGGTATAACGTTATAACGTAATATGTTATATGGTATAACATTAATAGGACAATTCCGGTTTCATATATACAGAACTGATATACCGTATTAGGTTATATGGTATAATGTTATAACGTATTACGATATATAGTATAACGTTATATGGTATAACGATATAACGTAATACGTTATATGGTATAACATTAATAGGACAATTCCAGTTTCATATTTACAGAACTGATATACCGTATTAGGTTATATGGTATAACGTTATAACGTATTACGATATATAGTATAGAGTTATACGGTAAAACGTTATAATGTACTACGTTATATAGTATAACGTTGTATTTTATAACGTTATAACGTAATACAGTATGGTATAACGTTAAGTGCCCAATTCCGGTTTCATATTTACAGAACTGATATGACGTATTACGTTATATGGTATAACGTTATTACGTATTACGTTATGTAGTATAACGTTATATGGTAAAACGTTTTAACGTATTACGTTACATAGTAGTGTTATATTATATAACGTCATAACGTATTACGTTATATAGTATAACGTGGCATGGTATAACGTTATAACGTAATACGTCATATGGTATAACGTTAATAGTCCAATTCCGGTTTCATATTTACAGAACTGATATAACGTATTACGTTACATGGTATAACGATATAACGAATTACGTTATATAGTATAACGTTATATGGTAAAACGATATAACGTACTACGTTATATAGTATAACGTTGTATGGTATAACGTTGTAACGTAATACGTTATATGGTATAACGTTAATAGGCCAATTCCGGTTTCATATTTACAGAACTGATATAACGTATTACGTTATATGGTATAACGTTATAACGTCTTACGTTATATGGTACAACGTTACAACGTATTACGTTACATAGTATAATGTTATATGGTAAAACGTTATAACGTATTACATTATATGGTATAACGTTATAACGTATTACGTTATATAGTGTAGCAGTAGAACGTTATACGTTATAACATAATACGTTCAATGGTATAACGATATAATGTATAATGTCATAACGTATTACGTTATATATTATTACGTTGTATGGTATAACGTTGTAACGTAATACGTTAAATGGTATAACGTTATAACGTATTACGATATGTAGTATAGCGTTATATTCTAAAACGTTAAACGTACTATGTTATATAGTATAACGTTGTATGGTATAACGTTATAACGTAATACGTTATATGGTATAACATTAATAGGACAATTCCGGTTTCATATATACAGAACTGATATACCGTATTAGGTTATATGGTATAATGTTATAACGTATTACGATATATAGTATAACGTTATATGGTATAACGATATAACGTAATACGTCATATGGTATAACGTTAAGAGTCCAATTCCGGTTTCATATTTACAGAACTGATATAACGTATTACGTTACATATATAACGTTATAACGTATTACGTTATATAGTGTAGCGGTAGAACGTATTACGTTATAACATAATACGTTCAATGGTATAACGATATAATGTATAATGTCATAACGTATTACGTCATATATTTTTACGTTGTGTGGTATAACGTTGTAACGTAATACGTTATATGGTATAACTTTATAACGTATTACGATATGTAGTATAGCGTTATATGGTAAAACGTTATAACGTATTACGTTATATATTATTACGTTGTATGGTATAACGTTGTAACGTAATACGTTATATGGTATAACGTTATAACGTATTACGATATGTAGTATAACGTTATGTGGTAAAACGCTATAACGTACTACGTTATATAGTATAACGTTGTATGGTATAACGTTATAACGTACTACGTCATATGGTATAACGTTAATAGGCCAATTCCGGTTTCATATTTACAGAACTGATATAACGTATTACGTTACATGGTATAACGATATAACGTATTACGTTATATAGTATAACGTTATGTGGTAAAACGCTATAACGTACTACGTTATATAGTATAACGTTGTATGGTATAACGTTATAACGTACTACGTCATATGGTATAACGTTAATAGGCCAATTCCGGTTTCATATTTACAGAACTGATATAACGTATTGCGTTACATGATATAACGTTATAACGTATTACGTTATATAGTGTAGCGGTAGAACGTATTACGTTATAACATACTACGTTCAATTTTATAACGATATAATGTATAAAGTTATAACGTATTACGTTATATATTATTACGTTGTATGGTATAACGTTGTAACGTAATACGTTATATGGTATAACGTTATAACGTATCACGATATGTAGTATAGCGTTATATGGTAAAACGTTATAACGTAGTACGTTATATAGTATAACGTTGTATGGTATAACGTTATAACGTAATACGTTATATGGTATAACATTAATAGGACAATTTCGGTTTCATATTTACATAACTGATATACCGTATTAGGTTATATGGTATAACGTTATAACGTATTACGATATATAGTATAACGTTATATGGTATAACGTTGTAACGTAATACGTTATATGGTCTAACGTTAATAGGCCAATTCCGGTTTCATATTTACAGAACTGATATAACGTATTACGTTATATGGTATAACGTTATAACGTCTTACGATATATAGTATAGAGTTATACGGTAAAACGTTATAATGTACTACGTTATATAGTATAACGTTGTATTTTATAACGTTATAACGTAATACAGTATGGTATAACGTTAAGTGCCCAATTCCGGTTTCATATTTACAGAACTGATATGACGTATTACGTTATATGGTATAACGTTATTACGTATTACGTTATGTAGTATAACGTTATATGGTAAAACGTTTTAACGTATTACGTTACATAGTATAGTGTTATATTATATAACGTCATAACGTATTACGTTATATAGTATAACGTGGCATGGTATAACGTTATAACGTAATACGTCATATGGTATAACGTTAATAGTCCAATTCCGGTTTCATATTTACAGAACTGATATAACGTATTACGTTACATGGTATAACGATATAACGAATTACGTTATATAGTATAACGTTATATGGTAAAACGATATAACGTACTACGTTATATAGTATAACGTTGTATGGTATAACGTTGTAACGTAATACGTTATATGGTATAACGTTAATAGGCCAATTCCGGTTTCATATTTACAGAACTGAAATAACGTATTACGTTATATGGTATAACGTTATAACGTCTTACGTTATATGGTACAACGTTACAACGTATTACGTTACATAGTATAATGTTATATGGTAAAACGTTATAACGTATTACATTATATGGTATAACGTTATAACGTATTACGTTATATAGTGTAGCAGTAGAACGTATTACGTTATAACATAATACGTTCAATGTTATAACGATATAATGTATAAAGTTATAACGTATTACGTTATATATTATTACGTTGTATGGTATAACGTTGTAACGTAATACGTGATATGGTATAACGTTATAACGTATCACGATATGTAGTATAGCGTTATATGGTAAAACGTTATAAAGTAGTACGTTATATAGTATAACGTTGTATGGTATAACGTTATAACGTAATACGTTGTATGGTATAACGTTATAACGTAATACGTTATATGGTATAACGTTAATTGCCCAATTCCGGTTTCATATTTACAGAACTGATATGACGTATTACGTTATATGGTATAACGTTAATAGGCCAATTCCGGTTTCATATTTACAGAACTGATATAACGTATTACGTTACATGGTATAACGATATAACGTATTACGTTATATAGTATAACGTTATGTGGTAAAACGCTATGACGTACAACGTTATATAGTATAACGTTGTATGGTATAACGTTATAACGTACTACGTCATATGGTATAATGTTAATAGTCCAATTCCGGTTTCATATTTACAGAACTGATATAACGTATTGCGTTACATGGTATAACGTTATAACGTATTACGTTATATAGTGTAGCGGTAGAACGTATTACGTTATAACATAATACGTTCAATTTTATAACGATATAATGTATAAAGTTATAACGTATTACGTTATATATTATTACGTTGTATGGTATAACGTTGTAACGTAATACGTGATATGGTATAACGTTATAACGTATCACGATATGTAGTATAGCGTTATATGGTAAAACGTTATAAAGTAGTACGTTATATAGTATAACGTTGTATGGAATAACGTTATAACGTAATACATTATATGGTATAACATTAATAGGACAATTCCGGTTTCATATTTACAGAACTGATATACCGTATTAGGTTATATGGTATAACGTTATAACGTATTACGATATATAGTATAGAGTTATACGGTAAAACGTTATAATGTACTACGTTATATTGTATAACGTTGTATGGTATAACGTTATAACGTAATACATTATGGTATAACGTTAATTGCCCAATTCCTGTTTCATATTTACAGAACTGATATGACGTATTACGTTATATGGTATAACGTTATTACGTATTACGTTATGTAGTATAACGTTATATGGTAAAACGTTTTAACGTATTACGTTACACAGTATAGTGTTATATGGTATAAGGTTATAACGTATTACGTTATATAGTATAACGTGGAATGGTATAACGTTATAACGTAATACGTCATATGGTATAACGTTAATAGTCCAATTCCGGTTTCATATTTACAGAACTGATATAACGTATTACGTTACATATATAACGTTATAACGTATTACGTTATATAGTGTAGCGGTAGAACGTATTACGTTATAACATAATACGTTCAATGGTATAACGATATAATGTATAATGTCATAACGTATTACGTCATATATTATTACGTTGTGTGGTATAACGTTGTAACGTAATACGTTATATGGTATAACTTTATAACGTATTACGATATGTAGTATAGCGTTATATGGTAAAACGTTATAACGTACTACGTTATATAGAATAACGTTGTATGGTATAACGTTATAACGTAATACGTTATATGGTATAACATTAATAGGACAATTCCGGTTTCATATTTACAGAACTGATATAACGTATTACGCTACATATATAACGTTATAACGTATTACGTTATATAGTGTAGCGGTAGAACGTATTACGTTATAACATAATACGTTCAATGGTATAACGATATAATGTATAATGTCATAACGTATTACGTTATATATTATTACGTTGTATGGTATAACGTTGTAACGTAATACGTTATATGGTATAACGTTATAACGTCTTACGTTATATGGTACAACGTTACAACGTATTACGTTACATAGTATAATGTTATATGGTAAAACGTTATAACGTATTACATTATATGGTATAACGTTATAACGTTTTACGTTATATAGTGTAGCAGTAGAACGTTATACGTTATAACATAATACGTTCAATGGTATAACGATATAATGTATAATGTCATAACGTATTACGTTATATATTATTACGTTGTATGGTATAACGTTGTAACGTAATACGTTAAATGGTATAACGTTATAACGTATTACGATATGTAGTATAGCGTTATATGGTAAAACGTTAAACGTACTATGTTATATAGTATAACGTTGTATGGTATAACGTTATAACGTAATACGTTATATGGTATAACATTAATAGGACAATTTCGGTTTCATATTTACATAACTGATATACCGTATTAGGTTATATGGTATAACGTTATAACGTATTACGATATATAGTATAACGTTATATGGTATAACGTTGTAACGTAATACGTTATATGGTCTAACGTTAATAGGAAAATTCCGGTTTCATATTTACAGAACTGATATACCGTATTAGGTTATATGGTATAACGTTATAACGTATTACCATATGTAGTATAACGTTATATGGTATAACGTTCTAACGTATTACGTTATATGGTATAACGTTATAACTTATTACTTTATATAGTATAACGTTATATGGTAAAACGTTATAACGTATTACGTTATATAGTATAACGTGGCATGGTATAACGTTATAACGTAATACGTCATATGGTATAACGTTAATAGTCCAATTCCGGTTTCATATTTACAGAACTGATATAACGTATTACGCTACATATATAACGTTATAACGTATTACGTTATATAGTGTAGCGGTAGAACGTATTACGTTATAACATAATACGTTCAATGGTATAACGATATAATGTATAATGTCATAACGTATTACGTTATATATTATTACGTTGTATGGTATAACGTTGTAACGTAATACGTTATATGGTATAACGTTATAACGTCTTACGTTATATGGTACAACGTTACAACGTATTACGTTACATAGTATAATGTTATATGGTAAAACGTTATAACGTATTACATTATATGGTATAACGTTATAACGTATTACGTTATATAGTGTAGCAGTAGAACGTTATACGTTATAACATAATGCGTTCAATGGTATAACGATATGATGTATAATGTCATAACGTATTACGTTATATATTATTACGTTGTATGGTATAACGTTGTAACGTAATACGTTAAATGGTATAACGTTATAACGTATTACGATATGTAGTATAGCGTTATATGGTAAAACGTTAAACGTACTATGTTATATAGTATAACGTTGTATGGTATAACGTTATAACGTAATACGTTATATGGTATAACATTAATAGGACAATTTCGGTTTCATATTTACATAACTGATATACCGTATTAGGTTATATGGTATAACGTTATAACGTATTACGATATATAGTATAACGTTATATGGTATAACGTTGTAACGTAATACGTTATATGGTCTAACGTTAATAGGCCAATTCCGGTTTCATATTTACAGAACTGATATACCGTATTAGGTTATATGGTATAACGTTATAACGTATTACCATATATAGTATAACGTTATCTGGTATAACGTTCTAACGTATTACGTTATATGGTATAACGTTATAACTTATTACTTTATATAGTATAACGTTATATGGTAAAACGTTATAACGTATTACGTTATATAGTATAAAGTTTTATGGTATAACGTTATAACGTCTTACGTTATATGGTACAACGTTACAACGTATTACGATACATAGTATAATGTTATATGGTAAAACGTTATAACGTATTACATTATATGGTATAATATATAATTATATAGTACAACGTTGTATGGAATAACGTTATAACGTAATACGTTATATGGTATAATATATAATTATATAGTATAACGTTGTATGGTATAACGTTATAACGTAATACGTCATATGGTATAACGTTACAACGTATTACGTTACATAGTATAATGTTATATGGTAAAACGTTATAACGTATTACATTATATGGTATAACGTTATAACGTATTACGTTATATAGTGTAGCGGTAGAACGTATTACGTTATAACATAATACGTTCAATGGTATAACGATATAATGTATAAAGTTATAACGTATTACGTTATATATTATTACGTTGTATGGTATAACGTTGTAACGTAATACGTTATATGGTATAACGTTATAACGTATCACGATATATAGTATAGCGTTATATGGTAAAACGTTATAACGTAGTACGTTATATAGTATAACGTTGCATGGTATAACGTTATAACGTAATACGTTATATGGTATAACATTAATAGGACAATTCCGGTTTCATATTTACAGAACTGATATGACGTATTACGTTATATGGTACAACGTTACAACGTATTACGATACATAGTATAATGTTATATGGTAAAACGTTATAACGTATTACATTATATGGTATAATATATAATTATATAGTACAACGTTGTATGGAATAACGTTATAACGTAATACGTTATATGGTATAATATATAATTATATAGTATAACGTTGTATGGTATAACGTTATAACGTAATACGTCATATGGTATACCGTTACAACGTATTACGTTACATAGTATAATGTTATATGGTAAAACGTTATAACGTATTACATTACATGGTATAACGATATAACGTATTACGTTATATAGTGTAGCGGTAGAACGTATTACGTTATAACATAATACGTTCAATGTTATAACGGTATAATGTATAAAGTTATAACGTATTACGTTATATATTATTACGTTGTATGGTATAACGTTGTAACGTAATACGTTAAATGGTATAACGTTATAACGTATTACGATATGTAGTATAGCGTTATATGGTAAAACGTTAAACGTACTATGTTATATAGTATAACGTTGTATGGTATAACGTTATAACGTAATACGTTATATGGTATAACATTAATAGGACAATTTCGGTTTCATATTTACATAACTGATATACCGTATTAGGTTATATGGTATAACGTTATAACGTATTACGATATATAGTATAACGTTATATGGTATAACGTTGTAACGTAATACGTTATATGGTCTAACGTTAATAGGCCAATTCCGGTTTCATATTTACAGAACTGATATACCGTATTAGGTTATATGGTATAACGTTATAACGTATTACCATATATAGTATAACGTTATCTGGTATAACGTTCTAACGTATTACGTTATATGGTATAACGTTATAACTTATTACTTTATATAGTATAACGTTATATGGTAAAACGTTAGAACGTATTACGTTATATAGTATAAAGTTTTATGGTATAACGTTATAACGTCTTACGTTATATGGTACAACGTTACAACGTATTACGATACATAGTATAATGTTATATGGTAAAACGTTATAACGTATTACATTATATGGTATAATATATAATTATATAGTACAACGTTGTATGGAATAACGTTATAACGTAATACGTTATATGGTATAATATATAATTATATAGTATAACGTTGTATGGTATAACGTTATAACGTAATACGTCATATGGTATAACGTTACAACGTATTACGTTACATAGTATAATGTTATATGGTAAAACGTTATAACGTATTACATTATATGGTATAACGTTATAACGTATTACGTTATATAGTGTAGCGGTAGAACGTATTACGTTATAACATAATACGTTCAATGGTATAACGATATAATGTATAAAGTTATAACGTATTACGTTATATATTATTACGTTGTATGGTATAACGTTGTAACGTAATACGTTATATGGTATAACGTTATAACGTATCACGATATATAGTATAGCGTTATATGGTAAAACGTTATAACGTAGTACGTTATATAGTATAACGTTGCATGGTATAACGTTATAACGTAATACGTTATATGGTATAACATTAATAGGACAATTCCGGTTTCATATTTACAGAACTGATATGACGTATTACGTTATATGGTACAACGTTACAACGTATTACGATACATAGTATAATGTTATATGGTAAAACGTTATAACGTATTACATTATATGGTATAATATATAATTATATAGTACAACGTTGTATGGAATAACGTTATAACGTAATACGTTATATGGTATAATATATAATTATATAGTATAACGTTGTATGGTATAACGTTATAACGTAATACGTCATATGGTATACCGTTACAACGTATTACGTTACATAGTATAATGTTATATGGTAAAACGTTATAACGTATTACATTACATGGTATAACGATATAACGTATTACGTTATATAGTGTAGCGGTAGAACGTATTACGTTATAACATAATACGTTCAATGTTATAACGGTATAATGTATAAAGTTATAACGTATTACGTTATATATTATTACGTTGTATGGTATAACGTTGTAACGTAATACGTGATATGGTATAACGTTATAACGTATCACGATATGTAGTATAGCGTTATATGGTAAAACGTTATAAAGTAGTACGTTATATAGTATAACGTTGTATGGTATAACGTTATAACGTAATACATTATATGGTATAACATTAATAGGACAATTCCGGTTTCATATTTACAGAACTGATATACCGTATTAGGTTATATGGTATAACGTTATAACGTATTACCATATATAGTATAACGTTATATGGTATAACGTTGTAACGTATTACGTTATATGGTATAACGTTATAACTTATTACTTTATATAGTATAACGTTATATGGTAAAACGTTATAACGTATTACGTTATATAGTATAACGTGGCATGGTATAACGTTATAACGTAATACGTCATATGGTATAACGTTAATAGTCCAATTCCGGTTTCATATTTACAGAACTGATATAACGTATTACGTTACATATATAACGTTATAACGTATTACGTTATATAGTGTAGCGGTAGAACGTATTACGTTATAACATAATACGTTCAATGGTATAACGATATAATGTATAAAGTTATAACATATTACGTTATATATTATTACGTTGTTTGGTATAACGTTGTAACGTAATACGTTATATGGTATAACGTTATAACGTATCACGATATATAGTATAGCGTTATATGGTAAAACGTTATAACGTAGTACGTTATATAGTATAACGTTGCATGGTATAACGTTATAACGTAATATGTTATATGGTATAACATTAATAGGACAATTCCGGTTTCATATATACAGAACTGATATACCGTATTAGGTTATATGGTATAATGTTATAACGTATTACGATATATAGTATAACGTTATATGGTATAACGATATAACGTAATACGTTATATGGTATAACATTAATAGGACAATTCCAGTTTCATATTTACAGAACTGATATACCGTATTAGGTTATATGGTATAACGTTATAACGTATTACGATATATAGTATAGAGTTATACGGTAAAACGTTATAATGTACTACGTTATATAGTATAACGTTGTATTTTATAACGTTATAACGTAATACAGTATGGTATAACGTTAAGTGCCCAATTCCGGTTTCATATTTACAGAACTGATATGACGTATTACGTTATATGGTATAACGTTATTACGTATTACGTTATGTAGTATAACGTTATATGGTAAAACGTTTTAACGTATTACGTTACATAGTATAGTGTTATATTATATAACGTCATAACGTATTACGTTATATAGTATAACGTGGCATGGTATAACGTTATAACGTAATACGTCATATGGTATAACGTTAATAGTCCAATTCCGGTTTCATATTTACAGAACTGATATAACGTATTACGTTACATGGTATAACGATATAACGAATTACGTTATATAGTATAACGTTATATGGTAAAACGATATAACGTACTACGTTATATAGTATAACGTTGTATGGTATAACGTTGTAACGTAATACGTTATATGGTATAACGTTAATAGGCCAATTCCGGTTTCATATTTACAGAACTGAAATAACGTATTACGTTATATGGTATAACGTTATAACGTCTTACGTTATATGGTACAACGTTACAACGTATTACGTTACATAGTATAATGTTATATGGTAAAACGTTATAACGTATTACATTATATGGTATAACGTTATAACGTATTACGTTATATAGTGTAGCAGTAGAACGTATTACGTTATAACATAATACGTTCAATGTTATAACGATATAATGTATAAAGTTATAACGTATTACGTTATATATTATTACGTTGTATGGTATAACGTTGTAACGTAATACGTGATATGGTATAACGTTATAACGTATCACGATATGTAGTATAGCGTTATATGGTAAAACGTTATAAAGTAGTACGTTATATAGTATAACGTTGTATGGTATAACGTTATAACGTAATACGTTGTATGGTATAACGTTATAACGTAATACGTTATATGGTATAACGTTAATTGCCCAATTCCGGTTTCATATTTACAGAACTGATATGACGTATTACGTTATATGGTATAACGTTAATAGGCCAATTCCGGTTTCATATTTACAGAACTGATATAACGTATTACGTTACATGGTATAACGATATAACGTATTACGTTATATAGTATAACGTTATGTGGTAAAACGCTATGACGTACAACGTTATATAGTATAACGTTGTATGGTATAACGTTATAACGTACTACGTCATATGGTATAATGTTAATAGTCCAATTCCGGTTTCATATTTACAGAACTGATATAACGTATTGCGTTACATGGTATAACGTTATAACGTATTACGTTATATAGTGTAGCGGTAGAACGTATTACGTTATAACATAATACGTTCAATTTTATAACGATATAATGTATAAAGTTATAACGTATTACGTTATATATTATTACGTTGTATGGTATAACGTTGTAACGTAATACGTGATATGGTATAACGTTATAACGTATCACGATATGTAGTATAGCGTTATATGGTAAAACGTTATAAAGTAGTACGTTATATAGTATAACGTTGTATGGAATAACGTTATAACGTAATACATTATATGGTATAACATTAATAGGACAATTCCGGTTTCATATTTACAGAACTGATATACCGTATTAGGTTATATGGTATAACGTTATAACGTATTACGATATATAGTATAGAGTTATACGGTAAAACGTTATAATGTACTACGTTATATTGTATAACGTTGTATGGTATAACGTTATAACGTAATACATTATGGTATAACGTTAATTGCCCAATTCCTGTTTCATATTTACAGAACTGATATGACGTATTACGTTATATGGTATAACGTTATTACGTATTACGTTATGTAGTATAACGTTATATGGTAAAACGTTTTAACGTATTACGTTACACAGTATAGTGTTATATGGTATAAGGTTATAACGTATTACGTTATATAGTATAACGTGGAATGGTATAACGTTATAACGTAATACGTCATATGGTATAACGTTAATAGTCCAATTCCGGTTTCATATTTACAGAACTGATATAACGTATTACGTTACATATATAACGTTATAACGTATTACGTTATATAGTGTAGCGGTAGAACGTATTACGTTATAACATAATACGTTCAATGGTATAACGATATAATGTATAATGTCATAACGTATTACGTCATATATTATTACGTTGTGTGGTATAACGTTGTAGCGTAATACGTTATATGGTATAACTTTATAACGTATTACGATATGTAGTATAGCGTTATATGGTAAAACGTTATAACGTACTACGTTATATAGAATAACGTTGTATGGTATAACGTTATAACGTAATACGTTATATGGTATAACATTAATAGGACAATTCCGGTTTCATATTTACAGAACTGATATAACGTATTACGCTACATATATAACGTTATAACGTATTACGTTATATAGTGTAGCGGTAGAACGTATTACGTTATAACATAATACGTTCAATGGTATAACGATATAATGTATAATGTCATAACGTATTACGTTATATATTATTACGTTGTATGGTATAACGTTGTAACGTAATACGTTATATGGTATAACGTTATAACGTCTTACGTTATATGGTACAACGTTACAACGTATTACGTTACATAGTATAATGTTATATGGTAAAACGTTATAACGTATTACATTATATGGTATAACGTTATAACGTATTACGTTATATAGTGTAGCAGTAGAACGTTATACGTTATAACATAATACGTTCAATGGTATAACGATATAATGTATAATGTCATAACGTATTACGTTATATATTATTACGTTGTATGGTATAACGTTGTAACGTAATACGTTAAATGGTATAACGTTATAACGTATTACGATATGTAGTATAGCGTTATATGGTAAAACGTTAAACGTACTATGTTATATAGTATAACGTTGTATGGTATAACGTTATAACGTAATACGTTATATGGTATAACATTAATAGGACAATTTCGGTTTCATATTTACATAACTGATATACCGTATTAGGTTATATGGTATAACGTTATAACGTATTACGATATATAGTATAACGTTATATGGTATAACGTTGTAACGTAATACGTTATATGGTCTAACGTTAATAGGAAAATTCCGGTTTCATATTTACAGAACTGATATACCGTATTAGGTTATATGGTATAACGTTATAACGTATTACCATATGTAGTATAACGTTATATGGTATAACGTTCTAACGTATTACGTTATATGGTATAACGTTATAACTTATTACTTTATATAGTATAACGTTATATGGTAAAACGTTATAACGTATTACGTTATATAGTATAACGTGGCATGGTATAACGTTATAACGTAATACGTCATATGGTATAACGTTAATAGTCCAATTCCGGTTTCATATTTACAGAACTGATATAACGTATTACGCTACATATATAACGTTATAACGTATTACGTTATATAGTGTAGCGGTAGAACGTATTACGTTATAACATAATACGTTCAATGGTATAACGATATAATGTATAATGTCATAACGTATTACGTTATATATTATTACGTTGTATGGTATAACGTTGTAACGTAATACGTTATATGGTATAACGTTATAACGTCTTACGTTATATGGTACAACGTTACAACGTATTACGTTACATAGTATAATGTTATATGGTAAAACGTTATAACGTATTACATTATATGGTATAACGTTATAACGTATTACGTTATATAGTGTAGCAGTAGAACGTTATACGTTATAACATAATGCGTTCAATGGTATAACGATATGATGTATAATGTCATAACGTATTACGTTATATATTATTACGTTGTATGGTATAACGTTGTAACGTAATACGTTAAATGGTATAACGTTATAACGTATTACGATATGTAGTATAGCGTTATATGGTAAAACGTTAAACGTACTATGTTATATAGTATAACGTTGTATGGTATAACGTTATAACGTAATACGTTATATGGTATAACATTAATAGGACAATTTCGGTTTCATATTTACATAACTGATATACCGTATTAGGTTATATGGTATAACGTTATAACGTATTACGATATATAGTATAACGTTATATGGTATAACGTTGTAACGTAATACGTTATATGGTCTAACGTTAATAGGCCAATTCCGGTTTCATATTTACAGAACTGATATACCGTATTAGGTTATATGGTATAACGTTATAACGTATTACCATATATAGTATAACGTTATCTGGTATAACGTTCTAACGTATTACGTTATATGGTATAACGTTATAACTTATTACTTTATATAGTATAACGTTATATGGTAAAACGTTATAACGTATTACGTTATATAGTATAAAGTTTTATGGTATAACGTTATAACGTCTTACGTTATATGGTACAACGTTACAACGTATTACGATACATAGTATAATGTTATATGGTAAAACGTTATAACGTATTACATTATATGGTATAATATATAATTATATAGTACAACGTTGTATGGAATAACGTTATAACGTAATACGTTATATGGTATAATATATAATTATATAGTATAACGTTGTATGGTATAACGTTATAACGTAATACGTCATATGGTATAACGTTACAACGTATTACGTTACATAGTATAATGTTATATGGTAAAACGTTATAACGTATTACATTATATGGTATAACGTTATAACGTATTACGTTATATAGTGTAGCGGTAGAACGTATTACGTTATAACATAATACGTTCAATGGTATAACGATATAATGTATAAAGTTATAACGTATTACGTTATATATTATTACGTTGTATGGTATAACGTTGTAACGTAATACGTTATATGGTATAACGTTATAACGTATCACGATATATAGTATAGCGTTATATGGTAAAACGTTATAACGTAGTACGTTATATAGTATAACGTTGCATGGTATAACGTTATAACGTAATACGTTATATGGTATAACATTAATAGGACAATTCCGGTTTCATATTTACAGAACTGATATGACGTATTACGTTATATGGTACAACGTTACAACGTATTACGATACATAGTATAATGTTATATGGTAAAACGTTATAACGTATTACATTATATGGTATAATATATAATTATATAGTACAACGTTGTATGGAATAACGTTATAACGTAATACGTTATATGGTATAATATATAATTATATAGTATAACGTTGTATGGTATAACGTTATAACGTAATACGTCATATGGTATACCGTTACAACGTATTACGTTACATAGTATAATGTTATATGGTAAAACGTTATAACGTATTACATTACATGGTATAACGATATAACGTATTACGTTATATAGTGTAGCGGTAGAACGTATTACGTTATAACATAATACGTTCAATGTTATAACGGTATAATGTATAAAGTTATAACGTATTACGTTATATATTATTACGTTGTATGGTATAACGTTGTAACGTAATACGTGATATGGTATAACGTTATAACGTATCACGATATGTAGTATAGCGTTATATGGTAAAACGTTATAAAGTAGTACGTTATATAGTATAACGTTGTATGGTATAACGTTATAACGTAATACATTATATGGTATAACATTAATAGGACAATTCCGGTTTCATATTTACAGAACTGATATACCGTATTAGGTTATATGGTATAACGTTATAACGTATTACCATATATAGTATAACGTTATATGGTATAACGTTGTAACGTATTACGTTATATGGTATAACGTTATAACTTATTACTTTATATAGTATAACGTTATATGGTAAAACGTTATAACGTATTACGTTATATAGTATAACGTGGCATGGTATAACGTTATAACGTAATACGTCATATGGTATAACGTTAATAGTCCAATTCCGGTTTCATATTTACAGAACTGATATAACGTATTACGTTACATATATAACGTTATAACGTATTACGTTATATAGTGTAGCGGTAGAACGTATTACGTTATAACATAATACGTTCAATGGTATAACGATATAATGTATAAAGTTATAACATATTACGTTATATATTATTACGTTGTTTGGTATAACGTTGTAACGTAATACGTTATATGGTATAACGTTATAACGTATCACGATATATAGTATAGCGTTATATGGTAAAACGTTATAACGTAGTACGTTATATAGTATAACGTTGCATGGTATAACGTTATAACGTAATATGTTATATGGTATAACATTAATAGGACAATTCCGGTTTCATATATACAGAACTGATATACCGTATTAGGTTATATGGTATAATGTTATAACGTATTACGATATATAGTATAACGTTATATGGTATAACGATATAACGTAATACGTTATATGGTATAACATTAATAGGACAATTCCAGTTTCATATTTACAGAACTGATATACCGTATTAGGTTATATGGTATAACGTTATAACGTATTACGATATATAGTATAGAGTTATACGGTAAAACGTTATAATGTACTACGTTATATAGTATAACGTTGTATTTTATAACGTTATAACGTAATACAGTATGGTATAACGTTAAGTGCCCAATTCCGGTTTCATATTTACAGAACTGATATGACGTATTACGTTATATGGTATAACGTTATTACGTATTACGTTATGTAGTATAACGTTATATGGTAAAACGTTTTAACGTATTACGTTACATAGTATAGTGTTATATTATATAACGTCATAACGTATTACGTTATATAGTATAACGTGGCATGGTATAACGTTATAACGTAATACGTCATATGGTATAACGTTAATAGTCCAATTCCGGTTTCATATTTACAGAACTGATATAACGTATTACGTTACATGGTATAACGATATAACGAATTACGTTATATAGTATAACGTTATATGGTAAAACGATATAACGTACTACGTTATATAGTATAACGTTGTATGGTATAACGTTGTAACGTAATACGTTATATGGTATAACGTTAATAGGCCAATTCCGGTTTCATATTTACAGAACTGAAATAACGTATTACGTTATATGGTATAACGTTATAACGTCTTACGTTATATGGTACAACGTTACAACGTATTACGTTACATAGTATAATGTTATATGGTAAAACGTTATAACGTATTACATTATATGGTATAACGTTATAACGTATTACGTTATATAGTGTAGCAGTAGAACGTTATACGTTATAACATAATACGTTCAATGGTATAACGATATAATGTATAATGTCATAACGTATTACGTTATATATTATTACGTTGTATGGTATAACGTTGTAACGTAATACGTTAAATGGTATAACGTTATAACGTATTACGATATGTAGTATAGCGTTATATTCTAAAACGTTAAACGTACTATGTTATATAGTATAACGTTGTATGGTATAACGTTATAACGTAATACGTTATATGGTATAACATTAATAGGACAATTTCGGTTTCATATTTACATAACTGATATACCGTATTAGGTTATATGGTATAACGTTATAACGTATTACGATATATAGTATAACGTTATATGGTATAACGTTGTAACGTAATACGTTATATGGTCTAACGTTAATAGGCCAATTCCGGTTTCATATTTACAGAACTGATATAACGTATTACGTTATATGGTATAACGTTATAACGTCTTACGTTATATGGTACAACGTTACAACGTATTACGTTACATAGTATAATGTTATATGGTAAAACGTTATAACGCATTACATTATATGGTATAACGTTATAACGTATTACGTTATATAGTGTAGCAGTAGAACGTATTACGTTATAACATAATACGTTCAATGGTATAACGATATAATGTATAATGTCATAACGTATTACGATATATAGTATAACGTTGTATGGTATAACGTTATAACGTAATACGTTATATGGTATAATATATAATTATATAGTATAACGTTGTATGGTATAACGTTATAACGTAATACGTTGTATGGTATAACGTTATAACGTAATACGTTATATGGTATAACGTTAATTGCCCAATTCCGGTTTCATATTTACAGAACTGATATGACGTATTACGTTATATGGTATAACGTTAATAGGCCAATTCCGGTTTCATATTTACAGAACTGATATAACGTATTACGTTACATGGTATAACGATATAACGTATTACGTTATATAGTATAACGTTATGTGGTAAAACGCTATAACGTACAACGTTATATAGTATAACGTTGTATGGTATAACGTTATAACGTACTACGTCATATGGTATAATGTTAATAGTCCAATTCCGGTTTCATATTTACAGAACTGATATGACGTATTACGTTATATGGTATAACGTTATTACGTATTACGTTATGTAGTATAACGTTATATGGTAAAACGTTTTAACGTATTACGTTACACAGTATAGTGTTATATGGTATAAGGTTATAACGTATTACGTTATATAGTATAACGTGGAATGGTATAACGTTATAACGTAATACGTCATATGGTATAACGTTAATAGTCCAATTCCGGTTTCATATTTACAGAACTGATATAACGTATTACGTTACATATATAACGTTATAACGTATTACGTTATATAGTGTAGCGGTAGAACGTATTACGTTATAACATAATACGTTCAATGGTATAACGATATAATGTATAATGTCATAACGTATTACGTCATATATTTTTACGTTGTGTGGTATAACGTTGTAACGTAATACGTTATATGGTATAACGTTATAACGTATTAAGATATGTAGTATAGCGTTATATGGTAAAACGTTATAACGTACTACGTTATATAGAATAACGTTGTATGGTATAACGTTATAACGTAATACGTTATATGGTATAACATTAATAGGACAATTCCGATTTCATATTTACAGAACTGATATAACGTATTACGTTACATATATAACGTTATAACGTATTACGTTATATAGTGTAGCGGTAGAACGTATTACGTTATAACATAATACGTTCAATGGTATAACGATATAATGTATAATGTCATAACGTATTACGTCATATATTATTACGTTGTGTGGTATAACGTTGTAACGTAATACGTTATATGGTATAACTTTATAACGTATTACGATATGTAGTATAGCGTTATATGGTAAAACGTTATAACGTATTACGTTATATATTATTACGTTGTATGGTATAACGTTGTAACGTAATACGTTATATGGTATAACGTTATAACGTATTACGATATGTAGTATAGCGTTATATGGTAAAACGTTATAACGTACTACGTTATATAGTATAACGTTAATTGCCCAATTCCGGTTTCATATTTACAGAACTGATATGACGTATTACGTTATATGGTATAACGTTAATAGGCCAATTCCTGTTTCATATTTACAGAACTGATATAACGTATTACGTTCCATGGTATAACGATATAACGTATTACGTTATATAGTATAACGTTATGTGGTAAAACGCTATAACGTACTACGTTATATAGTATAACGTTGTATGGTATAACGTTATAACGTACTACGTCATATGGTATAACGTTAATAGGCCAATTCCGGTTTCATATTTACAGAACTGATATAACGTATTGCGTTACATGGTATAACGTTATAACGTATTACGTTATATAGTGTAGCGGTAGAACGTATTACGTTATAACATACTACGTTCAATTTTATAACGATATAATGTATAAAGTTATAACGTATTACGTTATATATTATTACGTTGTATGGTATAACGTTGTAACGTAATACGTTATATGGTATAACGTTATAACGTATCACGATATGTAGAATAGCGTTATATGGTAAAACGCTATAACGTACTACGTTATATAGTATAACGTTGTATGGTATAACGTTATAACGTAATACGTTATATGGTATAACGTTATAACTTATTACTTTATATAGTATAACGTTATATGGTAAAACGTTATAACTTATTACGATATATATGTCGGGTTTACATTGCAATTAGGATTAGGGGCGTGAAACGAATCGTCGTTTGGTTTACGCATTGTCGATAAGCAATAGAGAAGACATTGACTAGTGCAGATACGATTATTATAGGATTGGACAAGGAACCGTGGTAATTAGATACTCGAGAAACTAATGACAATGATCCTAGGCTCAATAACGAATCCGCGGTCGACGGGATGGTGGATGAACATGCTCACAAAATCTAAGTCGGACTCTTTGTTAAAACGTGGAATATCCACCGAGCGTGCAGACGTTACGTAACTCGCTAATACGACTTCACCAGAGAGAATGACTTTCCTTCGCGATTATGCTGCAGAGGAAAACTATGATGGGGTGTGTCTAAGGACACGAGATTCTTGGATTCGTCGAGGATAGCCTTCGTTTAGAAGGTGAGGGAAATTGGCGTTGCTGCTAATTGGTCAATCTCCATATCGGTGGTTAGAAAAAGATGCTAGCCGCCCTCGAGGGAAAGTTGCTAGTGGGAGACGCCGTTCGTTGAAAGAAATAGATCTCCCCTATCTTCCCGTAGTTGGGACAAAGACTGTTTATCTGTTCGAAGGACTTTAGGTAACTAGATATTAGTGTTTATAACGGCCCTCGGGCTAGCTGATCACGTACTGTGGAGAGACATCGACATCTGGCAATCATCTTTCTCGAAGAATAGGAACTGCGTGTGGCCACGGGACAGAGACCGTTGGAATGTTTACTGTCATGTGTCGCCAGAGATATTTCTTTTAAGGAGAGCTATAGAATTACTTCATACCTTTGTTAGGCAAAACGTTCATCCCTTGACCGCGGCTACGTTCGGCGACTGGCTATCGCCTCGAGCCCAAGCTCATTATCACAAATCTTGAACAAATACAATCGGATCGAAAGACGACAATTGTTTAATTACGCCTATGATAGAATCTAGACTACGGTGTTAAGGGATTTTCCCGGGGTTCCAAAGGGAGGACTCCGATGTCCTTTCATCTCCGACACGGCCATCCTGACTATCACACGTCCTCGTGTGTAACTAAAATATTGCAAAAATTTTTTTTTTTTTTTTTTTTTTTTTTTTTTTTTTTTTTACATTAGACTCGACGTAACTGATATTATTTACCATTCAATTAAATGTTCCAAATAAGTCGAGGGTCCATTTCGATAACGAGATTCTGTTCAGCGGTTTGACAAGCAGGGAAATGAAAAAGAACTAAAATTAGTGGCGTTATAATTTGTATCCAAAGTGCTAGTTGCATTCCGTGAGTTATCAGTCAGACCATAACGACACGACAGATCATTTTCGATTTCGTACACGGGTGAATCTCAGATTGTTGGATCGTGTTACTACGTTGGGCGTATTACGAAGGCGCAGAGTGTCCCACTGGACGTATTACGAAGGCGCAGAGTGTCCCACTGGACGTATTGCGAAGGCGCAGAATGTCCCACTGGACGTATTACAAAGGCGCAGAATGTCCCACTGGACGTATTACAAAGGCGCAGAATGTCCCACTGGACGTATTACAAAGGCGCAGAATGTCCCACTGGACGTATTACAAAGGCGCAGAATGTCCCACTGGACGTATTACAAAGGCGCAGAATGTCCCACTGGACATATTACAAAGGCGCAGAATGTCCCACTGGACATATTACGAAGGCGCAGAATGTCCCACTGGACATATTACGAAGGCGCAGAGCACCACACTGGATGCACAGCCGCAACGTGGTATTAATGATCCTCTGAGGTCCGTGAACTTGCATCGTTATTATCACCGTCGTTGTCATCATCGTAGACGTCTAACTCAGCAGGAACGCTGCTGTCTGGCGTTTTTCTCAGTCTGTCATGTCTGTCCTTATATGATCTTTTACCGTCTAAAGTTTCTAAGGTGTACCTATCTCCTTCCAAAATCTCTGCTATCCTGAATGGACCCCTGAATTTCGGATCTAGCTTCGTTTGGTTTCTTTCCTCGTTTTTGCGTAATACAAAATCACCAAGGTTAAACCTAACTACTTGAGCTTTGTTTTTGTCGAACCTATCCTTATCGTATTTGGCACTTGCTTCTATATTCTTTATCGCCTGTTGTCTTACATGGGAGATGTCTAATTCTCTTTCTTCGATGTTGTCGGGTACGGACAAGCCGTAGGGTCTCGCTGTTTTACCGATTAGTAGTTCCAATGGGCTCGACTTAGTCACGCGGTTGGGGGTAGAATTTAAAGCTAGTTGTGTTTCCCCGATCGCGTCTTGCCAGGACCGCCCGGTCGTTTCTATTGTTGTGAACGTATTTTTTTAGCGTACCCATAATACGCTTTACCTGTCCGTTGGCCCTGCTAGAACCGGTTGCCATTAAGTGGAGTTTAATATGTTTATCTCTACAAAGTCTTGAAATTCTTTGCCTGTAAAACATCTTCCTTGGTCTGCTATTATCCGGCGAGGACTCCCGAATAAAAATATAGCATACTTAAGTGTTTTAACGATACTAAGGGAATCTATTTTACGAGTATGATGCAGATATACGAATTTAGTAAAAACGTCGACCAAAACAATGACATATTCTTTCGAATCACTTTCACCGCTTAGTTTGCCCGCTATGTCCACGTGAACTGTATGCCAGGGTATGCTGGTCTTAGGTATAGGACGTAATTCAGCTTGTATTTTACCTGAACTTGCCTTCGAAACTTGACAAGCATGACGGTTCTCTACGAATTTACGAACATATTTTCGTCATTCCTTCGAACCAGTAATACTCGCACAGTTTCTCAAGCGTTTTATCCCAACCTAAGTGCATAATGGACTGGTGCACATGGTTAATAACGGACCACCTAAAACCTCTTGGGACAATGGGCAAGCGGAGAGGTCTGCCTTTTCTCTGTATCTTACGATGAAGGAATTACCGGACCGTAATTCATACATATTCGCTATATTTTCCGTGAGCTCCTCGTTTTGCAATTTATTGACGATCTCAGAAATTTGGGAGTCGCAACGTTGTCCCGCTAATAGCCAATCTTCGGAGATTTCGGTCGGATTGATTTCCTTCTCTACGACTTTGTTGATCGTACGGTGATCTAAGTCTACGGGGTTCCGCGAGAAGAAATCTACGTGAGCCTCTCGTTTACCTTCTTGATACATAATGTCAAAAGTAAAAGTTTGTAAGCAAGCCCACCACCTGTAAACACTGTCATTTAATTTCACACCATTTCTAGAGATGACTTTAAGGAATTACAATCAGTAACGACAAGAAATTCTCGATCATGTAAATAGTGGTGAAAATGTTTAACAGCGTATAACGACTGCTAACGTCTCTAGTCCATATGAATGATACCTAGATTCCGCAAGGTTAGTTCCTTTTCTGTAATATTTCACTACCCTGTTTTTAGCTTCAACCTTATGCGTTAAAGTAACCCCATATACAGCCAAACTAGCGTCAGTATGTAATCCTATCGGATAATCAGGGTCAAATATCGTTAACGCCAAAGCATCAGTCCGGATGGAAGTTGCCTTTTGCCTCCTCTTTTCGTGTTTATCTGTCCAAGTTATGTTTTTGTTACCGAAAGTAAGTGTGCATAGAGGTTTCATTACCTGTGAAGATTTAGAGACGAATTTTCGGAAGTAAGAAACTAAACCTATGAACTGTCTATGCTGTGTGACGGTCGTTGGTTCAGGTAAAGAACTCAAGGTTTGCATTCCACCCGGGTTGGGGCGGACTTCTCCGTTATGAATTACATGTTCCAAATAGAGTACCGATATGTTTAGGAAAGAGCATTTAGAAGAATTAGATGAAAATCTGGCATTTACGAGGGTATTTAATACGATGTATGGTCTTCTTAGAACTCGATCTATGGAGTAGGCAACAATTAGAACATCATCCAAATAAACAACAATGTACGAATGGCACGTTGGGTGCCATACGTGTTTCCAAAGGAATCTCAAGCACGATCTCATTTCGTTCGCTCGCAACATGAAAACCAACAGCTGTTGTCGAATACAATGAAGAAAAGTGTGGTATAAATTATTTCGACCAAATGGTTTCTTATGCCTTCTTAGAAAAGGGATCAAATGGTACCGAAGACTTGGTACGACTACTTCTGGGTACTTCTGTGGTAAACGCTTTGATGGTTTTAAAATTGCAGCAAGGAAGAAATTCGAATATTTAGAAAAGTATTAGTTGCAAAATTATTAGGGTTGTCTAAAAATGCAAAAATCCTTGTTTCAACGGAGTCAGCGCAATATCGCCGTTCGGAAAAACGATTATGAAAATAAAAGGACGTCGTGTGGACAGAACAAAGGCACAAAAGAATTTGAAGAAAACAACAACTTATTGTCCAAATCGTCCATTGCTGTATATTTTCTAGAATTAGGATGAATAGGGATTTGGCGAAATCCGCTGGCCATGTCAGACTAGTAAAATATCTCGCATTTGCAATCTCGCGACTTGATCTGCAATAAGGGGTAAAGGATACCGATCCGCGACCGTATTTTTATTTAGTTCTTGAAAATCTACTAATCATCTATCTGAACCATCGTTCGTCTTCACGTGTAGCATAGGCCTCGCGAACGGTGAATTACTAGGCCTTATGATATTTGGCTCCAATTAATTCGCTTATTCTCTCACGTACTATTCTGCGCTCTTCCTCGCGGAATCTATAAGGACTTTTTTTGTACGGTGATGTTAGGATCAATTAATTGTATTTCTAACTGGCCTGTATTTACGCGAGTACGTAGGAATCCCGTAACGAATGAATCTTTGATTTTTCGAAAAGAAAGATTAATCGAATTTTATCGCTACCATGTACCTCATTGTCAACTTCATTAACATCGATCTCGTTTTCAGCGGTTTTATTACAGGCATTAATTATTTTTGTTTTACACATAGCGAGACTAGTTTGTGTAATATTGCGTCAAAACCTTGGCTTGAAATTTAACGAGCAATCGCGATATCATATTTTTAAATAACTATAAGCGAGGACATGAAAAATTTGTCTCTAACCACTAACACCTGCAACGGACAAGATTTGAGATGTGCGTTTAGTACAAACATTTCTTATTCCTCGCATTACTACTGTATCAATCGTTCTTTTGCCAGAAAATCTCAAGACTACGGATTCTTTAATTAGTGAGCACTCGGCTCCAAAATCGAGGTAAAATGGAAACGACTCACCCGGATGACTTGATCCACCAGTTGGTGCTTCCACTACGTAGAAGTCGATTCGACGTTCGTTATTGAAATTATATTCAGGGCACTGCATTGTAAGGATTTTCCTCCATAATCAAATTAACAGCTGCGCATCATGCAGCGGAGTCGAAGCCCGCGGTTTCAGGGTTAAAACGCGGCGGCGAAAAATTGTTAGGTTCCACACTCGATTTTTGCACTAGCAACAGAATTAACTCGCGCACGATGGTCGTAAGCTCTTGCACTGTTATAACCGGCACTGATCCCACTTCTGATGTCGGGTTTACATTGCAATTAGGATTAGGGGCGTGAAACGAATCGTCGTTTGGTTTACGCATTGTCGATAAGCAATAGAGAAGACATTGACTAGTGCAGATACGATTATTATAGGATTGGACAAGGAACCGTGGTAATTAGATACTCGAGAAACTAATGACAATGATCCTAGGCTCAATAACGAATCCGCGGTCGACGGGATGGTGGATGAACATGCTCACAAAATCTAAGTCGGACTCTTTGTTAAAACGTGGAATATCCACCGAGCGTGCAGACGTTACGTAACTCGCTAATACGACTTCACCAGAGAGAATGACTTTCCTTCGCGATTATGCTGCAGAGGAAAACTATGATGGGGTGTGTCTAAGGACACGAGATTCTTGGATTCGTCGAGGATAGCCTTCGTTTAGAAGGTGAGGGAAATTGGCGTTGCTGCTAATTGGTCAATCTCCATATCGGTGGTTAGAAAAAGATGCTAGCCGCCCTCGAGGGAAAGTTGCTAGTGGGAGACGCCGTTCGTTGAAAGAAATAGATCTCCCCTATCTTCCCGTAGTTGGGACAAAGACTGTTTATCTGTTCGAAGGACTTTAGGTAACTAGATATTAGTGTTTATAACGGCCCTCGGGCTAGCTGATCACGTACTGTGGAGAGACATCGACATCTGGCAATCATCTTTCTCGAAGAATAGGAACTGCGTGTGGCCACGGGACAGAGACCGTTGGAATGTTTACTGTCATGTGTCGCCAGAGATATTTCTTTTAAGGAGAGCTATAGAATTACTTCATACCTTTGTTAGGCAAAACGTTCATCCCTTGACCGCGGCTACGTTCGGCGACTGGCTATCGCCTCGAGCCCAAGCTCATTATCACAAATCTTGAACAAATACAATCGGATCGAAAGACGACAATTGTTTAATTACGCCTATGATAGAATCTAGACTACGGTGTTAAGGGATTTTCCCGGGGTTCCAAAGGGAGGACTCCGATGTCCTTTCATCTCCGACATATAGTATAACGTTATATGGTATAACGTTATAACGTAATGCATTATATGGTATAATATATAATTATATAGCATAACGTTGTATGGTATAACGTTATAACGTAATACGTCATATGGTATAACGTTACAACGTATTACGTTACATAGTATAATGTTATACGGTAAAACGTTATAACGTATTACATTATATGGTATAACGTTATAACGTATTACGTTATATAGTGTAGCGGTAGAACGTATTACGTTATAACATAATACGTTCAATGGTATAACGATATAATGTATAAACTTATAACGTATTACGTTATATATTATTACGTTGTATGGTATAACGTTGTAACGTAATACGTTATATGGTATAACGTTATAACGTATCACGATATATAGTATAGCGTTATATGGTAAAACGTTATAACGTATTACGATATATAGTATAGAGTTATACGGTAAAACGTTATAATGTACTACGTTATATAGTATAACGTTGTATGGTATAACGTTATAACGTAATACAGTATGGTATAACGTTAATTGCCCAATTCCGGTTTCATATTTACAGAACTGATATGACGTATTACGTTATATGGTATAACGTTATTACGTATTACGTTATGTAGTATAACGTTATATGGTAAAACGTTTTAACGTATTACGTTACATAGTATAGTGTTATATTATATAACGTCATAACGTATTACGATATATAGTATAACGTTATATGGTATAACGTTGTAACGCAATACGTTATATGGTATAACGTTAATAGGCCAATTCCGGTTTCATATTTACAGAACTGATATAACGTATTACGTTATATGGTATAACGTTATAACGTCTTACGTTATATGGTACAACGTTACAACGTATTACGTTACATAGTATAATGTTATATGGTAAAACGTTATAACGTATTACGTTACATATATAACGTTATAACGTATTACGTTATATAGTGTAGCGGTAGAACGTATTACGTTATAACATAATACGTTCAATGGTATAACGATATAATGTATAATGTCATAACGTATTACGTCATATATTATTACGTTGTGTGGTATAACGTTGTAACGTAATACGTTATATGGTATAACTTTATAACGTATTACGATATGTAGTATAGCGTTATATGGTAAAACGTTATAACGTACTACGTTATATAGAATAACGTTGTATGGTATAACGTTATAACGTAATACGTTATATGGTATAACATTAATAGGACAATTCCGGTTTCATATTTACAGAACTGATATACCGTATTGGGTTATATGGTATAACGTTATAACGTATTACCATATATAGTATAACGTTATATGGTATAACGTATTACCATATATAGTATAACGTTATATGGTATAACGTTGTAACGTATTACGTTATATGGTATAACGTTATAACTTATTACTTTATATAGTATAACGTTATATGGTAAAACGTTATAACGTATTACGTTATATAGTATAACGTGGCATGGTATAACGTTATAACGTAGTACGTCATATGGTATAACGTTAATAGTCCAATTCCGGTTTCATATTTACAGAACTGATATAACGTATTACGCTACATATATAACGTTATAACGTATTACGTTATATAGTGTAGCGGTAGAACGTATTACGTTATAACATAATACGTTCAATGGTATAACGATATAATGTATAATGTCATAACGTATTACGTTATATATTATTACGTTGTATGGTATAACGTTGTAACGTAATACGTTATATGGTATAACGTTATAACGTATTACGATATGTAGTATAGCGTTATATGGTAAAACGTTATAACGTACTACGTTATATAGTATAACGTTAATTGCCCAATTCCGGTTTCATATTTACAGAACTGATATGACGTATTACGTTATATGGTATAACGTTAATAGGCCAATTCCGGTTTCATATTTACAGAACTGATATAACGTATTACGTTACATGGTATAACGATATAACGTATTACGTTATATAGTATAACGTTATGTGGTAAAACGCTATAACGTACTACGTTATATAGTATAACGTTGTATGGTATAACGTTATAACGTACTACGTCATATGGTATAACGTTAATAGGCCAATTCCGGTTTCATATTTACAGAACTGATATAACGTATTGCGTTACATGGTATAACGTTATAACGTATTACGTTATATAGTGTAGCGGTAGAACGTATTACGTTATAACATACTACGTTCAATTTTATAACGATATAATGTATAAAGTTATAACGTATTACGTTATATATTATTACGTTGTATGGTATAACGTTGTAACGTAATACGTTATATGGTATAACGTTATAACGTATCACGATATGTAGAATAGCGTTATATGGTAAAACGCTATAACGTACTACGTTATATAGTATAACGTTGTATGGTATAACGTTATTACGTAATACGTTATATGGTATAACGTTAATAGGCCAATTCCGGTTTCATATTTACAGAACTGATATAACGTATTACGTTATATGGTATAACGTTATAACTTATTACTTTATATAGTATAACGTTATATGGTAAAACGTTATAACGTATTACATTATATGGTAAAACGTTATAACGTAGTACGTTATATAGTATAACGTTGCATGGTATAACGTTATAACGTAATACGTTATATGGTATAACATTAATAGGACAATTCCGGTTTCATATATACAGAACTGATATACCGTATTAGGTTATATGGTATAACGTTATAACGTATTACGATATATAGTATAGAGTTATACGGTAAAACGTTATAATGTACTACGTTATATAGTATAACGTTGTATGGTATAACGTTATAACGTAATACAGTATGGTATAACGTTAATTGCCCAATTCCGGTTTCATATTTACAGAACTGATATGACGTATTACGTTATATGGTATAACGTTATTACGTATTACGTTATGTAGTATAACGTTATATGGTAAAACGTTATAACGTATTACATTATATGGTATAACGTTATAACGTATTACGTTATATAGTGTAGCGGTAGAACGTATTACGTTATAACATAATACGTTCAATGGTATAACGATATAATGTATAAAGTTATAACGTATTACGTTATATATTATTACGTTGTATGGTATAACGTTGTAACGTAATACGTTATATGGTATAACGTTATAACGTATCACGATATATAGTATAGCGTTATATGGTAAAACGTTATAACGTAGTACGTTATATAGTATAACGTTGCATGGTATAACGTTATAACGTAATACGTTATATGGTATAACATTAATAGGACAATTCCGGTTTCATATTTACAGAACTGATATGACGTATTACGTTATATGGTACAACGTTACAACGTATTACGATACATAGTATAATGTTATATGGTAAAACGTTATAACGTATTACATTATATGGTATAATATATAATTATATAGTACAACGTTGTATGGAATAACGTTATAACGTAATACGTTATATGGTATAATATATAATTATATAGTATAACGTTGTATGGTATAACGTTATAACGTAATACGTCATATGGTATAACGTTACAACGTATTACGTTACATAGTATAATGTTATATGGTAAAACGTTATAACGTATTACATTACATGGTATAACGATATAACGTATTACGTTATATAGTGTAGCGGTAGAACGTATTACGTTATAACATAATACGTTCAATGTTATAACGATATAATGTATAAAGTTATAACGTATTACGTTATATATTATTACGTTGTATGGTATAACGTTGTAACGTAATACGTGATATGGTATAACGTTATAACGTATCACGATATGTAGTATAGCGTTATATGGTAAAACGTTATAAAGTAGTACGTTATATAGTATAACGTTGTATGGTATAACGTTATAACGTAATACATTATATGGTATAACATTAATAGGACAATTCCGGTTTCATATTTACAGAACTGATATACCGTATTAGGTTATATGGTATAACGTTATAACGTATTACGATATATAGTATAGAGTTATACGGTAAAACGTTATAATGTACTACGTTATATTGTATAACGTTGTATGGTATAACGTTATAACGTAATACATTATGGTATAACGTTAATTGCCCAATTCCTGTTTCATATTCACAGAACTGATATGACGTATTACGTTATATGGTATAACGTTATTACGTATTACGTTATGTAGTATAACGTTATATGGTAAAACGTTTTAACGTATTACGTTACACAGTATAGTGTTATATGGTAAAACGTTATAACGTAGTACGTTATATAGTATAACGTTGCATGGTATAACGTTATAACGTAATATGTTATATGGTATAACATTAATAGGACAATTCCGGTTTCATATATACAGAACTGATATACCGTATTAGGTTATATGGTATAATGTTATAACGTATTACGATATATAGTATAACGTTATATGGTATAACGATATAACGTAATACGTTATATGGTATAACATTAATAGGACAATTCCAGTTTCATATTTACAGAACTGATATACCGTATTAGGTTATATGGTATAACGTTATAACGTATTACGATATATAGTATAGAGTTATACGGTAAAACGTTATAATGTACTACGTTATATAGTATAACGTTGTATTTTATAACGTTATAACGTAATACAGTATGGTATAACGTTAAGTGCCCAATTCCGGTTTCATATTTACAGAACTGATATGACGTATTACGTTATATGGTATAACGTTATTACGTATTACGTTATGTAGTATAACGTTATATGGTAAAACGTTTTAACGTATTACGTTACATAGTATAGTGTTATATTACATAACGTCATAACGTATTACGTTATATAGTATAACGTGGCATGGTATAACGTTATAACGTAATACGTCATATGGTATAACGTTAATAGTCCAATTCCGGTTTCATATTTACAGAACTGATATAACGTATTACGTTACATGGTATAACGATATAACGAATTACGTTATATAGTATAACGTTATATGGTAAAACGATATAACGTACTACGTTATATAGTATAACGTTGTATGGTATAACGTTGTAACGTAATACGTTATATGGTATAACGTTAATAGGCCAATTCCGGTTTCATATTTACAGAACTGATATAACGTATTACGTTATATGGTATAACGTTATAACGTCTTACGTTATATGGTACAACGTTACAACGTATTACGTTACATAGTATAATGCTATATGGTAAAACGTTATAACGTATTACATTATATGGTATAACGTTATAACGTATTACGTTATATAGTGTAGCAGTAGAACGTTATACGTTATAACATAATACGTTCAATGGTATAACGATATAATGTATAATGTCATAACGTATTACGTTATATATTATTACGTTGTATGGTATAACGTTGTAACGTAATACGTTAAATGGTATAACGTTATAACGTATTACGATATGTAGTATAGCGTTATATTCTAAAACGTTAAACGTACTATGTTATATAGTATAACGTTGTATGGTATAACGTTATAACGTAATACGTTATATGGTATAACATTAATAGGACAATTTCGGTTTCATATTTACATAACTGATATACCGTATTAGGTTATATGGTATAACGTTATAACGTATTACGATATATAGTATAACGTTATATGGTATAACGTTGTAACGTAATACGTTATATGGTCTAACGTTAATAGGCCAATTCCGGTTTCATATTTACAGAACTGATATAACGTATTACGTTATATGGTATAACGTTATAACGTCTTACGTTATATGGTACAACGTTACAACGTATTACGTTACATAGTATAATGTTATATGGTAAAACGTTATAACGCATTACATTATATGGTATAACGTTATAACGTATTACGTTATATAGTGTAGCAGTAGAACGTATTACGTTATAACATAATACGTTCAATGGTATAAAGATATAATGTATAATGTCATAACGTATGACGATATATAGTATAACGTTGTATGGTATAACGTTATAACGTAATACGTTATATGGTATAATATATAATTATATAGTATAACGTTGTATGGTATAACGTTATAACGTAATACGTTGTATGGTATAACGTTATAACGTAATACGTTATATGGTATAACGTTAATTGCCCAATTCCGGTTTCATATTTACAGAACTGATATAACGTATTACGTTACATGGTATAACGATATAACGTATTACGTTATATAGTATAACGTTATGTGGTAAAACGCTATAACGTACAACGTTATATAGTATAACGTTGTATGGTATAACGTTATAACGTACTACGTCATATGGTATAATGTTAATAGTCCAATTCCGGTTTCATATTTACAGAACTGATATGACGTATTACGTTATATGGTATAACGTTATTACGTATTACGTTATGTAGTATAACGTTATATGGTAAAACGTTTTAACGTATTACGTTACACAGTATAGTGTTATATGGTATAAGGTTATAACGTAGTACGTTATATAGTATAACGTTGCATGGTATAACGTTATAACGTAATACGTTATATGGTATAACATTAATAGGACAATTCCGGTTTCATATATACAGAACTGATATACCGTATTAGGTTATATGGTATAACGTTATAACGTATTACGATATATAGTATAGAGTTATACGGTAAAACGTTATAATGTACTACGTTATATAGTATAACGTTGTATGGTATAACGTTATAACGTAATACAGTATGGTATAACGTTAATTGCCCAATTCCGGTTTCATATTTACAGAACTGATATGACGTATTACGTTATATGGTATAACGTTATTACGTATTACGTTATGTAGTATAACGTTATATGGTAAAACGTTATAACGTATTACATTATATGGTATAACGTTATAACGTATTACGTTATATAGTGTAGCGGTAGAACGTATTACGTTATAACATAATACGTTCAATGGTATAACGATATAATGTATAAAGTTATAACGTATTACGTTATATATTATTACGTTGTATGGTATAACGTTGTAACGTAATACGTTATATGGTATAACGTTATAACGTATCACGATATATAGTATAGCGTTATATGGTAAAACGTTATAACGTAGTACGTTATATAGTATAACGTTGCATGGTATAACGTTATAACGTAATACGTTATATGGTATAACATTAATAGGACAATTCCGGTTTCATATTTACAGAACTGATATGACGTATTACGTTATATGGTACAACGTTACAACGTATTACGATACATAGTATAATGTTATATGGTAAAACGTTATAACGTATTACATTATATGGTATAATATATAATTATATAGTACAACGTTGTATGGAATAACGTTATAACGTAATACGTTATATGGTATAATATATAATTATATAGTATAACGTTGTATGGTATAACGTTATAACGTAATACGTCATATGGTATAACGTTACAACGTATTACGTTACATAGTATAATGTTATATGGTAAAACGTTATAACGTATTACATTACATGGTATAACGATATAACGTATTACGTTATATAGTGTAGCGGTAGAACGTATTACGTTATAACATAATACGTTCAATGTTATAACGATATAATGTATAAAGTTATAACGTATTACGTTATATATTATTACGTTGTATGGTATAACGTTGTAACGTAATACGTGATATGGTATAACGTTATAACGTATCACGATATGTAGTATAGCGTTATATGGTAAAACGTTATAAAGTAGTACGTTATATAGTATAACGTTGTATGGTATAACGTTATAACGTAATACATTATATGGTATAACATTAATAGGACAATTCCGGTTTCATATTTACAGAACTGATATACCGTATTAGGTTATATGGTATAACGTTATAACGTATTACGATATATAGTATAGAGTTATACGGTAAAACGTTATAATGTACTACGTTATATTGTATAACGTTGTATGGTATAACGTTATAACGTAATACATTATGGTATAACGTTAATTGCCCAATTCCTGTTTCATATTTACAGAACTGATATGACGTATTACGTTATATGGTATAACGTTATTACGTATTACGTTATGTAGTATAACGTTATATGGTAAAACGTTTTAACGTATTACGTTACACAGTATAGTGTTATATGGTAAAACGTTATAACGTAGTACGTTATATAGTATAACGTTGCATGGTATAACGTTATAACGTAATATGTTATATGGTATAACATTAATAGGACAATTCCGGTTTCATATATACAGAACTGATATACCGTATTAGGTTATATGGTATAATGTTATAACGTATTACGATATATAGTATAACGTTATATGGTATAACGATATAACGTAATACGTTATATGGTATAACATTAATAGGACAATTCCAGTTTCATATTTACAGAACTGATATACCGTATTAGGTTATATGGTATAACGTTATAACGTATTACGATATATAGTATAGAGTTATACGGTAAAACGTTATAATGTACTACGTTATATAGTATAACGTTGTATTTTATAACGTTATAACGTAATACAGTATGGTATAACGTTAAGTGCCCAATTCCGGTTTCATATTTACAGAACTGATATGACGTATTACGTTATATGGTATAACGTTATTACGTATTACGTTATGTAGTATAACGTTATATGGTAAAACGTTTTAACGTATTACGTTACATAGTATAGTGTTATATTACATAACGTCATAACGTATTACGTTATATAGTATAACGTGGCATGGTATAACGTTATAACGTAATACGTCATATGGTATAACGTTAATAGTCCAATTCCGGTTTCATATTTACAGAACTGATATAACGTATTACGTTACATGGTATAACGATATAACGAATTACGTTATATAGTATAACGTTATATGGTAAAACGATATAACGTACTACGTTATATAGTATAACGTTGTATGGTATAACGTTGTAACGTAATACGTTATATGGTATAACGTTAATAGGCCAATTCCGGTTTCATATTTACAGAACTGATATAACGTATTACGTTATATGGTATAACGTTATAACGTCTTACGTTATATGGTACAACGTTACAACGTATTACGTTACATAGTATAATGCTATATGGTAAAACGTTATAACGTATTACATTATATGGTATAACGTTATAACGTATTACGTTATATAGTGTAGCAGTAGAACGTTATACGTTATAACATAATACGTTCAATGGTATAACGATATAATGTATAATGTCATAACGTATTACGTTATATATTATTACGTTGTATGGTATAACGTTGTAACGTAATACGTTAAATGGTATAACGTTATAACGTATTACGATATGTAGTATAGCGTTATATTCTAAAACGTTAAACGTACTATGTTATATAGTATAACGTTGTATGGTATAACGTTATAACGTAATACGTTATATGGTATAACATTAATAGGACAATTTCGGTTTCATATTTACATAACTGATATACCGTATTAGGTTATATGGTATAACGTTATAACGTATTACGATATATAGTATAACGTTATATGGTATAACGTTGTAACGTAATACGTTATATGGTCTAACGTTAATAGGCCAATTCCGGTTTCATATTTACAGAACTGATATAACGTATTACGTTATATGGTATAACGTTATAACGTCTTACGTTATATGGTACAACGTTACAACGTATTACGTTACATAGTATAATGTTATATGGTAAAACGTTATAACGCATTACATTATATGGTATAACGTTATAACGTATTACGTTATATAGTGTAGCAGTAGAACGTATTACGTTATAACATAATACGTTCAATGGTATAAAGATATAATGTATAATGTCATAACGTATGACGATATATAGTATAACGTTGTATGGTATAACGTTATAACGTAATACGTTATATGGTATAATATATAATTATATAGTATAACGTTGTATGGTATAACGTTATAACGTAATACGTTGTATGGTATAACGTTATAACGTAATACGTTATATGGTATAACGTTAATTGCCCAATTCCGGTTTCATATTTACAGAACTGATATAACGTATTACGTTACATGGTATAACGATATAACGTATTACGTTATATAGTATAACGTTATGTGGTAAAACGCTATAACGTACAACGTTATATAGTATAACGTTGTATGGTATAACGTTATAACGTACTACGTCATATGGTATAATGTTAATAGTCCAATTCCGGTTTCATATTTACAGAACTGATATGACGTATTACGTTATATGGTATAACGTTATTACGTATTACGTTATGTAGTATAACGTTATATGGTAAAACGTTTTAACGTATTACGTTACACAGTATAGTGTTATATGGTATAAGGTTATAACGTATTACGTTATATAGTATAACGTGGAATGGTATAACGTTATAACGTAATACGTCATATGGTATAACGTTAATAGTCCAATTCCGGTTTCATATTTACAGAACTGATATAACGTATTACGTTACATATATAACGTTATAACGTATTACGTTATATAGTGTAGCGGTAGAACGTATTACGTTATAACATAATACGTTCAATGGTATAACGATATAATGTATAAAGTTATAACGTATTACGTTATATATTATTACGTTGTATGGTATAACGTTGTAACGTAATACGTTATATGGTATAACGTTATAACGTATCACGATATATAGTATAGCGTTATATGGTAAAACGTTATAACGTAGTACGTTATATAGTATAACGTTGCATGGTATAACGTTATAACGTAATACGTTATATGGTATAACATTAATAGGACAATTCCGGTTTCATATTTACAGAACTGATATGACGTATTACGTTATATGGTACAACGTTACAACGTATTACGATACATAGTATAATGTTATATGGTAAAACGTTATAACGTATTACATTATATGGTAAAACGTTATAACGTAGTACGTTATATAGTATAACGTTGCATGGTATAACGTTATAACGTAATACGTTATATGGTATAACATTAATAGGACAATTCCGGTTTCATATATACAGAACTGATATACCGTATTAGGTTATATGGTATAACGTTATAACGTATTACGATATATAGTATAGAGTTATACGGTAAAACGTTATAAAGTAGTACGTTATATAGTATAACGTTGTATGGTATAACGTTATAACGTAATACATTATATGGTATAACATTAATAGGACAATTCCGGTTTCATATTTACAGAACTGATATACCGTATTAGGTTATATGGTATAACGTTATAACGTATTACGATATATAGTATAGAGTTATACGGTAAAACGTTATAATGTACTACGTTATATTGTATAACGTTGTATGGTATAACGTTATAACGTAATACATTATGGTATAACGTTAATTGCCCAATTCCTGTTTCATATTTACAGAACTGATATGACGTATTACGTTATATGTTATAACGTTATTACGTATTACGTTATGTAGTATAACGTTATATGGTAAAACGTTTTAACGTATTACGTTACACAGTATAGTGTTATATGGTATAAGGTTATAACGTATTACGTTATATAGTATAACGTGGCATGGTATAACGTTATAACGTAATACGTCATATGGTATAACGTTAATAGTCCAATTCCGGTTTCATATTTACAGAACTGATATAACGTATTACGTTACATATATAACGTTATAACGTATTACGTTATATAGTGTAGCGGTAGAACGTATTACGTTATAACATAATACGTTCAATGGTATAACGATATAATGTATAAAGTTATAACATATTACGTTATATATTATTACGTTGTTTGGTATAACGTTGTAACGTAATACGTTATATGGTATAACGTTATAACGTATCACGATATATAGTATAGCGTTATATGGTAAAACGTTATAACGTAGTACGTTATATAGTATAACGTTGCATGGTATAACGTTATAACGTAATATGTTATATGGTATAACATTAATAGGACAATTCCGGTTTCATATATACAGAACTGATATACCGTATTAGGTTATATGGTATAATGTTATAACGTATTACGATATATAGTATAACGTTATATGGTATAACGATATAACGTAATACGTTATATGGTATAACATTAATGGGACAATTCCAGTTTCATATTTACAGAACTGATATACCGTATTAGGTTATATGGTATAACGTTATAACGTATTACGATATATAGTATAGAGTTATACGGTAAAACGTTATAATGTACTACGTTATATAGTATAACGTTGTATTTTATAACGTTATAACGTAATACAGTATGGTATAACGTTAAGTGCCCAATTCCGGTTTCATATTTACAGAACTGATATGACGTATTACGTTATATGGTATAACGTTATTACGTATTACGTTATGTAGTATAACGTTATATGGTAAAACGTTTTAACGTATTACGTTACATAGTATAGTGTTATATTACATAACGTCATAACGTATTACGTTATATAGTATAACGTGGCATGGTATAACGTTATAACGTAATACGTCATATGGTATAACGTTAATAGTCCAATTCCGGTTTCATATTTACAGAACTGATATAACGTATTACGTTACATGGTATAACGATATAACGAATTACGTTATATAGTATAACGTTATATGGTAAAACGATATAACGTACTACGTTATATAGTATAACGTTGTATGGTATAACGTTGTAACGTAATACGTTATATGGTATAACGTTAATAGGCCAATTCCGGTTTCATATTTACAGAACTGATATAACGTATTACGTTATATGGTATAACGTTATAACGTCTTACGTTGTATGGTACAACGTTACAACGTATTACGTTACATAGTATAATGCTATATGGTAAAACGTTATAACGTATTACATTATATGGTATAACGTTATAACGTATTACGTTATATAGTGTAGCAGTAGAACGTTATACGTTATAACATAATACGTTCAATGGTATAACGATATAATGTATAATGTCATAACGTATTACGTTATATATTATTACGTTGTATGGTATAACGTTGTAACGTAATACGTTAAATGGTATAACGTTATAACGTATTACGATATGTAGTATAGCGTTATATTCTAAAACGTTAAACGTACTATGTTATATAGTATAACGTTGTATGGTATAACGTTATAACGTAATACGTTATATGGTATAACATTAATAGGACAATTTCGGTTTCATATTTACATAACTGATATACCGTATTAGGTTATATGGTATAACGTTATAACGTATTACGATATATAGTATAACGTTATATGGTATAACGTTGTAACGTAATACGTTATATGGTCTAACGTTAATAGGCCAATTCCGGTTTCATATTTACAGAACTGATATAACGTATTACGTTATATGGTATAACGTTATAACGTCTTACGTTATATGGTACAACGTTACAACGTATTACGTTACATAGTATAATGTTATATGGTAAAACGTTATAACGCATTACATTATATGGTATAACGTTATAACGTATTACGTTATATAGTGTAGCAGTAGAACGTATTACGTTATAACATAATACGTTCAATGGTATAAAGATATAATGTATAATGTCATAACGTATGACGATATATAGTATAACGTTGTATGGTATAACGTTATAACGTAATACGTTATATGGTATAATATATAATTATATAGTATAACGTTGTATGGTATAACGTTATAACGTAATACGTTGTATGGTATAACGTTATAACGTAATACGTTATATGGTATAACGTTAATTGCCCAATTCCGGTTTCATATTTACAGAACTGATATGACGTATTACGTTATATGGTATAACGTTAATAGGCCAATTCCGGTTTCATATTTACAGAACTGATATAACGTATTACGTTACATGGTATAACGATATAACGTATTACGTTATATAGTATAACGTTATGTGGTAAAACGCTATAACGTACAACGTTATATAGTATAACGTTGTATGGTATAACGTTATAACGTACTACGTCATATGGTATAATGTTAATAGTCCAATTCCGGTTTCATATTTACAGAACTGATATGACGTATTACGTTATATGGTATAACGTTATTACGTATTACGTTATGTAGTATAACGTTATATGGTAAAACGTTTTAACGTATTACGTTACACAGTATAGTGTTATATGGTATAAGGTTATAACGTATTACGTTATATAGTATAACGTGGAATGGTATAACGTTATAACGTAATACGTCATATGGTATAACGTTAATAGTCCAATTCCGGTTTCATATTTACAGAACTGATATAACGTATTACGTTACATATATAACGTTATAACGTATTACGTTATATAGTGTAGCGGTAGAACGTATTACGTTATAACATAATACGTTCAATGGTATAACGATATAATGTATAAAGTTATAACGTATTACGTTATATATTATTACGTTGTATGGTATAACGTTGTAACGTAATACGTTATATGGTATAACGTTATAACGTATCACGATATATAGTATAGCGTTATATGGTAAAACGTTATAACGTAGTACGTTATATAGTATAACGTTGCATGGTATAACGTTATAACGTAATACGTTATATGGTATAACATTAATAGGACAATTCCGGTTTCATATTTACAGAACTGATATGACGTATTACGTTATATGGTACAACGTTACAACGTATTACGATACATAGTATAATGTTATATGGTAAAACGTTATAACGTATTACATTATATGGTAAAACGTTATAACGTAGTACGTTATATAGTATAACGTTGCATGGTATAACGTTATAACGTAATACGTTATATGGTATAACATTAATAGGACAATTCCGGTTTCATATATACAGAACTGATATACCGTATTAGGTTATATGGTATAACGTTATAACGTATTACGATATATAGTATAGAGTTATACGGTAAAACGTTATAATGTACTACGTTATATAGTATAACGTTGTATGGTATAACGTTATAACGTAATACAGTATGGTATAACGTTAATTGCCCAATTCCGGTTTCATATTTACAGAACTGATATGACGTATTACGTTATATGGTATAACGTTATTACGTATTACGTTATGTAGTATAACGTTATATGGTAAAACGTTATAACGTATTACATTATATGGTATAACGTTATAACGTATTACGTTATATAGTGTAGCGGTAGAACGTATTACGTTATAACATAATACGTTCAATGGTATAACGATATAATGTATAAAGTTATAACGTATTACGTTATATATTATTACGTTGTATGGTATAACGTTGTAACGTAATACGTTATATGGTATAACGTTATAACGTATCACGATATATAGTATAGCGTTATATGGTAAAACGTTATAACGTAGTACGTTATATAGTATAACGTTGCATGGTATAACGTTATAACGTAATACGTTATATGGTATAACATTAATAGGACAATTCCGGTTTCATATTTACAGAACTGATATGACGTATTACGTTATATGGTACAACGTTACAACGTATAACGATACATAGTATAATGTTATATGGTAAAACGTTATAACGTATTACATTATATGGTATAATATATAATTATATAGTACAACGTTGTATGGAATAACGTTATAACGTAATACGTTATATGGTATAATATATAATTATATAGTATAACGTTGTATGGTATAACGTTATAACGTAATACGTCATATGGTATAACGTTACAACGTATTACGTTACATAGTATAATGTTATATGGTAAAACGTTATAACGTATTACATTACATGGTATAACGATATAACGTATTACGTTATATAGTGTAGCGGTAGAACGTATTACGTTATAACATAATACGTTCAATGTTATAACGATATAATGTATAAAGTTATAACGTATTACGTTATATATTATTACGTTGTATGGTATAACGTTGTAACGTAATACGTGATATGGTATAACGTTATAACGTATCACGATATGTAGTATAGCGTTATATGGTAAAACGTTATAAAGTAGTACGTTATATAGTATAACGTTGTATGGTATAACGTTATAACGTAATACATTATATGGTATAACATTAATAGGACAATTCCGGTTTCATATTTACAGAACTGATATACCGTATTAGGTTATATGGTATAACGTTATAACGTATTACCATATATAGTATAACGTTATATGGTATAACGTTGTAACGTATTACGTTATATGGTATAACGTTATAACTTATTACTTTATATAGTATAACGTTATATGGTAAAACGTTATAACGTATTACGTTATATAGTATAACGTGGCATGGTATAACGTTATAACGTAATACGTCATATGGTATAACGTTAATAGTCCAATTCCGGTTTCATATTTACAGAACTGATATAACGTATTACGTTACATATATAACGTTATAACGTATTACGTTATATAGTGTAGCGGTAGAACGTATTACGTTATAACATAATACGTTCAATGGTATAACGATATAATGTATAAAGTTATAACATATTACGTTATATATTATTACGTTGTTTGGTATAACGTTGTAACGTAATACGTTATATGGTATAACGTTATAACGTATCACGATATATAGTATAGCGTTATATGGTAAAACGTTATAACGTAGTACGTTATATAGTATAACGTTGCATGGTATAACGTTATAACGTAATATGTTATATGGTATAACATTAATAGGACAATTCCGGTTTCATATATACAGAACTGATATACCGTATTAGGTTATATGGTATAATGTTATAACGTATTACGATATATAGTATAACGTTATATGGTATAACGATATAACGTAATACGTTATATGGTATAACATTAATAGGACAATTCCAGTTTCATATTTACAGAACTGATATACCGTATTAGGTTATATGGTATAACGTTATAACGTATTACGATATATAGTATAGAGTTATACGGTAAAACGTTATAATGTACTACGTTATATAGTATAACGTTGTATTTTATAACGTTATAACGTAATACAGTATGGTATAACGTTAAGTGCCCAATTCCGGTTTCATATTTACAGAACTGATATGACGTATTACGTTATATGGTATAACGTTATTACGTATTACGTTATGTAGTATAACGTTATATGGTAAAACGTTTTAACGTATTACGTTACATAGTATAGTGTTATATTATATAACGTCATAACGTATTACGTTATATAGTATAACGTGGCATGGTATAACGTTATAACGTAATACGTCATATGGTATAACGTTAATAGTCCAATTCCGGTTTCATATTTACAGAACTGATATAACGTATTACGTTACATGGTATAACGATATAACGAATTACGTTATATAGTATAACGTTATATGGTAAAACGATATAACGTACTACGTTATATAGTATAACGTTGTATGGTATAACGTTGTAACGTAATACGTTATATGGTATAACGTTAATAGGCCAATTCCGGTTTCATATTTACAGAACTGATATAACGTATTACGTTATATGGTATAACGTTATAACGTCTTACGTTATATGGTACAACGTTACAACGTATTACGTTACATAGTATAATGTTATATGGTAAAACGTTATAACGTATTACATTATATGGTATAACGTTATAACGTATTACGTTATATAGTGTAGCAGTAGAACGTTATACGTTATAACATAATACGTTCAATGGTATAACGATATAATGTATAATGTCATAACGTATTACGTTATATATTATTACGTTGTATGGTATAACGTTGTAACGTAATACGTTAAATGGTATAACGTTATAACGTATTACGATATGTAGTATAGCGTTATATTCTAAAACGTTAAACGTACTATGTTATATAGTATAACGTTGTATGGTATAACGTTATAACGTAATACGTTATATGGTATAACATTAATAGGACAATTTCGGTTTCATATTTACATAACTGATATACCGTATTAGGTTATATGGTATAACGTTATAACGTATTACGATATATAGTATAACGTTATATGGTATAACGTTGTAACGTAATACGTTATATGGTCTAACGTTAATAGGCCAATTCCGGTTTCATATTTACAGAACTGATATAACGTATTACGTTATATGGTATAACGTTATAACGTCTTACGTTATATGGTACAACGTTACAACGTATTACGTTACATAGTATAATGTTATATGGTAAAACGTTATAACGCATTACATTATATGGTATAACGTTATAACGTATTACGTTATATAGTGTAGCAGTAGAACGTATTACGTTATAACATAATACGTTCAATGGTATAACGATATAATGTATAATGTCATAACGTATTACGATATATAGTATAACGTTGTATGGTATAACGTTATAACGTAATACGTTATATGGTATAATATATAATTATATAGTATAACGTTGTATGGTATAACGTTATAACGTAATACGTTGTATGGTATAACGTTATAACGTAATACGTTATATGGTATAACGTTAATTGCCCAATTCCGGTTTCATATTTACAGAACTGATATGACGTATTACGTTATATGGTATAACGTTAATAGGCCAATTCCGGTTTCATATTTACAGAACTGATATAACGTATTACGTTACATGGTATAACGATATAACGAATTACGTTATATAGTATAACGTTATATGGTAAAACGTTATAACGTAGTACGTTATATAGTATAACGTTGTATGGTATAACGTTATAACGTACTACGTCATATGGTATAATGTTAATAGTCCAATTCCGGTTTCATATTTACAGAACTGATATGACGTATTACGTTATATGGTATAACGTTATTACGTATTACGTTATGTAGTATAACGTTATATGGTAAAACGTTTTAACGTATTACGTTACACAGTATAGTATTATATGGTATAAGGTTATAACGTATTACGTTATATAGTATAACGTGGAATGGTATAACGTTATAACGTAATACGTCATATGGTATAACGTTAATAGTCCAATTCCGGTTTCATATTTACAGAACTGATATAACGTATTACGTTACATATATAACGTTATAACGTATTACGTTATATAGTGTAGCGGTAGAACGTATTACGTTATAACATAATACGTTCAATGGTATAACGATATAATGTATAATGTCATAACGTATTACGTCATATATTTTTACGTTGTGTGGTATAACGTTGTAACGTAATACGTTATATGGTATAACGTTATAACGTATTACGATATGTAGTGTAGCGTTATATGGTAAAACGTTATAACGTACTACGTTATATAGAATAACGTTGTATGGTATAACGTTATAACGTAATACGTTATATGGTATAACATTAATAGGACAATTCCGATTTCATATTTACAGAACTGATATAACGTATTACGTTACATATATAACGTTATAACGTATTACGTTATATAGTGTAGCGGTAGAACGTATTACGTTATAACATAATACATTCAATGGTATAACGATATAATGTATAATGTCATAACGTATTACGTCATATATTATTACGTTGTGTGGTATAACGTTGTAACGTAATACGTTATATGGTATAACTTTATAACGTATTACGATATGTAGTATAGCGTTATATGGTAAAACGTTATAACGTATTACGTTATATATTATTACGTTGTATGGTATAACGTTGTAACGTAATACGTTATATGGTATAACGTTATAACGTATTACGATATGTAGTATAGCGTTATATGGTAAAACGTTATAACGTACTACGTTATATAGTATAACGTTAATTGCCCAATTCCGGTTTCATATTTACAGAACTGATATGACGTATTACGTTATATGGTATAACGTTAATAGGCCAATTCCGGTTTCATATTTACAGAACTGATATAACGTATTACGTTACATGGTATAACGATATAACGTATTACGTTATATAGTATAACGTTATGTGGTAAAACGCTATAACGTACTACGTTATATAGTATAACGTTGTATGGTATAACGTTATAACGTACTACGTCATATGGTATAACGTTAATAGGCCAATTCCGGTTTCATATTTACAGAACTGATATAACGTATTGCGTTACATGGTATAACGTTATAACGTATTACGTTATATAGTGTAGCGGTAGAACGTATTACGTTATAACATACTACGTTCAATTTTATAACGATATAATGTATAAAGTTATAACGTATTACGTTATATATTATTACGTTGTATGGTATAACGTTGTAACGTAATACGTTATATGGTATAACGTTATAACGTATCACGATATGTAGAATAGCGTTATATGGTAAAACGCTATAACGTACTACGTTATATAGTATAACGTTGTATGGTATAACGTTATTACGTAATACGTTATATGGTATAACGTTAATAGGCCAATTCCGGTTTCATATTTACAGAACTGATATAACGTATTACGTTATATGGTATAACGTTATAACTTATTACTTTATATAGTATAACGTTATATGGTAAAACGTTATAACGTATTACATTATATGGTAAAACGTTATAACGTAGTACGTTATATAGTATAACGTTGCATGGTATAACGTTATAACGTAATACGTTATATGGTATAACATTAATAGGACAATTCCGGTTTCATATATACAGAACTGATATACCGTATTAGGTTATATGGTATAACGTTATAACGTATTACGATATATAGTATAGAGTTATACGGTAAAACGTTATAATGTACTACGTTATATAGTATAACGTTGTATGGTATAACGTTATAACGTAATACAGTATGGTATAACGTCAATTGCCCAATTCCGGTTTCATATTTACAGAACTGATATGACGTATTACGTTATATGGTAAAACGTTATTACGTATTACGTTATGTAGTATAACGTTATATGGTAAAACGTTATAACGTATTACATTATATGGTATAACGTTATAACGTATTACGTTATATAGTGTAGCGGTAGAACGTATTACGTTATAACATAATACGTTCAATGGTATAACGATATAATGTATAAAGTTATAACGTATTACGTTATATATTATTACGTTGTATGGTATAACGTTGTAACGTAATACGTTATATGGTATAACGTTATAACGTATCACGATATATAGTATAGCGTTATATGGTAAAACGTTATAACGTAGTACGTTATATAGTATAACGTTGCATGGTATAACGTTATAACGTAATACGTTATATGGTATAACATTAATAGGACAATTCCGGTTTCATATTTACAGAACTGATATGACGTATTACGTTATATGGTACAACGTTACAACGTATTACGATACATAGTATAATGTTATATGGTAAAACGTCATAACGTATTACATTATATGGTATAATATATAATTATATAGTACAACGTTGTATGGAATAACGTTATAACGTAATACGTTATATGGTATAATATATAATTATATAGTATAACGTTGTATGGTATAACGTTATAACGTAATACGTCATATGGTATAACGTTACAACGTATTACGTTACATAGTATAATGTTATATGGTAAAACGTTATAACGTATTACATTACATGGTATAACGATATAACGTATTACGTTATATAGTGTAGCGGTAGAACGTATTACGTTATAACATAATACGTTCAATGTTATAACGATATAATGTATAAAGTTATAACGTATTACGTTATATATTATTACGTTGTATGGTATAACGTTGTAACGTAATACGTGATATGGTATAACGTTATAACGTATCACGATATGTAGTATAGCGTTATATGGTAAAACGTTATAAAGTAGTACGTTATATAGTATAACGTTGTATGGTATAACGTTATAACGTAATACATTATATGGTATAACATTAATAGGACAATTCCGGTTTCATATTTACAGAACTGATATACCGTATTAGGTTATATGGTATAACGTTATAACGTATTACGATATATAGTATAGAGTTATACGGTAAAACGTTATAATGTACTACGTTATATTGTATAACGTTGTATGGTATAACGTTATAACGTAATACATTATGGTATAACGTTAATTGCCCAATACCTGTTTCATATTTACAGAACTGATATGACGTATTACGTTATATGGTATAACGTTATTACGTATTACGTTATGTAGTATAACGTTATATGGTAAAACGTTTTAACGTATTACGTTACACAGTATAGTGTTATATGGTATAAGGTTATAACGTATTACGTTATATAGTATAACGTGGCATGGTATAACGTTATAACGTAATACGTCATATGGTATAACGTTAATAGTCCAATTCCGGTTTCATATTTACAGAACTGATATAACGTATTACGTTACATATATAACGTTATAACGTATTACGTTATATAGTGTAGCGGTAGAACGTATTACGTTATAACATAATACGTTCAATGGTATAACGATATAATGTATAAAGTTATAACATATTACGTTATATATTATTACGTTGTATGGTATAACGTTGTAACGTAATACGTGATATGGTATAACGTTATAACGTATCACGATATGTAGTATAGCGTTATATGGTAAAACGTTATAAAGTAGTACGTTATATAGTATAACGTTGTATGGTATAACGTTATAACGTAATACATTATATGGTATAACATTAATAGGACAATTCCGGTTTCATATTTACAGAACTGATATACCGTATTAGGTTATATGGTATAACGTTATAACGTATTACGATATATAGTATAGAGTTATACGGTAAAACGTTATAATGTACTACGTTATATTGTATAACGTTGTATGGTATAACGTTATAACGTAATACATTATGGTATAACGTTAATTGCCCAATTCCTGTTTCATATTTACAGAACTGATATGACGTATTACGTTATATGGTATAACGTTATTACGTATTACGTTATGTAGTATAACGTTATATGGTAAAACGTTTTAACGTATTACGTTACACAGTATAGTGTTATATGGTAAAACGTTATAACGTAGTACGTTATATAGTATAACGTTGCATGGTATAACGTTATAACGTAATATGTTATATGGTATAACATTAATAGGACAATTCCGGTTTCATATATACAGAACTGATATACCGTATTAGGTTATATGGTATAATGTTATAACGTATTACGATATATAGTATAACGTTATATGGTATAACGATATAACGTAATACGTTATATGGTATAACATTAATAGGACAATTCCAGTTTCATATTTACAGAACTGATATACCGTATTAGGTTATATGGTATAACGTTATAACGTATTACGATATATAGTATAGAGTTATACGGTAAAACGTTATAATATACTACGTTATATAGTATAACGTTGTATTTTATAACGTTATAACGTAATACAGTATGGTATAACGTTAAGTGCCCAATTCCGGTTTCATATTTACAGAACTGATATGACGTATTACGTTATATGGTATAACGTTATTACGTATTACGTTATGTAGTATAACGTTATATGGTAAAACGTTTTAACGTATTACGTTACATAGTATAGTGTTATATTACATAACGTCATAACGTATTACGTTATATAGTATAACGTGGCATGGTATAACGTTATAACGTAATACGTCATATGGTATAACGTTAATAGTCCAATTCCGGTTTCATATTTACAGAACTGATATAACGTATTACGTTACATGGTATAACGATATAACGAATTACGTTATATAGTATAACGTTATATGGTAAAACGATATAACGTACTACGTTATATAGTATAACGTTGTATGGTATAACGTTGTAACGTAATACGTTATATGGTATAACGTTAATAGGCCAATTCCGGTTTCATATTTACAGAACTGATATAACGTATTACGTTATATGGTATAACGTTATAACGTCTTACGTTATATGGTACAACGTTACAACGTATTACGTTACATAGTATAATGCTATATGGTAAAACGTTATAACGTATTACATTATATGGTATAACGTTATAACGTATTACGTTATATAGTGTAGCAGTAGAACGTTATACGTTATAACATAATACGTTCAATGGTATAACGATATAATGTATAATGTCATAACGTATTACGTTATATATTATTACGTTGTATGGTATAACGTTGTAACGTAATACGTTAAATGGTATAACGTTATAACGTATTACGATATGTAGTATAGCGTTATATTCTAAAACGTTAAACGTACTATGTTATATAGTATAACGTTGTATGGTATAACGTTATAACGTAATACGTTATATGGTATAACATTAATAGGACAATTTCGGTTTCATATTTACATAACTGATATACCGTATTAGGTTATATGGTATAACGTTATAACGTATTACGATATATAGTATAACGTTATATGGTATAACGTTGTAACGTAATACGTTATATGGTCTAACGTTAATAGGCCAATTCCGGTTTCATATTTACAGAACTGATATAACGTATTACGTTATATGGTATAACGTTATAACGTCTTACGTTATATGGTACAACGTTACAACGTATTACGTTACATAGTATAATGTTATATGGTAAAACGTTATAACGCATTACATTATATGGTATAACGTTATAACGTATTACGTTATATAGTGTAGCAGTAGAACGTATTACGTTATAACATAATACGTTCAATGGTATAAAGATATAATGTATAATGTCATAACGTATGACGATATATAGTATAACGTTGTATGGTATAACGTTATAACGTAATACGTTATATGGTATAATATATAATTATATAGTATAACGTTGTATGGTATAACGTTATAACGTAATACGTTGTATGGTATAACGTTATAACGTAATACGTTATATGGTATAACGTTAATTGCCCAATTCCGGTTTCATATTTACAGAACTGATATAACGTATTACGTTACATGGTATAACGATATAACGTATTACGTTATATAGTATAACGTTATGTGGTAAAACGCTATAACGTACAACGTTATATAGTATAACGTTGTATGGTATAACGTTATAACGTACTACGTCATATGGTATAATGTTAATAGTCCAATTCCGGTTTCATATTTACAGAACTGATATGACGTATTACGTTATATGGTATAACGTTATTACGTATTACGTTATGTAGTATAACGTTATATGGTAAAACGTTTTAACGTATTACGTTACACAGTATAGTGTTATATGGTATAAGGTTATAACGTATTACGTTATATAGTATAACGTGGAATGGTATAACGTTATAACGTAATACGTCATATGGTATAACGTTAATAGTCCAATTCCGGTTTCATATTTACAGAACTGATATAACGTATTACGTTACATATATAACGTTATAACGTATTACGTTATATAGTGTAGCGGTAGAACGTATTACGTTATAACATAATACGTTCAATGGTATAACGATATAATGTATAAAGTTATAACGTATTACGTTATATATTATTACGTTGTATGGTATAACGTTGTAACGTAATACGTTATATGGTATAACGTTATAACGTATCACGATATATAGTATAGCGTTATATGGTAAAACGTTATAACGTAGTACGTTATATAGTATAACGTTGCATGGTATAACGTTATAACGTAATACGTTATATGGTATAACATTAATAGGACAATTCCGGTTTCATATTTACAGAACTGATATGACGTATTACGTTATATGGTACAACGTTACAACGTATTACGATACATAGTATAATGTTATATGGTAAAACGTTATAACGTATTACATTATATGGTAAAACGTTATAACGTAGTACGTTATATAGTATAACGTTGCATGGTATAACGTTATAACGTAATACGTTATATGGTATAACATTAATAGGACAATTCCGGTTTCATATATACAGAACTGATATACCGTATTAGGTTATATGGTATAACGTTATAACGTATTACGATATATAGTATAGAGTTATACGGTAAAACGTTATAAAGTAGTACGTTATATAGTATAACGTTGTATGGTATAACGTTATAACGTAATACATTATATGGTATAACATTAATAGGACAATTCCGGTTTCATATTTACAGAACTGATATACCGTATTAGGTTATATGGTATAACGTTATAACGTATTACGATATATAGTATAGAGTTATACGGTAAAACGTTATAATGTACTACGTTATATTGTATAACGTTGTATGGTATAACGTTATAACGTAATACATTATGGTATAACGTTAATTGCCCAATTCCTGTTTCATATTTACAGAACTGATATGACGTATTACGTTATATGTTATAACGTTATTACGTATTACGTTATGTAGTATAACGTTATATGGTAAAACGTTTTAACGTATTACGTTACACAGTATAGTGTTATATGGTATAAGGTTATAACGTATTACGTTATATAGTATAACGTGGCATGGTATAACGTTATAACGTAATACGTCATATGGTATAACGTTAATAGTCCAATTCCGGTTTCATATTTACAGAACTGATATAACGTATTACGTTACATATATAACGTTATAACGTATTACGTTATATAGTGTAGCGGTAGAACGTATTACGTTATAACATAATACGTTCAATGGTATAACGATATAATGTATAAAGTTATAACATATTACGTTATATATTATTACGTTGTTTGGTATAACGTTGTAACGTAATACGTTATATGGTATAACGTTATAACGTATCACGATATATAGTATAGCGTTATATGGTAAAACGTTATAACGTAGTACGTTATATAGTATAACGTTGCATGGTATAACGTTATAACGTAATATGTTATATGGTATAACATTAATAGGACAATTCCGGTTTCATATATACAGAACTGATATACCGTATTAGGTTATATGGTATAATGTTATAACGTATTACGATATATAGTATAACGTTATATGGTATAACGATATAACGTAATACGTTATATGGTATAACATTAATAGGACAATTCCAGTTTCATATTTACAGAACTGATATACCGTATTAGGTTATATGGTATAACGTTATAACGTATTACGATATATAGTATAGAGTTATACGGTAAAACGTTATAATGTACTACGTTATATAGTATAACGTTGTATTTTATAACGTTATAACGTAATACAGTATGGTATAACGTTAAGTGCCCAATTCCGGTTTCATATTTACAGAACTGATATGACGTATTACGTTATATGGTATAACGTTATTACGTATTACGTTATGTAGTATAACGTTATATGGTAAAACGTTTTAACGTATTACGTTACATAGTATAGTGTTATATTACATAACGTCATAACGTATTACGTTATATAGTATAACGTGGCATGGTATAACGTTATAACGTAATACGTCATATGGTATAACGTTAATAGTCCAATTCCGGTTTCATATTTACAGAACTGATATAACGTATTACGTTACATGGTATAACGATATAACGAATTACGTTATATAGTATAACGTTATATGGTAAAACGATATAACGTACTACGTTATATAGTATAACGTTGTATGGTATAACGTTGTAACGTAATACGTTATATGGTATAACGTTAATAGGCCAATTCCGGTTTCATATTTACAGAACTGATATAACGTATTACGTTATATGGTATAACGTTATAACGTCTTACGTTGTATGGTACAACGTTACAACGTATTACGTTACATAGTATAATGCTATATGGTAAAACGTTATAACGTATTACATTATATGGTATAACGTTATAACGTATTACGTTATATAGTGTAGCAGTAGAACGTTATACGTTATAACATAATACGTTCAATGGTATAACGATATAATGTATAATGTCATAACGTATTACGTTATATATTATTACGTTGTATGGTATAACGTTGTAACGTAATACGTTAAATGGTATAACGTTATAACGTATTACGATATGTAGTATAGCGTTATATTCTAAAACGTTAAACGTACTATGTTATATAGTATAACGTTGTATGGTATAACGTTATAACGTAATACGTTATATGGTATAACATTAATAGGACAATTTCGGTTTCATATTTACATAACTGATATACCGTATTAGGTTATATGGTATAACGTTATAACGTATTACGATATATAGTATAACGTTATATGGTATAACGTTGTAACGTAATACGTTATATGGTCTAACGTTAATAGGCCAATTCCGGTTTCATATTTACAGAACTGATATAACGTATTACGTTATATGGTATAACGTTATAACGTCTTACGTTATATGGTACAACGTTACAACGTATTACGTTACATAGTATAATGTTATATGGTAAAACGTTATAACGCATTACATTATATGGTATAACGTTATAACGTATTACGTTATATAGTGTAGCAGTAGAACGTATTACGTTATAACATAATACGTTCAATGGTATAAAGATATAATGTATAATGTCATAACGTATGACGATATATAGTATAACGTTGTATGGTATAACGTTATAACGTAATACGTTATATGGTATAATATATAATTATATAGTATAACGTTGTATGGTATAACGTTATAACGTAATACGTTGTATGGTATAACGTTATAACGTAATACGTTATATGGTATAACGTTAATTGCCCAATTCCGGTTTCATATTTACAGAACTGATATGACGTATTACGTTATATGGTATAACGTTAATAGGCCAATTCCGGTTTCATATTTACAGAACTGATATAACGTATTACGTTACATGGTATAACGATATAACGTATTACGTTATATAGTATAACGTTATGTGGTAAAACGCTATAACGTACAACGTTATATAGTATAACGTTGTATGGTATAACGTTATAACGTACTACGTCATATGGTATAATGTTAATAGTCCAATTCCGGTTTCATATTTACAGAACTGATATGACGTATTACGTTATATGGTATAACGTTATTACGTATTACGTTATGTAGTATAACGTTATATGGTAAAACGTTTTAACGTATTACGTTACACAGTATAGTGTTATATGGTATAAGGTTATAACGTATTACGTTATATAGTATAACGTGGAATGGTATAACGTTATAACGTAATACGTCATATGGTATAACGTTAATAGTCCAATTCCGGTTTCATATTTACAGAACTGATATAACGTATTACGTTACATATATAACGTTATAACGTATTACGTTATATAGTGTAGCGGTAGAACGTATTACGTTATAACATAATACGTTCAATGGTATAACGATATAATGTATAAAGTTATAACGTATTACGTTATATATTATTACGTTGTATGGTATAACGTTGTAACGTAATACGTTATATGGTATAACGTTATAACGTATCACGATATATAGTATAGCGTTATATGGTAAAACGTTATAACGTAGTACGTTATATAGTATAACGTTGCATGGTATAACGTTATAACGTAATACGTTATATGGTATAACATTAATAGGACAATTCCGGTTTCATATTTACAGAACTGATATGACGTATTACGTTATATGGTACAACGTTACAACGTATTACGATACATAGTATAATGTTATATGGTAAAACGTTATAACGTATTACATTATATGGTAAAACGTTATAACGTAGTACGTTATATAGTATAACGTTGCATGGTATAACGTTATAACGTAATACGTTATATGGTATAACATTAATAGGACAATTCCGGTTTCATATATACAGAACTGATATACCGTATTAGGTTATATGGTATAACGTTATAACGTATTACGATATATAGTATAGAGTTATACGGTAAAACGTTATAATGTACTACGTTATATAGTATAACGTTGTATGGTATAACGTTATAACGTAATACAGTATGGTATAACGTTAATTGCCCAATTCCGGTTTCATATTTACAGAACTGATATGACGTATTACGTTATATGGTATAACGTTATTACGTATTACGTTATGTAGTATAACGTTATATGGTAAAACGTTATAACGTATTACATTATATGGTATAACGTTATAACGTATTACGTTATATAGTGTAGCGGTAGAACGTATTACGTTATAACATAATACGTTCAATGGTATAACGATATAATGTATAAAGTTATAACGTATTACGTTATATATTATTACGTTGTATGGTATAACGTTGTAACGTAATACGTTATATGGTATAACGTTATAACGTATCACGATATATAGTATAGCGTTATATGGTAAAACGTTATAACGTAGTACGTTATATAGTATAACGTTGCATGGTATAACGTTATAACGTAATACGTTATATGGTATAACATTAATAGGACAATTCCGGTTTCATATTTACAGAACTGATATGACGTATTACGTTATATGGTACAACGTTACAACGTATTACGATACATAGTATAATGTTATATGGTAAAACGTTATAACGTATTACATTATATGGTATAATATATAATTATATAGTACAACGTTGTATGGAATAACGTTATAACGTAATACGTTATATGGTATAATATATAATTATATAGTATAACGTTGTATGGTATAACGTTATAACGTAATACGTCATATGGTATAACGTTACAACGTATTACGTTACATAGTATAATGTTATATGGTAAAACGTTATAACGTATTACATTACATGGTATAACGATATAACGTATTACGTTATATAGTGTAGCGGTAGAACGTATTACGTTATAACATAATACGTTCAATGTTATAACGATATAATGTATAAAGTTATAACGTATTACGTTATATATTATTACGTTGTATGGTATAACGTTGTAACGTAATACGTGATATGGTATAACGTTATAACGTATCACGATATGTAGTATAGCGTTATATGGTAAAACGTTATAAAGTAGTACGTTATATAGTATAACGTTGTATGGTATAACGTTATAACGTAATACATTATATGGTATAACATTAATAGGACAATTCCGGTTTCATATTTACAGAACTGATATACCGTATTAGGTTATATGGTATAACGTTATAACGTATTACCATATATAGTATAACGTTATATGGTATAACGTTGTAACGTAATACGTTATATGGTCTAACGTTAATAGGCCAATTCCGGTTTCATATTTACAGAACTGATATAACGTATTACGTTATATGGTATAACGTTATAACGTCTTACGTTATATGGTACAACGTTACAACGTATTACGTTACATAGTATAATGTTATATGGTACAACGTTACAACGTATTACGTTACATAGTATAATGTTATATGGTAAAACGTTATAACGCATTACATTATATGGTATAACGTTATAACGTATTACGTTATATAGTGTAGCAGTAGAACGTATTACGTTATAACATAATACGTTCAATGGTATAAAGATATAATGTATAATGTCATAACGTATGACGATATATAGTATAACGTTGTATGGTATAACGTTATAACGTAATACGTTATATGGTATAATATATAATTATATAGTATAACGTTGTATGGTATAACGTTATAACGTAATACGTTGTATGGTATAACGTTATAACGTAATACGTTATATGGTATAACGTTAATTGCCCAATTCCGGTTTCATATTTACAGAACTGATATAACGTATTACGTTACATGGTATAACGATATAACGTATTACGTTATATAGTATAACGTTATGTGGTAAAACGCTATAACGTACAACGTTATATAGTATAACGTTGTATGGTATAACGTTATAACGTACTACGTCATATGGTATAATGTTAATAGTCCAATTCCGGTTTCATATTTACAGAACTGATATGACGTATTACGTTATATGGTATAACGTTATTACGTATTACGTTATGTAGTATAACGTTATATGGTAAAACGTTTTAACGTATTACGTTACACAGTATAGTGTTATATGGTATAAGGTTATAACGTATTACGTTATATAGTATAACGTGGAATGGTATAACGTTATAACGTAATACGTCATATGGTATAACGTTAATAGTCCAATTCCGGTTTCATATTTACAGAACTGATATAACGTATTACGTTACATATATAACGTTATAACGTATTACGTTATATAGTGTAGCGGTAGAACGTATTACGTTATAACATAATACGTTCAATGGTATAACGATATAATGTATAAAGTTATAACGTATTACGTTATATATTATTACGTTGTATGGTATAACGTTGTAACGTAATACGTTATATGGTATAACGTTATAACGTATCACGATATATAGTATAGCGTTATATGGTAAAACGTTATAACGTAGTACGTTATATAGTATAACGTTGCATGGTATAACGTTATAACGTAATACGTTATATGGTATAACATTAATAGGACAATTCCGGTTTCATATTTACAGAACTGATATGACGTATTACGTTATATGGTACAACGTTACAACGTATTACGATACATAGTATAATGTTATATGGTAAAACGTTATAACGTATTACATTATATGGTAAAACGTTATAACGTAGTACGTTATATAGTATAACGTTGCATGGTATAACGTTATAACGTAATACGTTATATGGTATAACATTAATAGGACAATTCCGGTTTCATATATACAGAACTGATATACCGTATTAGGTTATATGGTATAACGTTATAACGTATTACGATATATAGTATAGAGTTATACGGTAAAACGTTATAAAGTAGTACGTTATATAGTATAACGTTGTATGGTATAACGTTATAACGTAATACATTATATGGTATAACATTAATAGGACAATTCCGGTTTCATATTTACAGAACTGATATACCGTATTAGGTTATATGGTATAACGTTATAACGTATTACGATATATAGTATAGAGTTATACGGTAAAACGTTATAATGTACTACGTTATATTGTATAACGTTGTATGGTATAACGTTATAACGTAATACATTATGGTATAACGTTAATTGCCCAATTCCTGTTTCATATTTACAGAACTGATATGACGTATTACGTTATATGTTATAACGTTATTACGTATTACGTTATGTAGTATAACGTTATATGGTAAAACGTTTTAACGTATTACGTTACACAGTATAGTGTTATATGGTATAAGGTTATAACGTATTACGTTATATAGTATAACGTGGCATGGTATAACGTTATAACGTAATACGTCATATGGTATAACGTTAATAGTCCAATTCCGGTTTCATATTTACAGAACTGATATAACGTATTACGTTACATATATAACGTTATAACGTATTACGTTATATAGTGTAGCGGTAGAACGTATTACGTTATAACATAATACGTTCAATGGTATAACGATATAATGTATAAAGTTATAACATATTACGTTATATATTATTACGTTGTTTGGTATAACGTTGTAACGTAATACGTTATATGGTATAACGTTATAACGTATCACGATATATAGTATAGCGTTATATGGTAAAACGTTATAACGTAGTACGTTATATAGTATAACGTTGCATGGTATAACGTTATAACGTAATATGTTATATGGTATAACATTAATAGGACAATTCCGGTTTCATATATACAGAACTGATATACCGTATTAGGTTATATGGTATAATGTTATAACGTATTACGATATATAGTATAACGTTATATGGTATAACGATATAACGTAATACGTTATATGGTATAACATTAATAGGACAATTCCAGTTTCATATTTACAGAACTGATATACCGTATTAGGTTATATGGTATAACGTTATAACGTATTACGATATATAGTATAGAGTTATACGGTAAAACGTTATAATGTACTACGTTATATAGTATAACGTTGTATTTTATAACGTTATAACGTAATACAGTATGGTATAACGTTAAGTGCCCAATTCCGGTTTCATATTTACAGAACTGATATGACGTATTACGTTATATGGTATAACGTTATTACGTATTACGTTATGTAGTATAACGTTATATGGTAAAACGTTTTAACGTATTACGTTACATAGTATAGTGTTATATTACATAACGTCATAACGTATTACGTTATATAGTATAACGTGGCATGGTATAACGTTATAACGTAATACGTCATATGGTATAACGTTAATAGTCCAATTCCGGTTTCATATTTACAGAACTGATATAACGTATTACGTTACATGGTATAACGATATAACGAATTACGTTATATAGTATAACGTTATATGGTAAAACGATATAACGTACTACGTTATATAGTATAACGTTGTATGGTATAACGTTGTAACGTAATACGTTATATGGTATAACGTTAATAGGCCAATTCCGGTTTCATATTTACAGAACTGATATAACGTATTACGTTATATGGTATAACGTTATAACGTCTTACGTTGTATGGTACAACGTTACAACGTATTACGTTACATAGTATAATGCTATATGGTAAAACGTTATAACGTATTACATTATATGGTATAACGTTATAACGTATTACGTTATATAGTGTAGCAGTAGAACGTTATACGTTATAACATAATACGTTCAATGGTATAACGATATAATGTATAATGTCATAACGTATTACGTTATATATTATTACGTTGTATGGTATAACGTTGTAACGTAATACGTTAAATGGTATAACGTTATAACGTATTACGATATGTAGTATAGCGTTATATTCTAAAACGTTAAACGTACTATGTTATATAGTATAACGTTGTATGGTATAACGTTATAACGTAATACGTTATATGGTATAACATTAATAGGACAATTTCGGTTTCATATTTACATAACTGATATACCGTATTAGGTTATATGGTATAACGTTATAACGTATTACGATATATAGTATAACGTTATATGGTATAACGTTGTAACGTAATACGTTATATGGTCTAACGTTAATAGGCCAATTCCGGTTTCATATTTACAGAACTGATATAACGTATTACGTTATATGGTATAACGTTATAACGTCTTACGTTATATGGTACAACGTTACAACGTATTACGTTACATAGTATAATGTTATATGGTAAAACGTTATAACGCATTACATTATATGGTATAACGTTATAACGTATTACGTTATATAGTGTAGCAGTAGAACGTATTACGTTATAACATAATACGTTCAATGGTATAAAGATATAATGTATAATGTCATAACGTATGACGATATATAGTATAACGTTGTATGGTATAACGTTATAACGTAATACGTTATATGGTATAATATATAATTATATAGTATAACGTTGTATGGTATAACGTTATAACGTAATACGTTGTATGGTATAACGTTATAACGTAATACGTTATATGGTATAACGTTAATTGCCCAATTCCGGTTTCATATTTACAGAACTGATATGACGTATTACGTTATATGGTATAACGTTAATAGGCCAATTCCGGTTTCATATTTACAGAACTGATATAACGTATTACGTTACATGGTATAACGATATAACGTATTACGTTATATAGTATAACGTTATGTGGTAAAACGCTATAACGTACAACGTTATATAGTATAACGTTGTATGGTATAACGTTATAACGTACTACGTCATATGGTATAATGTTAATAGTCCAATTCCGGTTTCATATTTACAGAACTGATATGACGTATTACGTTATATGGTATAACGTTATTACGTATTACGTTATGTAGTATAACGTTATATGGTAAAACGTTTTAACGTATTACGTTACACAGTATAGTGTTATATGGTATAAGGTTATAACGTATTACGTTATATAGTATAACGTGGAATGGTATAACGTTATAACGTAATACGTCATATGGTATAACGTTAATAGTCCAATTCCGGTTTCATATTTACAGAACTGATATAACGTATTACGTTACATATATAACGTTATAACGTATTACGTTATATAGTGTAGCGGTAGAACGTATTACGTTATAACATAATACGTTCAATGGTATAACGATATAATGTATAAAGTTATAACGTATTACGTTATATATTATTACGTTGTATGGTATAACGTTGTAACGTAATACGTTATATGGTATAACGTTATAACGTATCACGATATATAGTATAGCGTTATATGGTAAAACGTTATAACGTAGTACGTTATATAGTATAACGTTGCATGGTATAACGTTATAACGTAATACGTTATATGGTATAACATTAATAGGACAATTCCGGTTTCATATTTACAGAACTGATATGACGTATTACGTTATATGGTACAACGTTACAACGTATTACGATACATAGTATAATGTTATATGGTAAAACGTTATAACGTATTACATTATATGGTAAAACGTTATAACGTAGTACGTTATATAGTATAACGTTGCATGGTATAACGTTATAACGTAATACGTTATATGGTATAACATTAATAGGACAATTCCGGTTTCATATATACAGAACTGATATACCGTATTAGGTTATATGGTATAACGTTATAACGTATTACGATATATAGTATAGAGTTATACGGTAAAACGTTATAATGTACTACGTTATATAGTATAACGTTGTATGGTATAACGTTATAACGTAATACAGTATGGTATAACGTTAATTGCCCAATTCCGGTTTCATATTTACAGAACTGATATGACGTATTACGTTATATGGTATAACGTTATTACGTATTACGTTATGTAGTATAACGTTATATGGTAAAACGTTATAACGTATTACATTATATGGTATAACGTTATAACGTATTACGTTATATAGTGTAGCGGTAGAACGTATTACGTTATAACATAATACGTTCAATGGTATAACGATATAATGTATAAAGTTATAACGTATTACGTTATATATTATTACGTTGTATGGTATAACGTTGTAACGTAATACGTTATATGGTATAACGTTATAACGTATCACGATATATAGTATAGCGTTATATGGTAAAACGTTATAACGTAGTACGTTATATAGTATAACGTTGCATGGTATAACGTTATAACGTAATACGTTATATGGTATAACATTAATAGGACAATTCCGGTTTCATATTTACAGAACTGATATGACGTATTACGTTATATGGTACAACGTTACAACGTATTACGATACATAGTATAATGTTATATGGTAAAACGTTATAACGTATTACATTATATGGTATAATATATAATTATATAGTACAACGTTGTATGGAATAACGTTATAACGTAATACGTTATATGGTATAATATATAATTATATAGTATAACGTTGTATGGTATAACGTTATAACGTAATACGTCATATGGTATAACGTTACAACGTATTACGTTACATAGTATAATGTTATATGGTAAAACGTTATAACGTATTACATTACATGGTATAACGATATAACGTATTACGTTATATAGTGTAGCGGTAGAACGTATTACGTTATAACATAATACGTTCAATGTTATAACGATATAATGTATAAAGTTATAACGTATTACGTTATATATTATTACGTTGTATGGTATAACGTTGTAACGTAATACGTGATATGGTATAACGTTATAACGTATCACGATATGTAGTATAGCGTTATATGGTAAAACGTTATAAAGTAGTACGTTATATAGTATAACGTTGTATGGTATAACGTTATAACGTAATACATTATATGGTATAACATTAATAGGACAATTCCGGTTTCATATTTACAGAACTGATATACCGTATTAGGTTATATGGTATAACGTTATAACGTATTACCATATATAGTATAACGTTATATGGTATAACGTTGTAACGTATTACGTTATATGGTATAACGTTATAACTTATTACTTTATATAGTATAACGTTATATGGTAAAACGTTATAACGTATTACGTTATATAGTATAACGTGGCATGGTATAACGTTATAACGTAATACGTCATATGGTATAACGTTAATAGTCCAATTCCGGTTTCATATTTACAGAACTGATATAACGTATTACGTTACATATATAACGTTATAACGTATTACGTTATATAGTGTAGCGGTAGAACGTATTACGTTATAACATAATACGTTCAATGGTATAACGATATAATGTATAAAGTTATAACATATTACGTTATATATTATTACGTTGTTTGGTATAACGTTGTAACGTAATACGTTATATGGTATAACGTTATAACGTATCACGATATATAGTATAGCGTTATATGGTAAAACGTTATAACGTAGTACGTTATATAGTATAACGTTGCATGGTATAACGTTATAACGTAATATGTTATATGGTATAACATTAATAGGACAATTCCGGTTTCATATATACAGAACTGATATACCGTATTAGGTTATATGGTATAATGTTATAACGTATTACGATATATAGTATAACGTTATATGGTATAACGATATAACGTAATACGTTATATGGTATAACATTAATAGGACAATTCCAGTTTCATATTTACAGAACTGATATACCGTATTAGGTTATATGGTATAACGTTATAACGTATTACGATATATAGTATAGAGTTATACGGTAAAACGTTATAATGTACTACGTTATATAGTATAACGTTGTATTTTATAACGTTATAACGTAATACAGTATGGTATAACGTTAAGTGCCCAATTCCGGTTTCATATTTACAGAACTGATATGACGTATTACGTTATATGGTATAACGTTATTACGTATTACGTTATGTAGTATAACGTTATATGGTAAAACGTTTTAACGTATTACGTTACATAGTATAGTGTTATATTATATAACGTCATAACGTATTACGTTATATAGTATAACGTGGCATGGTATAACGTTATAACGTAATACGTCATATGGTATAACGTTAATAGTCCAATTCCGGTTTCATATTTACAGAACTGATATAACGTATTACGTTACATGGTATAACGATATAACGAATTACGTTATATAGTATAACGTTATATGGTAAAACGATATAACGTACTACGTTATATAGTATAACGTTGTATGGTATAACGTTGTAACGTAATACGTTATATGGTATAACGTTAATAGGCCAATTCCGGTTTCATATTTACAGAACTGATATAACGTATTACGTTATATGGTATAACGTTATAACGTCTTACGTTATATGGTACAACGTTACAACGTATTACGTTACATAGTATAATGTTATATGGTAAAACGTTATAACGTATTACATTATATGGTATAACGTTATAACGTATTACGTTATATAGTGTAGCAGTAGAACGTTATACGTTATAACATAATACGTTCAATGGTATAACGATATAATGTATAATGTCATAACGTATTACGTTATATATTATTACGTTGTATGGTATAACGTTGTAACGTAATACGTTAAATGGTATAACGTTATAACGTATTACGATATGTAGTATAGCGTTATATTCTAAAACGTTAAACGTACTATGTTATATAGTATAACGTTGTATGGTATAACGTTATAACGTAATACGTTATATGGTATAACATTAATAGGACAATTTCGGTTTCATATTTACATAACTGATATACCGTATTAGGTTATATGGTATAACGTTATAACGTATTACGATATATAGTATAACGTTATATGGTATAACGTTGTAACGTAATACGTTATATGGTCTAACGTTAATAGGCCAATTCCGGTTTCATATTTACAGAACTGATATAACGTATTACGTTATATGGTATAACGTTATAACGTCTTACGTTATATGGTACAACGTTACAACGTATTACGTTACATAGTATAATGTTATATGGTAAAACGTTATAACGCATTACATTATATGGTATAACGTTATAACGTATTACGTTATATAGTGTAGCAGTAGAACGTATTACGTTATAACATAATACGTTCAATGGTATAACGATATAATGTATAATGTCATAACGTATTACGATATATAGTATAACGTTGTATGGTATAACGTTATAACGTAATACGTTATATGGTATAATATATAATTATATAGTATAACGTTGTATGGTATAACGTTATAACGTAATACGTTGTATGGTATAACGTTATAACGTAATACGTTATATGGTATAACGTTAATTGCCCAATTCCGGTTTCATATTTACAGAACTGATATGACGTATTACGTTATATGGTATAACGTTAATAGGCCAATTCCGGTTTCATATTTACAGAACTGATATAACGTATTACGTTACATGGTATAACGATATAACGAATTACGTTATATAGTATAACGTTATATGGTAAAACGTTATAACGTAGTACGTTATATAGTATAACGTTGTATGGTATAACGTTATAACGTACTACGTCATATGGTATAATGTTAATAGTCCAATTCCGGTTTCATATTTACAGAACTGATATGACGTATTACGTTATATGGTATAACGTTATTACGTATTACGTTATGTAGTATAACGTTATATGGTAAAACGTTTTAACGTATTACGTTACACAGTATAGTATTATATGGTATAAGGTTATAACGTATTACGTTATATAGTATAACGTGGAATGGTATAACGTTATAACGTAATACGTCATATGGTATAACGTTAATAGTCCAATTCCGGTTTCATATTTACAGAACTGATATAACGTATTACGTTACATATATAACGTTATAACGTATTACGTTATATAGTGTAGCGGTAGAACGTATTACGTTATAACATAATACGTTCAATGGTATAACGATATAATGTATAATGTCATAACGTATTACGTCATATATTTTTACGTTGTGTGGTATAACGTTGTAACGTAATACGTTATATGGTATAACGTTATAACGTATTACGATATGTAGTGTAGCGTTATATGGTAAAACGTTATAACGTACTACGTTATATAGAATAACGTTGTATGGTATAACGTTATAACGTAATACGTTATATGGTATAACATTAATAGGACAATTCCGATTTCATATTTACAGAACTGATATAACGTATTACGTTACATATATAACGTTATAACGTATTACGTTATATAGTGTAGCGGTAGAACGTATTACGTTATAACATAATACATTCAATGGTATAACGATATAATGTATAATGTCATAACGTATTACGTCATATATTATTACGTTGTGTGGTATAACGTTGTAACGTAATACGTTATATGGTATAACTTTATAACGTATTACGATATGTAGTATAGCGTTATATGGTAAAACGTTATAACGTATTACGTTATATATTATTACGTTGTATGGTATAACGTTGTAACGTAATACGTTATATGGTATAACGTTATAACGTATTACGATATGTAGTATAGCGTTATATGGTAAAACGTTATAACGTACTACGTTATATAGTATAACGTTAATTGCCCAATTCCGGTTTCATATTTACAGAACTGATATGACGTATTACGTTATATGGTATAACGTTAATAGGCCAATTCCGGTTTCATATTTACAGAACTGATATAACGTATTACGTTACATGGTATAACGATATAACGTATTACGTTATATAGTATAACGTTATGTGGTAAAACGCTATAACGTACTACGTTATATAGTATAACGTTGTATGGTATAACGTTATAACGTACTACGTCATATGGTATAACGTTAATAGGCCAATTCCGGTTTCATATTTACAGAACTGATATAACGTATTGCGTTACATGGTATAACGTTATAACGTATTACGTTATATAGTGTAGCGGTAGAACGTATTACGTTATAACATACTACGTTCAATTTTATAACGATATAATGTATAAAGTTATAACGTATTACGTTATATATTATTACGTTGTATGGTATAACGTTGTAACGTAATACGTTATATGGTATAACGTTATAACGTATCACGATATGTAGAATAGCGTTATATGGTAAAACGCTATAACGTACTACGTTATATAGTATAACGTTGTATGGTATAACGTTATTACGTAATACGTTATATGGTATAACGTTAATAGGCCAATTCCGGTTTCATATTTACAGAACTGATATAACGTATTACGTTATATGGTATAACGTTATAACTTATTACTTTATATAGTATAACGTTATATGGTAAAACGTTATAACGTATTACATTATATGGTAAAACGTTATAACGTAGTACGTTATATAGTATAACGTTGCATGGTATAACGTTATAACGTAATACGTTATATGGTATAACATTAATAGGACAATTCCGGTTTCATATATACAGAACTGATATACCGTATTAGGTTATATGGTATAACGTTATAACGTATTACGATATATAGTATAGAGTTATACGGTAAAACGTTATAATGTACTACGTTATATAGTATAACGTTGTATGGTATAACGTTATAACGTAATACAGTATGGTATAACGTTAATTGCCCAATTCCGGTTTCATATTTACAGAACTGATATGACGTATTACGTTATATGGTAAAACGTTATTACGTATTACGTTATGTAGTATAACGTTATATGGTAAAACGTTATAACGTATTACATTATATGGTATAACGTTATAACGTATTACGTTATATAGTGTAGCGGTAGAACGTATTACGTTATAACATAATACGTTCAATGGTATAACGATATAATGTATAAAGTTATAACGTATTACGTTATATATTATTACGTTGTATGGTATAACGTTGTAACGTAATACGTTATATGGTATAACGTTATAACGTATCACGATATATAGTATAGCGTTATATGGTAAAACGTTATAACGTAGTACGTTATATAGTATAACGTTGCATGGTATAACGTTATAACGTAATACGTTATATGGTATAACATTAATAGGACAATTCCGGTTTCATATTTACAGAACTGATATGACGTATTACGTTATATGGTACAACGTTACAACGTATTACGATACATAGTATAATGTTATATGGTAAAACGTTATAACGTATTACATTATATGGTATAATATATAATTATATAGTACAACGTTGTATGGAATAACGTTATAACGTAATACGTTATATGGTATAATATATAATTATATAGTATAACGTTGTATGGTATAACGTTATAACGTAATACGTCATATGGTATAACGTTACAACGTATTACGTTACATAGTATAATGTTATATGGTAAAACGTTATAACGTATTACATTACATGGTATAACGATATAACGTATTACGTTATATAGTGTAGCGGTAGAACGTATTACGTTATAACATAATACGTTCAATGTTATAACGATATAATGTATAAAGTTATAACGTATTACGTTATATATTATTACGTTGTATGGTATAACGTTGTAACGTAATACGTGATATGGTATAACGTTATAACGTATCACGATATGTAGTATAGCGTTATATGGTAAAACGTTATAAAGTAGTACGTTATATAGTATAACGTTGTATGGTATAACGTTATAACGTAATACATTATATGGTATAACATTAATAGGACAATTCCGGTTTCATATTTACAGAACTGATATACCGTATTAGGTTATATGGTATAACGTTATAACGTATTACGATATATAGTATAGAGTTATACGGTAAAACGTTATAATGTACTACGTTATATTGTATAACGTTGTATGGTATAACGTTATAACGTAATACATTATGGTATAACGTTAATTGCCCAATACCTGTTTCATATTTACAGAACTGATATGACGTATTACGTTATATGGTATAACGTTATTACGTATTACGTTATGTAGTATAACGTTATATGGTAAAACGTTTTAACGTATTACGTTACACAGTATAGTGTTATATGGTATAAGGTTATAACGTATTACGTTATATAGTATAACGTGGCATGGTATAACGTTATAACGTAATACGTCATATGGTATAACGTTAATAGTCCAATTCCGGTTTCATATTTACAGAACTGATATAACGTATTACGTTACATATATAACGTTATAACGTATTACGTTATATAGTGTAGCGGTAGAACGTATTACGTTATAACATAATACGTTCAATGGTATAACGATATAATGTATAAAGTTATAACATATTACGTTATATATTATTACGTTGTTTGGTATAACGTTGTAACGTAATACGTTATATGGTATAACGTTATAACGTATCACGATATATAGTATAGCGTTATATGGTAAAACGTTATAACGTAGTACGTTATATAGTATAACGTTGCATGGTATAACGTTATAACGTAATATGTTATATGGTATAACATTAATAGGACAATTCCGGTTTCATATATACAGAACTGATATACCGTATTAGGTTATATGGTATAATGTTATAACGTATTACGATATATAGTATAACGTTATATGGTATAACGATATAACGTAATACGTTATATGGTATAACATTAATAGGACAATTCCAGTTTCATATTTACAGAACTGATATACCGTATTAGGTTATATGGTATAACGTTATAACGTATTACGATATATAGTATAGAGTTATACGGTAAAACGTTATAATGTACTACGTTATATAGTATAACGTTGTATTTTATAACGTTATAACGTAATACAGTATGGTATAACGTTAAGTGCCCAATTCCGGTTTCATATTTACAGAACTGATATGACGTATTACGTTATATGGTATAACGTTATTACGTATTACGTTATGTAGTATAACGTTATATGGTAAAACGTTTTAACGTATTACGTTACATAGTATAGTGTTATATTACATAACGTCATAACGTATTACGTTATATAGTATAACGTGGCATGGTATAACGTTATAACGTAATACGTCATATGGTATAACGTTAATAGTCCAATTCCGGTTTCATATTTACAGAACTGATATAACGTATTACGTTACATGGTATAACGATATAACGAATTACGTTATATAGTATAACGTTATATGGTAAAACGATATAACGTACTACGTTATATAGTATAACGTTGTATGGTATAACGTTGTAACGTAATACGTTATATGGTATAACGTTAATAGGCCAATTCCGGTTTCATATTTACAGAACTGATATAACGTATTACGTTATATGGTATAACGTTATAACGTCTTACGTTATATGGTACAACGTTACAACGTATTACGTTACATAGTATAATGCTATATGGTAAAACGTTATAACGTATTACATTATATGGTATAACGTTATAACGTATTACGTTATATATTATTACGTTGTATGGTATAACGTTGTAACGTAATACGTGATATGGTATAACGTTATAACGTATCACGATATGTAGTATAGCGTTATATGGTAAAACGTTATAAAGTAGTACGTTATATAGTATAACGTTGTATGGTATAACGTTATAACGTAATACATTATATGGTATAACATTAATAGGACAATTCCGGTTTCATATTTACAGAACTGATATACCGTATTAGGTTATATGGTATAACGTTATAACGTATTACGATATATAGTATAGAGTTATACGGTAAAACGTTATAATGTACTACGTTATATTGTATAACGTTGTATGGTATAACGTTATAACGTAATACATTATGGTATAACGTTAATTGCCCAATACCTGTTTCATATTTACAGAACTGATATGACGTATTACGTTATATGGTATAACGTTATTACGTATTACGTTATGTAGTATAACGTTATATGGTAAAACGTTTTAACGTATTACGTTACACAGTATAGTGTTATATGGTATAAGGTTATAACGTATTACGTTATATAGTATAACGTGGCATGGTATAACGTTATAACGTAATACGTCATATGGTATAACGTTAATAGTCCAATTCCGGTTTCATATTTACAGAACTGATATAACGTATTACGTTACATATATAACGTTATAACGTATTACGTTATATAGTGTAGCGGTAGAACGTATTACGTTATAACATAATACGTTCAATGGTATAACGATATAATGTATAAAGTTATAACATATTACGTTATATATTATTACGTTGTTTGGTATAACGTTGTAACGTAATACGTTATATGGTATAACGTTATAACGTATCACGATATATAGTATAGCGTTATATGGTAAAACGTTATAACGTAGTACGTTATATAGTATAACGTTGCATGGTATAACGTTATAACGTAATATGTTATATGGTATAACATTAATAGGACAATTCCGGTTTCATATATACAGAACTGATATACCGTATTAGGTTATATGGTATAATGTTATAACGTATTACGATATATAGTATAACGTTATATGGTATAACGATATAACGTAATACGTTATATGGTATAACATTAATAGGACAATTCCAGTTTCATATTTACAGAACTGATATACCGTATTAGGTTATATGGTATAACGTTATAACGTATTACGATATATAGTATAGAGTTATACGGTAAAACGTTATAATGTACTACGTTATATAGTATAACGTTGTATTTTATAACGTTATAACGTAATACAGTATGGTATAACGTTAAGTGCCCAATTCCGGTTTCATATTTACAGAACTGATATGACGTATTACGTTATATGGTATAACGTTATTACGTATTACGTTATGTAGTATAACGTTATATGGTAAAACGTTTTAACGTATTACGTTACATAGTATAGTGTTATATTACATAACGTCATAACGTATTACGTTATATAGTATAACGTGGCATGGTATAACGTTATAACGTAATACGTCATATGGTATAACGTTAATAGTCCAATTCCGGTTTCATATTTACAGAACTGATATAACGTATTACGTTACATGGTATAACGATATAACGAATTACGTTATATAGTATAACGTTATATGGTAAAACGATATAACGTACTACGTTATATAGTATAACGTTGTATGGTATAACGTTGTAACGTAATACGTTATATGGTATAACGTTAATAGGCCAATTCCGGTTTCATATTTACAGAACTGATATAACGTATTACGTTATATGGTATAACGTTATAACGTCTTACGTTATATGGTACAACGTTACAACGTATTACGTTACATAGTATAATGCTATATGGTAAAACGTTATAACGTATTACATTATATGGTATAACGTTATAACGTATTACGTTATATAGTGTAGCAGTAGAACGTTATACGTTATAACATAATACGTTCAATGGTATAACGATATAATGTATAATGTCATAACGTATTACGTTATATATTATTACGTTGTATGGTATAACGTTGTAACGTAATACGTTAAATGGTATAACGTTATAACGTATTACGATATGTAGTATAGCGTTATATTCTAAAACGTTAAACGTACTATGTTATATAGTATAACGTTGTATGGTATAACGTTATAACGTAATACGTTATATGGTATAACATTAATAGGACAATTTCGGTTTCATATTTACATAACTGATATACCGTATTAGGTTATATGGTATAACGTTATAACGTATTACGATATATAGTATAACGTTATATGGTATAACGTTGTAACGTAATACGTTATATGGTCTAACGTTAATAGGCCAATTCCGGTTTCATATTTACAGAACTGATATAACGTATTACGTTATATGGTATAACGTTATAACGTCTTACGTTATATGGTACAACGTTACAACGTATTACGTTACATAGTATAATGTTATATGGTAAAACGTTATAACGCATTACATTATATGGTATAACGTTATAACGTATTACGTTATATAGTGTAGCAGTAGAACGTATTACGTTATAACATAATACGTTCAATGGTATAAAGATATAATGTATAATGTCATAACGTATTACGATATATAGTATAACGTTGTATGGTATAACGTTATAACGTAATACGTTATATGGTATAATATATAATTATATAGTATAACGTTGTATGGTATAACGTTATAACGTAATACGTTGTATGGTATAACGTTATAACGTAATACGTTATATGGTATAACGTTAATTGCCCAATTCCGGTTTCATATTTACAGAACTGATATGACGTATTACGTTATATGGTATAACGTTAATAGGCCAATTCCGGTTTCATATTTACAGAACTGATATAACGTATTACGTTACATGGTATAACGATATAACGTATTACGTTATATAGTATAACGTTATGTGGTAAAACGCTATAACGTACAACGTTATATAGTATAACGTTGTATGGTATAACGTTATAACGTACTACGTCATATGGTATAATGTTAATAGTCCAATTCCGGTTTCATATTTACAGAACTGATATGACGTATTACGTTATATGGTATAACGTTATTACGTATTACGTTATGTAGTATAACGTTATATGGTAAAACGTTTTAACGTATTACGTTACACAGTATAGTGTTATATGGTATAAGGTTATAACGTATTACGTTATATAGTATAACGTGGAATGGTATAACGTTATAACGTAATACGTCATATGGTATAACGTTAATAGTCCAATTCCGGTTTCATATTTACAGAACTGATATAACGTATTACGTTACATATATAACGTTATAACGTATTACGTTATATAGTGTAGCGGTAGAACGTATTACGTTATAACATAATACGTTCAATGGTATAACGATATAATGTATAAAGTTATAACGTATTACGTTATATATTATTACGTTGTATGGTATAACGTTGTAACGTAATACGTTATATGGTATAACGTTATAACGTATCACGATATATAGTATAGCGTTATATGGTAAAACGTTATAACGTAGTACGTTATATAGTATAACGTTGCATGGTATAACGTTATAACGTAATACGTTATATGGTATAACATTAATAGGACAATTCCGGTTTCATATTTACAGAACTGATATGACGTATTACGTTATATGGTACAACGTTACAACGTATTACGATACATAGTATAATGTTATATGGTAAAACGTTATAACGTATTACATTATATGGTAAAACGTTATAACGTAGTACGTTATATAGTATAACGTTGCATGGTATAACGTTATAACGTAATACGTTATATGGTATAACATTAATAGGACAATTCCGGTTTCATATATACAGAACTGATATACCGTATTAGGTTATATGGTATAACGTTATAACGTATTACGATATATAGTATAGAGTTATACGGTAAAACGTTATAATGTACTACGTTATATAGTATAACGTTGTATGGTATAACGTTATAACGTAATACAGTATGGTATAACGTTAATTGCCCAATTCCGGTTTCATATTTACAGAACTGATATGACGTATTACGTTATATGGTATAACGTTATTACGTATTACGTTATGTAGTATAACGTTATATGGTAAAACGTTATAACGTATTACATTATATGGTATAACGTTATAACGTATTACGTTATATAGTGTAGCGGTAGAACGTATTACGTTATAACATAATACGTTCAATGGTATAACGATATAATGTATAAAGTTATAACGTATTACGTTATATATTATTACGTTGTATGGTATAACGTTGTAACGTAATACGTTATATGGTATAACGTTATAACGTATCACGATATATAGTATAGCGTTATATGGTAAAACGTTATAACGTAGTACGTTATATAGTATAACGTTGCATGGTATAACGTTATAACGTAATACGTTATATGGTATAACATTAATAGGACAATTCCGGTTTCATATTTACAGAACTGATATGACGTATTACGTTATATGGTACAACGTTACAACGTATTACGATACATAGTATAATGTTATATGGTAAAACGTTATAACGTATTACATTATATGGTATAATATATAATTATATAGTACAACGTTGTATGGAATAACGTTATAACGTAATACGTTATATGGTATAATATATAATTATATAGTATAACGTTGTATGGTATAACGTTATAACGTAATACGTCATATGGTATAACGTTACAACGTATTACGTTACATAGTATAATGTTATATGGTAAAACGTTATAACGTATTACATTACATGGTATAACGATATAACGTATTACGTTATATAGTGTAGCGGTAGAACGTATTACGTTATAACATAATACGTTCAATGTTATAACGATATAATGTATAAAGTTATAACGTATTACGTTATATATTATTACGTTGTATGGTATAACGTTGTAACGTAATACGTGATATGGTATAACGTTATAACGTATCACGATATGTAGTATAGCGTTATATGGTAAAACGTTATAAAGTAGTACGTTATATAGTATAACGTTGTATGGTATAACGTTATAACGTAATACATTATATGGTATAACATTAATAGGACAATTCCGGTTTCATATTTACAGAACTGATATACCGTATTAGGTTATATGGTATAACGTTATAACGTATTACCATATATAGTATAACGTTATATGGTATAACGTTGTAACGTATTACGTTATATGGTATAACGTTATAACTTATTACTTTATATAGTATAACGTTATATGGTAAAACGTTATAACGTATTACGTTATATAGTATAACGTGGCATGGTATAACGTTATAACGTAATACGTCATATGGTATAACGTTAATAGTCCAATTCCGGTTTCATATTTACAGAACTGATATAACGTATTACGTTACATATATAACGTTATAACGTATTACGTTATATAGTGTAGCGGTAGAACGTATTACGTTATAACATAATACGTTCAATGGTATAACGATATAATGTATAAAGTTATAACATATTACGTTATATATTATTACGTTGTTTGGTATAACGTTGTAACGTAATACGTTATATGGTATAACGTTATAACGTATCACGATATATAGTATAGCGTTATATGGTAAAACGTTATAACGTAGTACAGTATGGTATAACGTTAAGTGCCCAATTCCGGTTTCATATTTACAGAACTGATATGACGTATTACGTTATATGGTATAACGTTATTACGTATTACGTTATGTAGTATAACGTTATATGGTAAAACGTTTTAACGTATTACGTTACATAGTATAGTGTTATATTATATAACGTCATAACGTATTACGTTATATAGTATAACGTGGCATGGTATAACGTTATAACGTAATACGTCATATGGTATAACGTTAATAGTCCAATTCCGGTTTCATATTTACACAACTGATATAACGTATTACGTTACATGGTATAACGATATAACGAATTACGTTATATAGTATAACGTTATATGGTAAAACGATATAACGTACTACGTTATATAGTATAACGTTGTATGGTATAACGTTGTAACGTAATACGTTATATGGTATAACGTTAATAGGCCAATTCCGGTTTCATATTTACAGAACTGATATAACGTATTACGTTATATGGTATAACGTTATAACGTCTTACGTTATATGGTACAACGTTACAACGTATTACGTTACATAGTATAATGTTATATGGTAAAACGTTATAACGTATTACATTATATGGTATAACGTTATAACGTATTACGTTATATAGTGTAGCAGTAGAACGTTATACGTTATAACATAATACGTTCAATGGTATAACGATATAATGTATAATGTCATAACGTATTACGTTATATATTATTACGTTGTATGGTATAACGTTGTAACGTAATACGTTAAATGGTATAACGTTATAACGTATTACGATATGTAGTATAGCGTTATATTCTAAAACGTTAAACGTACTATGTTATATAGTATAACGTTGTATGGTATAACGTTATAACGTAATACGTTATATGGTATAACATTAATAGGACAATTTCGGTTTCATATTTACATAACTGATATACCGTATTAGGTTATATGGTATAACGTTATAACGTATTACGATATATAGTATAACGTTATATGGTATAACGTTGTAACGTAATACGTTATATGGTCTAACGTTAATAGGCCAATTCCGGTTTCATATTTACAGAACTGATATAACGTATTACGTTATATGGTATAACGTTATAACGTCTTACGTTATATGGTACAACGTTACAACGTATTACGTTACATAGTATAATGTTATATGGTAAAACGTTATAACGCATTACATTATATGGTATAACGTTATAACGTATTACGTTATATAGTGTAGCAGTAGAACGTATTACGTTATAACATAATACGTTCAATGGTATAACGATATAATGTATAAAGTTATAACATATTACGTTATATATTATTACGTTGTTTGGTATAACGTTGTAACGTAATACGTTATATGGTATAACGTTATAACGTATCACGATATATAGTATAGCGTTATATGGTAAAACGTTATAACGTAGTACGTTATATAGTATAACGTTGCATGGTATAACGTTATAACGTAATATGTTATATGGTATAACATTAATAGGACAATTCCGGTTTCATATATACAGAACTGATATACCGTATTAGGTTATATGGTATAATGTTATAACGTATTACGATATATAGTATAACGTTATATGGTATAACGATATAACGTAATACGTTATATGGTATAACATTAATAGGACAATTCCAGTTTCATATTTACAGAACTGATATACCGTATTAGGTTATATGGTATAACGTTATAACGTATTACGATATATAGTATAGAGTTATACGGTAAAACGTTATAATGTACTACGTTATATAGTATAACGTTGTATTTTATAACGTTATAACGTAATACAGTATGGTATAACGTTAAGTGCCCAATTCCGGTTTCATATTTACAGAACTGATATGACGTATTACGTTATATGGTATAACGTTATTACGTATTACGTTATGTAGTATAACGTTATATGGTAAAACGTTTTAACGTATTACGTTACATAGTATAGTGTTATATTACATAACGTCATAACGTATTACGTTATATAGTATAACGTGGCATGGTATAACGTTATAACGTAATACGTCATATGGTATAACGTTAATAGTCCAATTCCGGTTTCATATTTACAGAACTGATATAACGTATTACGTTACATGGTATAACGATATAACGAATTACGTTATATAGTATAACGTTATATGGTAAAACGATATAACGTACTACGTTATATAGTATAACGTTGTATGGTATAACGTTGTAACGTAATACGTTATATGGTATAACGTTAATAGGCCAATTCCGGTTTCATATTTACAGAACTGATATAACGTATTACGTTATATGGTATAACGTTATAACGTCTTACGTTATATGGTACAACGTTACAACGTATTACGTTACATAGTATAATGCTATATGGTAAAACGTTATAACGTATTACATTATATGGTATAACGTTATAACGTATTACGTTATATAGTGTAGCAGTAGAACGTTATACGTTATAACATAATACGTTCAATGGTATAACGATATAATGTATAATGTCATAACGTATTACGTTATATATTATTACGTTGTATGGTATAACGTTGTAACGTAATACGTTAAATGGTATAACGTTATAACGTATTACGATATGTAGTATAGCGTTATATTCTAAAACGTTAAACGTACTATGTTATATAGTATAACGTTGTATGGTATAACGTTATAACGTAATACGTTATATGGTATAACATTAATAGGACAATTTCGGTTTCATATTTACATAACTGATATACCGTATTAGGTTATATGGTATAACGTTATAACGTATTACGATATATAGTATAACGTTATATGGTATAACGTTGTAACGTAATACGTTATATGGTCTAACGTTAATAGGCCAATTCCGGTTTCATATTTACAGAACTGATATAACGTATTACGTTATATGGTATAACGTTATAACGTCTTACGTTATATGGTACAACGTTACAACGTATTACGTTACATAGTATAATGTTATATGGTAAAACGTTATAACGCATTACATTATATGGTATAACGTTATAACGTATTACGTTATATAGTGTAGCAGTAGAACGTATTACGTTATAACATAATACGTTCAATGGTATAAAGATATAATGTATAATGTCATAACGTATTACGATATATAGTATAACGTTGTATGGTATAACGTTATAACGTAATACGTTATATGGTATAATATATAATTATATAGTATAACGTTGTATGGTATAACGTTATAACGTAATACGTTGTATGGTATAACGTTATAACGTAATACGTTATATGGTATAACGTTAATTGCCCAATTCCGGTTTCATATTTACAGAACTGATATGACGTATTACGTTATATGGTATAACGTTAATAGGCCAATTCCGGTTTCATATTTACAGAACTGATATAACGTATTACGTTACATGGTATAACGATATAACGTATTACGTTATATAGTATAACGTTATGTGGTAAAACGCTATAACGTACAACGTTATATAGTATAACGTTGTATGGTATAACGTTATAACGTACTACGTCATATGGTATAATGTTAATAGTCCAATTCCGGTTTCATATTTACAGAACTGATATGACGTATTACGTTATATGGTATAACGTTATTACGTATTACGTTATGTAGTATAACGTTATATGGTAAAACGTTTTAACGTATTACGTTACACAGTATAGTATTATATGGTATAAGGTTATAACGTATTACGTTATATAGTATAACGTGGAATGGTATAACGTTATAACGTAATACGTCATATGGTATAACGTTAATAGTCCAATTCCGGTTTCATATTTACAGAACTGATATAACGTATTACGTTACATATATAACGTTATAACGTATTACGTTATATAGTGTAGCGGTAGAACGTATTACGTTATAACATAATACGTTCAATGGTATAACGATATAATGTATAATGTCATAACGTATTACGTCATATATTTTTACGTTGTGTGGTATAACGTTGTAACGTAATACGTTATATGGTATAACGTTATAACGTATTACGATATGTAGTATAGCGTTATATGGTAAAACGTTATAACGTACTACGTTATATAGAATAACGTTGTATGGTATAACGTTATAACGTAATACGTTATATGGTATAACATTAATAGGACAATTCCGATTTCATATTTACAGAACTGATATAACGTATTACGTTACATATATAACGTTATAACGTATTACGTTATATAGTGTAGCGGTAGAACGTATTACGTTATAACATAATACGTTCAATGGTATAACGATATAATGTATAATGTCATAACGTATTACGTCATATATTATTACGTTGTGTGGTATAACGTTGTAACGTAATACGTTATATGGTATAACTTTATAACGTATTACGATATGTAGTATAGCGTTATATGGTAAAACGTTATAACGTATTACGTTATATATTATTACGTTGTATGGTATAACGTTGTAACGTAATACGTTATATGGTATAACGTTATAACGTATTACGATATGTAGTATAGCGTTATATGGTAAAACGTTATAACGTACTACGTTATATAGTATAACGTTAATTGCCCAATTCCGGTTTCATATTTACAGAACTGATATGACGTATTACGTTATATGGTATAACGTTAATAGGCCAATTCCGGTTTCATATTTACAGAACTGATATAACGTATTACGTTACATGGTATAACGATATAACGTATTACGTTATATAGTATAACGTTATGTGGTAAAACGCTATAACGTACTACGTTATATAGTATAACGTTGTATGGTATAACGTTATAACGTACTACGTCATATGGTATAACGTTAATAGGCCAATTCCGGTTTCATATTTACAGAACTGATATAACGTATTGCGTTACATGGTATAACGTTATAACGTATTACGTTATATAGTGTAGCGGTAGAACGTATTACGTTATAACATACTACGTTCAATTTTATAACGATATAATGTATAAAGTTATAACGTATTACGTTATATATTATTACGTTGTATGGTATAACGTTGTAACGTAATACGTTATATGGTATAACGTTATAACGTCTTACGTTATATGGTACAACGTTACAACGTATTACGTTACATAGTATAATTTTTTATGGTAAAACGTTATAACGTATTACATTATATGGTATAACGTTATAACGTACTACGTTATATAGTGTAGCAGTAGAACGTTATACGTTATAACATAATACGTTCAATGGTATAACGATATAATGTATAATGTCATAACGTATTACGTTATATATTATTACGTTGTATGGTATAACGTTGTAACGTAATACGTTAAATGGTATAACGTTATAACGTATTACGATATGTAGTATAGCGTTATATTCTAAAACGTTAAACGTACTATGTTATATAGTATAACGTTGTATGGTATAACGTTATAACGTAATACGTTATATGGTATAACATTAATAGGACAATTTCGGTTTCATATTTACATAACTGATATACCGTATTAGGTTATATGGTATAACGTTATAACGTATTACGATATATAGTATAACGTTATATGGTATAACGTTGTAACGTAATACGTTATATGGTCTAACGTTAATAGGCCAATTCCGGTTTCATATTTACAGAACTGATATAACGTATTACGTTATATGGTATAACGTTATAACGTCTTACGTTATATGGTACAACGTTACAACGTATTACGTTACATAGTATAATGTTATATGGTAAAACGTTATAACGCATTACATTATATGGTATAACGTTATAACGTATTACGTTATATAGTGTAGCAGTAGAACGTATTACGTTATAACATAATACGTTCAATGGTATAACGATATAATGTATAATGTCATAACGTATTACGATATATAGTATAACGTTGTATGGTATAACGTTATAACGTAATACGTTATATGGTATAATATATAATTATATAGTATAACGTTGTATGGTATAACGTTATAACGTAATACGTTGTATGGTATAACGTTATAACGTAATACGTTATATGGTATAACGTTAATTGCCCAATTCCGGTTTCATATTTACAGAACTGATATGACGTATTACGTTATATGGTATAACGTTAATAGGCCAATTCCGGTTTCATATTTACAGAACTGATATAACGTATTACGTTACATGGTATAACGATATAACGTATTACGTTATATAGTATAACGTTATGTGGTAAAACGCTATAACGTACAACGTTATATAGTATAACGTTGTATGGTATAACGTTATAACGTACTACGTCATATGGTATAATGTTAATAGTCCAATTCCGGTTTCATATTTACAGAACTGATATGACGTATTACGTTATATGGTATAACGTTATTACGTATTACGTTATGTAGTATAACGTTATATGGTAAAACGTTTTAACGTATTACGTTACACAGTATAGTATTATATGGTATAAGGTTATAACGTATTACGTTATATGGTATAACGTTATAACTTATTACTTTATATAGTATAACGTTATATGGTAAAACGTTATAACGTATTACGATATATAGTATAACGTTATATGGTATAACGTTATAACGTAATGCATTATATGGTATAATATATAATTATATAGCATAACGTTGTATGGTATAACGTTATAACGTAATACGTCATATGGTATAACGTTACAACGTATTACGTTACATAGTATAATGTTATATGGTAAAACGTTATAACGTATTACATTATATGGTATAACGTTATAACGTATTACGTTATATAGTGTAGCGGTAGAACGTATTACGTTATAACATAATACGTTCAATGGTATAACGATATAATGTATAAAGTTATAACGTATTACGTTATATATTATTACGTTGTATGGTATAACGTTGTAACGTAATACGTTATATGGTATAACGTTATAACGTATCACGATATATAGTATAGCGTTATATGGTAAAACGTTATAACGTATTACGATATATAGTATAGAGTTATACGGTAAAACGTTATAATGTACTACGTTATATAGTATAACGTTGTATGGTATAACGTTATAACGTAATACATTATGGTATAACGTTAATTGCCCAATTCCTGTTTCATATTTACAGAACTGATATGACGTATTACGTTATATGGTATAACGTTATTATGTATTACGTTATGTAGTATAACGTTATATGGTAAAACGTTTTAACGTATTACGTTACATAGTATAGTGTTATATTATATAACGTCATAACGTATTACGATATATAGTATAACGTTATATGGTATAACGTTGTAACGCAATACGTTATATGGTATAACGTTAATAGGCCAATTCCGGTTTCATATTTACAGAACTGATATAACGTATTACGTTATATGGTATAACGTTATAACGTCTTACGTTATATGGTACAACGTTACAACGTATTACGTTACATAGTATAATGTTATATGGTAAAACGTTATAACGTATTACGTTACATATATAACGTTATAACGTATTACGTTATATAGTGTAGCGGTAGAACGTATTACGTTATAACATAATACGTTCAATGGTATAACGATATAATGTATAATGTCATAACGTATTACGTCATATATTATTACGTTGTGTGGTATAACGTTGTAACGTAATACGTTATATGGTATAACTTTATAACGTATTACGATATGTAGTATAGCGTTATATGGTAAAACGTTATAACGTATTACGTTATATATTATTACGTTGTATGGTATAACGTTGTAACGTAATACGTTATATGGTATAACGTTATAACGTATTACGATATGTAGTATAGCGTTATATGGTAAAACGTTATAACGTACTACGTTATATAGTATAACGTTAATTGCCCAATTCCGGTTTCATATTTACAGAACTGATATGACGTATTACGTTATATGGTATAACGTTAATAGGCCAATTCCGGTTTCATATTTACAGAACTGATATAACGTATTACGTTACATGGTATAACGATATAACGTATTACGTTATATAGTATAACGTTATGTGGTAAAACGCTATAACGTACTACGTTATATAGTATAACGTTGTATGGTATAACGTTATAACGTACTACGTCATATGGTATAACGTTAATAGGCCAATTCCGGTTTCATATTTACAGAACTGATATAACGTATTGCGTTACATGGTATAACGTTATAACGTATTACGTTATATAGTGTAGCGGTAGAACGTATTACGTTATAACATACTACGTTCAATTTTATAACGATATAATGTATAAAGTTATAACGTATTACGTTATATATTATTACGTTGTATGGTATAACGTTGTAACGTAATACGTTATATGGTATAACGTTATAACGTATCACGATATGTAGAATAGCGTTATATGGTAAAACGCTATAACGTACTACGTTATATAGTATAACGTTGTATGGTATAACGTTATAACGTAATACGTTATATGGTATAACGTTAATAGGCCAATTCCGGTTTCATATTTACAGAACTGATATAACGTATTACGTTATATGGTATAACGTTATAACTTATTACTTTATATAGTATAACGTTATATGGTAAAACGTTATAACGTATTACGATATATAGTATAACGTTATATGGTATAACGTTATAACGTAATGCATTATATGGTATAATATATAATTATATAGCATAACGTTGTATGGTATAACGTTATAACGTAATACGTCATATGGTATAACGTTACAACGTATTACGTTACATAGTATAATGTTATATGGTAAAACGTTATAACGTATTACATTATATGGTATAACGTTATAACGTATTACGTTATATAGTGTAGCGGTAGAACGTATTACGTTATAACATAATACGTTCAATGGTATAACGATATAATGTATAAAGTTATAACGTATTACGTTATATATTATTACGTTGTATGGTATAACGTTGTAACGTAATACGTTATATGGTATAACGTTATAACGTATCACGATATATAGTATAGCGTTATATGGTAAAACGTTATAACGTATTACGATATATAGTATAGAGTTATACGGTAAAACGTTATAATGTACTACGTTATATAGTATAACGTTGTATGGTATAACGTTATAACGTAATACAGTATGGTATAACGTTAATTGCCCAATTCCGGTTTCATATTTACAGAACTGATATGACGTATTACGTTATATGGTATAACGTTATTACGTATTACGTTATGTAGTATAACGTTATATGGTAAAACGTTTTAACGTATTACGTTACATAGTATAGTGTTATATTATATAACGTCATAACGTATTACGATATATAGTATAACGTTATATGGTATAACGTTGTAACGCAATACGTTATATGGTATAACGTTAATAGGCCAATTCCGGTTTCATATTTACAGAACTGATATAACGTATTACGTTATATGGTATAACGTTATAACGTCTTACGTTATATGGTACAACGTTACAACGTATTACGTTACATAGTATAATGTTATATGGTAAAACGTTATAACGTATTACGTTACATATATAACGTTATAACGTATTACGTTATATAGTGTAGCGGTAGAACGTATTACGTTATAACATAATACGTTCAATGGTATAACGATATAATGTATAATGTCATAACGTATTACGTCATATATTATTACGTTGTGTGGTATAACGTTGTAACGTAATACGTTATATGGTATAACTTTATAACGTATTACGATATGTAGTATAGCGTTATATGGTAAAACGTTATAACGTACTACGTTATATAGAATAACGTTGTATGGTATAACGTTATAACGTAATACGTTATATGGTATAACATTAATAGGACAATTCCGGTTTCATATTTACAGAACTGATATACCGTATTGGGTTATATGGTATAACGTTATAACGTATTACCATATATAGTATAACGTTATATGGTATAACGTATTACCATATATAGTATAACGTTATATGGTATAACGTTGTAACGTATTACGTTATATGGTATAACGTTATAACTTATTACTTTATATAGTATAACGTTATATGGTAAAACGTTATAACGTATTACGTTATATAGTATAACGTGGCATGGTATAACGTTATAACGTAGTACGTCATATGGTATAACGTTAATAGTCCAATTCCGGTTTCATATTTACAGAACTGATATAACGTATTACGCTACATATATAACGTTATAACGTATTACGTTATATAGTGTAGCGGTAGAACGTATTACGTTATAACATAATACGTTCAATGGTATAACGATATAATGTATAATGTCATAACGTATTACGTTATATATTATTACGTTGTATGGTATAACGTTGTAACGTAATACGTTATATGGTATAACGTTATAACGTATTACGATATGTAGTATAGCGTTATATGGTAAAACGTTGTAACGTACTACGTTATATAGTATAACGTTATTTGCCCAATTCCGGTTTCATATTTACAGAACTGATATGACGTATTACGTTATATGGTATAACGTTAATAGGCCAATTCCGGTTTCATATTTACAGAACTGATATAACGTATTACGTTACATGGTATAACGATATAACGTATTACGTTATATAGTATAACGTTATGTGGTAAAACGCTATAACGTACTACGTTATATAGTATAACGTTGTATGGTATAACGTTATAACGTACTACGTCATATGGTATAACGTTAATAGGCCAATTCCGGTTTCATATTTACAGAACTGATATAACGTATTGCGTTACATGGTATAACGTTATAACGTATTACGTTATATAGTGTAGCGGTAGAACGTATTACGTTATAACATACTACGTTCAATTTTATAACGATATAATGTATAAAGTTATAACGTATTACGTTATATATTATTACGTTGTATGGTATAACGTTGTAACGTAATACGTTATATGGTATAACGTTATAACGTATCACGATATGTAGAATAGCGTTATATGGTAAAACGCTATAACGTACTACGTTATATAGTATAACGTTGTATGGTATAACGTTATTACGTAATACGTTATATGGTATAACGTTAATAGGCCAATTCCGGTTTCATATTTACAGAACTGATATAACGTATTACGTTATATGGTATAACGTTATAACTTATTACTTTATATAGTATAACGTTATATGGTAAAACGTTATAACGTATTACATTATATGGTAAAACGTTATAACGTAGTACGTTATATAGTATAACGTTGCATGGTATAACGTTATAACGTAATACGTTATATGGTATAACATTAATAGGACAATTCCGGTTTCATATATACAGAACTGATATACCGTATTAGGTTATATGGTATAACGTTATAACGTATTACGATATATAGTATAGAGTTTTACGGTAAAACGTTATAATGTACTACGTTATATAGTATAACGTTGTATGGTATAACGTTATAACGTAATACAGTATGGTATAACGTTAATTGCCCAATTCCGGTTTCATATTTACAGAACTGATATGACGTATTACGTTATATGGTATAACGTTATTACGTATTACGTTATGTAGTATAACGTTATATGGTAAAACGTTTTAACGTATTACGTTACATAGTATAGTGTTATATTATATAACGTCATAACGTATTACGATATATAGTATAACGTTATATGGTATAACGTTGTAACGCAATACGTTATATGGTATAACGTTAATAGGCCAATTCCGGTTTCATATTTACAGAACTGATATAACGTATTACGTTATATGGTATAACGTTATAACGTCTTACGTTATATGGTACAACGTTACAACGTATTACGTTACATAGTATAATGTTATATGGTAAAACGTTATAACGTATTACGTTACATATATAACGTTATAACGTATTACGTTATATAGTGTAGCGGTAGAACGTATTACGTTATAACATAATACGTTCAATGGTATAACGATATAATGTATAATGTCATAACGTATTACGTCATATATTATTACGTTGTGTGGTATAACGTTGTAACGTAATACGTTATATGGTATAACTTTATAACGTATTACGATATGTAGTATAGCGTTATATGGTAAAACGTTATAACGTACTACGTTATATAGAATAACGTTGTATGGTATAACGTTATAACGTAATACGTTATATGGTATAACATTAATAGGACAATTCCGGTTTCATATTTACAGAACTGATATACCGTATTGGGTTATATGGTATAACGTTATAACGTATTACCATATATAGTATAACGTTATATGGTATAACGTATTACCATATATAGTATAACGTTATATGGTATAACGTTGTAACGTATTACGTTATATGGTATAACGTTATAACTTATTACTTTATATAGTATAACGTTATATGGTAAAACGTTATAACGTATTACGTTATATAGTATAACGTGGCATGGTATAACGTTATAACGTAGTACGTCATATGGTATAACGTTAATAGTCCAATTCCGGTTTCATATTTACAGAACTGATATAACGTATTACGCTACATATATAACGTTATAACGTATTACGTTATATAGTGTAGCGGTAGAACGTATTACGTTATAACATAATACGTTCAATGGTATAACGATATAATGTATAATGTCATAACGTATTACGTTATATATTATTACGTTGTATGGTATAACGTTGTAACGTAATACGTTATATGGTATAACGTTATAACGTATTACGATATGTAGTATAGCGTTATATGGTAAAACGTTGTAACGTACTACGTTATATAGTATAACGTTATTTGCCCAATTCCGGTTTCATATTTACAGAACTGATATGACGTATTACGTTATATGGTATAACGTTAATAGGCCAATTCCGGTTTCATATTTACAGAACTGATATAACGTATTACGTTACATGGTATAACGATATAACGTATTACGTTATATAGTATAACGTTATGTGGTAAAACGCTATAACGTACTACGTTATATAGTATAACGTTGTATGGTATAACGTTATAACGTACTACGTCATATGGTATAACGTTAATAGGCCAATTCCGGTTTCATATTTACAGAACTGATATAACGTATTGCGTTACATGGTATAACGTTATAACGTATTACGTTATATAGTGTAGCGGTAGAACGTATTACGTTATAACATACTACGTTCAATTTTATAACGATATAATGTATAAAGTTATAACGTATTACGTTATATATTATTACGTTGTATGGTATAACGTTGTAACGTAATACGTTATATGGTATAACGTTATAACGTATCACGATATGTAGAATAGCGTTATATGGTAAAACGCTATAACGTACTACGTTATATAGTATAACGTTGTATGGTATAACGTTATTACGTAATACGTTATATGGTATAACGTTAATAGGCCAATTCCGGTTTCATATTTACAGAACTGATATAACGTATTACGTTATATGGTATAACGTTATAACTTATTACTTTATATAGTATAACGTTATATGGTAAAACGTTATAACGTATTACATTATATGGTAAAACGTTATAACGTAGTACGTTATATAGTATAACGTTGCATGGTATAACGTTATAACGTAATACGTTATATGGTATAACATTAATAGGACAATTCCGGTTTCATATATACAGAACTGATATACCGTATTAGGTTATATGGTATAACGTTATAACGTATTACGATATATAGTATAGAGTTTTACGGTAAAACGTTATAATGTACTACGTTATATAGTATAACGTTGTATGGTATAACGTTATAACGTAATACAGTATGGTATAACGTTAATTGCCCAATTCCGGTTTCATATTTACAGAACTGATATGACGTATTACGTTATATGGTATAACGTTATTACGTATTACGTTATGTAGTATAACGTTATATGGTAAAACGTTTTAACGTATTACGTTACATAGTATAGTGTTATATTATATAACGTCATAACGTATTACGTTATATAGTATAACGTTATATGGTATAACGTTATAACGTAATACGTCATATGGTATAACGTTAATAGTCCAATTCCGGTTTCATATTTACAGAACTGATATAACGTATTACGTTACATGGTATAACGTTATAACGAATTACGTTATATAGTATAACGTTATATGGTAAAACGATATAACGTACTACGTTATATAGTATAACGTTGTATGGTATAAAGTTATAACGTAATACGTTATATGGTATAACGTTAATGGGCCATTTCCGGTTTCATATTTACAGAACTGATATAACTTATTACGTTATATGGTATAACGTTATAACGTCTTACGTTATATGGTACAACGTTACAACGTATTACGCTACATAGTATAATGTTATATGGTAAAACGTTATAACGTATTACATTATATGGTATAACGTTATAACGTATTACGTTATATAGTGTAGCAGTAGAACGTATTACGTTATAACATAATACGTTCAATGGTATAACGATATAATGTATAATGTCATAACGTATTACGTTATATATTATTACGTTGTATGGTATAACGTTGTAACGTAATACGTTATATGGTATAACGTTAATAGGCCAATTCCGGTTTCATATTTACAGAACTGATATAACGTATTACGTTATATGGTATAACGTTATAACGTCTTACGTTATATGGTACAACGTTACAACGTATTACGTTACATAGTATAATGTTATATGGTAAAACGTTATAACGTATTACATTATATGGTATAACGTTATAACGTATTACGTTATATAGTGTAGCAGTAGAACGTTATACGTTATAACATAATACGTTCAATGGTATAACGATATAATATATAATGTCATAACGTATTACGTTATATATTATTACGTTGTATGGTATAACGTTGTAACGTAATACGTTAAATGGTATAACGTTATAACGTATTACGATATGTAGTATAGCGTTATATGGTAAAACGTTAAACGTACTATGTAATATAGTATAACGTTGTATGGTATAACGTTGTAACGTAATACGTTATATGGAATAACATTAATAGGACAATTTCGGTTTCATATTTACATAACTGATATACCGTATTAGGTTATATGGTATAACGTTATAACGTATTACGATATATAGTATAACGTTATATGGTATAACGTTGTAACGTAATACGTTATATGGTATAACGTTAATAGGCCAATTCCGGTTTCATATTTACAGAACTGATATAACGTATTACGTTATATGGTATAACGTTATAACGCCTTACGTTATATGGTACAACGTTACAACGTTTTACGTTACATAGTATAATGTTATATGGTAAAACGTTATAACGTATTACATTATATGGTATAACGTTATAACGTATTACGTTATATAGTGTAGCAGTAGAACGTATTACGTTATAACATAATACGTTCAATGGTATAACGATATAATGTATAATGTTATAACGTGTTACGATATATAGTATAACGTTGTATGGTATAACGTTATAACGTAATACGTTATATGGTATAACGTTATAACGTATTACGATATGTAGTATAGCGTTATATGGTAAAACGTTATAACGTACTACGTTATATAGTATAACGTTAATTGCCCAATTCCGGTTTCATATTTACAGAACTGATATGACGTATTACGTTATATGGTGTAACGTTAATAGGCCAATTCCGGTTTCATATTTACAGAACTGATATAACGTATTGCGTTACATGGTATAACGTTATAACGTATTACGTTATATAGTGTAGCGGTAGAACGTATTACGTTATAACATAATACGATCAATTTTATAACGATATAATGTATAAAGTTATAACGTATTACGTTATATATTATTACGTTGTATGGTATAACGTTGTAACGTAATACGTGATATGGTATAACGTTATAACGTATTACGATATATAGTATAGAGTTATACGGTAAAACGTTATAATGTACTACGTTATATAGTATAACGTTGTATGGTATAACGTTATAACGTAATACATTATATGGTATAACATTAATTGGACAATTCCGGTTTCATATTTACAGAACTGATATACCATATTAGGTTATATGGTATAACGTTATAACGTATTACGATATATAGTATAGAGTTATACGGTAAAACGTTATAATGTACTACGTTATATAGTATAGCGTTGTATGGTATAACGTTATAACGTAATACATTATGGTATAACGTTAATTGCCCAATTCCTGTTTCATATTTACAGAACTGATATGACGTATTACGTTATATGGTATAACGTTATTACGTATTACGTTATGTAGTATAACGTTATATGGTAAAACGTTTTAACGTATTACGTTACACAGTATAGTGTTATATGGTATAAGGTTATAACGTATTACGTTATATAGTATAACGTGGCATGGTATAACGTTATAACGTAATACGTCATATGGTATAACGTTAATAGTCCAATTCCCGTTTCATATTTACAGAACTGATATAACGTATTACGTTACATATATAACGTTATAACGTATTACGTTATATAGTGTAGCGGTAGAACGTATTACGTTATAACATAATACGTTCAATGGTATAACGATATAATGTATAATGTCATAACGTATTACGTCATATATTATTACGTTGTGTGGTATAACGTTGTAACGTAATACGTTATATGGTATAACTTTATAACGTATTACGATATGTAGTATAGCGTTATATGGTAAAACGTTATAACGTACTACGTTATATAGAATAACGTTGTATGGTATAACGTTATAACGTCTTACGTTATATGGTACAACGTTACAACGTATTACGTTACATAGTATAATGTTATATGGTAAAACGTTATAACGTATTACGTTACATATATAACGTTATAACGTATTACGTTATATAGTGTAGCGGTAGAACGTATTACGTTATAACATAATACGTTCAATGGTATAACGATATAATGTATAATGTCATAACGTATTACGTCATATATTATTACGTTGTGTGGTATAACGTTGTAACGTAATACGTTATATGGTATAACTTTATAACGTATTACGATATGTAGTATAGCGTTATATGGTAAAACGTTATAACGTACTACGTTATATAGAATAACGTTGTATGGTATAACGTTATAACGTAATACGTTATATGGTATAACATTAATAGGACAATTCCGGTTTCATATTTACAGAACTGATATACCGTATTGGGTTATATGGTATAACGTTATAACGTATTACCATATATAGTATAACGTTATATGGTATAACGTATTACCATATATAGTATAACGTTATATGGTATAACGTTGTAACGTATTACGTTATATGGTATAACGTTATAACTTATTACTTTATATAGTATAACGTTATATGGTAAAACGTTATAACGTATTACGTTATATAGTATAACGTGGCATGGTATAACGTTATAACGTAGTACGTCATATGGTATAACGTTAATAGTCCAATTCCGGTTTCATATTTACAGAACTGATATAACGTATTACGCTACATATATAACGTTATAACGTATTACGTTATATAGTGTAGCGGTAGAACGTATTACGTTATAACATAATACGTTCAATGGTATAACGATATAATGTATAATGTCATAACGTATTACGTTATATATTATTACGTTGTATGGTATAACGTTGTAACGTAATACGTTATATGGTATAACGTTATAACGTATTACGATATGTAGTATAGCGTTATATGGTAAAACGTTGTAACGTACTACGTTATATAGTATAACGTTATTTGCCCAATTCCGGTTTCATATTTACAGAACTGATATGACGTATTACGTTATATGGTATAACGTTAATAGGCCAATTCCGGTTTCATATTTACAGAACTGATATAACGTATTACGTTACATGGTATAACGATATAACGTATTACGTTATATAGTATAACGTTATGTGGTAAAACGCTATAACGTACTACGTTATATAGTATAACGTTGTATGGTATAACGTTATAACGTACTACGTCATATGGTATAACGTTAATAGGCCAATTCCGGTTTCATATTTACAGAACTGATATAACGTATTGCGTTACATGGTATAACGTTATAACGTATTACGTTATATAGTGTAGCGGTAGAACGTATTACGTTATAACATACTACGTTCAATTTTATAACGATATAATGTATAAAGTTATAACGTATTACGTTATATATTATTACGTTGTATGGTATAACGTTGTAACGTAATACGTTATATGGTATAACGTTATAACGTATCACGATATGTAGAATAGCGTTATATGGTAAAACGCTATAACGTACTACGTTATATAGTATAACGTTGTATGGTATAACGTTATTACGTAATACGTTATATGGTATAACGTTAATAGGCCAATTCCGGTTTCATATTTACAGAACTGATATAACGTATTACGTTATATGGTATAACGTTATAACTTATTACTTTATATAGTATAACGTTATATGGTAAAACGTTATAACGTATTACATTATATGGTAAAACGTTATAACGTAGTACGTTATATAGTATAACGTTGCATGGTATAACGTTATAACGTAATACGTTATATGGTATAACATTAATAGGACAATTCCGGTTTCATATATACAGAACTGATATACCGTATTAGGTTATATGGTATAACGTTATAACGTATTACGATATATAGTATAGAGTTTTACGGTAAAACGTTATAATGTACTACGTTATATAGTATAACGTTGTATGGTATAACGTTATAACGTAATACAGTATGGTATAACGTTAATTGCCCAATTCCGGTTTCATATTTACAGAACTGATATGACGTATTACGTTATATGGTATAACGTTATTACGTATTACGTTATGTAGTATAACGTTATATGGTAAAACGTTTTAACGTATTACGTTACATAGTATAGTGTTATATTATATAACGTCATAACGTATTACGTTATATAGTATAACGTTATATGGTATAACGTTATAACGTAATACGTCATATGGTATAACGTTAATAGTCCAATTCCGGTTTCATATTTACAGAACTGATATAACGTATTACGTTACATGGTATAACGTTATAACGAATTACGTTATATAGTATAACGTTATATGGTAAAACGATATAACGTACTACGTTATATAGTATAACGTTGTATGGTATAAAGTTATAACGTAATACGTTATATGGTATAACGTTAATGGGCCATTTCCGGTTTCATATTTACAGAACTGATATAACTTATTACGTTATATGGTATAACGTTATAACGTCTTACGTTATATGGTACAACGTTACAACGTATTACGCTACATAGTATAATGTTATATGGTAAAACGTTATAAAGTATTACATTATATGGTATAACGTTATAACGTATTACGTTATATAGTGTAGCAGTAGAACGTATTACGTTATAACATAATACGTTCAATGGTATAACGATATAATGTATAATGTCATAACGTATTACGTTATATATTATTACGTTGTATGGTATAACGTTGTAACGTAATACGTTATATGGTATAACGTTAATAGGCCAATTCCGGTTTCATATTTACAGAACTGATATAACGTATTACGTTATATGGTATAACGTTATAACGTCTTACGTTATATGGTACAACGTTACAACGTATTACGTTACATAGTATAATGTTATATGGTAAAACGTTATAACGTATTACATTATATGGTATAACGTTATAACGTATTACGTTATATAGTGTAGCAGTAGAACGTTATACGTTATAACATAATACGTTCAATGGTATAACGATATAATATATAATGTCATAACGTATTACGTTATATATTATTACGTTGTATGGTATAACGTTGTAACGTAATACGTTAAATGGTATAACGTTATAACGTATTACGATATGTAGTATAGCGTTATATGGTAAAACGTTAAACGTACTATGTAATATAGTATAACGTTGTATGGTATAACGTTGTAACGTAATACGTTATATGGAATAACATTAATAGGACAATTTCGGTTTCATATTTACATAACTGATATACCGTATTAGGTTATATGGTATAACGTTATAACGTATTACGATATATAGTATAACGTTATATGGTATAACGTTGTAACGTAATACGTTATATGGTATAACGTTAATAGGCCAATTCCGGTTTCATATTTACAGAACTGATATAACGTATTACGTTATATGGTATAACGTTATAACGCCTTACGTTATATGGTACAACGTTACAACGTTTTACGTTACATAGTATAATGTTATATGGTAAAACGTTATAACGTATTACATTATATGGTATAACGTTATAACGTATTACGTTATATAGTGTAGCAGTAGAACGTATTACGTTATAACATAATACGTTCAATGGTATAACGATATAATGTATAATGTTATAACGTGTTACGATATATAGTATAACGTTGTATGGTATAACGTTATAACGTAATACGTTATATGGTATAACGTTATAACGTATTACGATATGTAGTATAGCGTTATATGGTAAAACGTTATAACGTACTACGTTATATAGTATAACGTTAATTGCCCAATTCCGGTTTCATATTTACAGAACTGATATGACGTATTACGTTATATGGTGTAACGTTAATAGGCCAATTCCGGTTTCATATTTACAGAACTGATATAACGTATTGCGTTACATGGTATAACGTTATAACGTATTACGTTATATAGTGTAGCGGTAGAACGTATTACGTTATAACATAATACGATCAATTTTATAACGATATAATGTATAAAGTTATAACGTATTACGTTATATATTATTACGTTGTATGGTATAACGTTGTAACGTAATACGTGATATGGTATAACGTTATAACGTATTACGATATATAGTATAGAGTTATACGGTAAAACGTTATAATGTACTACGTTATATAGTATAACGTTGTATGGTATAACGTTATAACGTAATACATTATATGGTATAACATTAATTGGACAATTCCGGTTTCATATTTACAGAACTGATATACCATATTAGGTTATATGGTATAACGTTATAACGTATTACGATATATAGTATAGAGTTATACGGTAAAACGTTATAATGTACTACGTTATATAGTATAGCGTTGTATGGTATAACGTTATAACGTAATACATTATGGTATAACGTTAATTGCCCAATTCCTGTTTCATATTTACAGAACTGATATGACGTATTACGTTATATGGTATAACGTTATTACGTATTACGTTATGTAGTATAACGTTATATGGTAAAACGTTTTAACGTATTACGTTACACAGTATAGTGTTATATGGTATAAGGTTATAACGTATTACGTTATATAGTATAACGTGGCATGGTATAACGTTATAACGTAATACGTCATATGGTATAACGTTAATAGTCCAATTCCCGTTTCATATTTACAGAACTGATATAACGTATTACGTTACATATATAACGTTATAACGTATTACGTTATATAGTGTAGCGGTAGAACGTATTACGTTATAACATAATACGTTCAATGGTATAACGATATAATGTATAATGTCATAACGTATTACGTCATATATTATTACGTTGTGTGGTATAACGTTGTAACGTAATACGTTATATGGTATAACTTTATAACGTATTACGATATGTAGTATAGCGTTATATGGTAAAACGTTATAACGTACTACGTTATATAGAATAACGTTGTATGGTATAACGCTATAACGTAATACGTTATATGGTATAACATTAATAGGACAATTCCGGTTTCATATTTACAGAACTGATATGACGTATTACGTTATATGGTATAACGTTAATAGGCCAATTCCGGTTTCATATTTACAGAACTGATATAACGTATTACGTTACATGGTATAACGATATAACGTATTACGTTATATAGTATAACGTTATGTGGTAAAACGCTATAACGTACAACGTTATATAGTATAACGTTGTATGGTATAACGTTATAACGTACTACGTCATATGGTATAATGTTAATGGGCCAATTCCGGTTTCATATTTACAGAACTGATATAACGTATTACGTTATATGGTATAACGTTATAACGTATTACGTTATATAGTGTAGCGGTAGAACGTATTACGTTACATAGTATAATGTTATATGGTAAAACGTTATAACGTATTACATTATATGGTATAACGTTATAACGTATTACGTTATATAGTGTAGCAGTAGAACGTATTACGTTATAACATAATACGTTCAATGGTATAACGATATAATGTATAAAGTCATAACGTATTACGTTATATATTATTACGTTGTATGGTATAACGTTGTAACGTAATACGTTATATGGTATAACGTTAATAGGCCAATTCCGGTTTCATATTTACAGAACTGATATAACGTATTACGTTATATGGTATAACGTTATAACGTCTTACGTTATATGGTACAACGTTACAACGTATTACGTTACATAGTATAATGTTATATGGTAAAACGTTATAACGTATTACGTTACATATATAACGTTATAACGTATTACGTTATATAGTGTAGCGGTAGAACGTATTACGTTATAACATAATACGTTCAATGGTATAACGATATAATGTATAATGCCATAACGTATTACGTCATATATTATTACGTTGTGTGGTATAACGTTGTAACGTAATACGTTATATGGTATAACTTTATAACGTATTACGATATGTAGTATAGCGTTATATGGTAAAACGTTATAACGTACTACGTTATATAGAATAACGTTGTATGGTATAACGTTATAACGTACTACGTTATATAGTATAACGTTAATTGCCCAATTCCGGTTTCATATTTACAGAACTGATATGACGTATTACGTTATATGGTATAACGTTAATAGGCCAATTCCGGTTTCATATTTACAGAACTGATATAACGTATTACGTTACATGGTATAACGATATAACGTATTACGTTATATAGTATAACGTTATGTGGTAAAACGCTATAACGTACTACGTTATATAGTATAACGTTGTATGGTATAACGTTATAACGTACTACGTCATATGGTATAACGTTAATAGGCCAATTCCGGTTTCATATTTACAGAACTGATATAACGTATTGCGTTACATGGTATAACGTTATAACGTATTACGTTATATAGTGTAGCGGTAGAACGTATTACGTTATAACATACTACGTTCAATTTTATAACGATATAATGTATAAAGTTATAACGTATTACGTTATATATTATTACGTTGTATGGTATAACGTTGTAACGTAATACGTTATATGGTATAACGTTATAACGTATCACGATATGTAGAATAGCGTTATATGGTAAAACGCTATAACGTACTACGTTATATAGTATAACGTTGTATGGTATAACGTTATTACGTAATACGTTATATGGTATAACGTTAATAGGCCAATTACGGTTTCATATTTACAGAACTGATATAACGTATTACGTTATATGGTATAACGTTATAACTTATTACTTTATATAGTATAACGTTATATGGTAAAACGTTATAACGTATTACATTATATGGTAAAACGTTATAACGTAGTACGTTATATAGTATAACGTTATATGGTAAAACGTTTTAACGTATTACGTTACATAGTATAGTGTTATATTATATAACGTCATAACGTATTACGTTATATAGTATAACGTTATATGGTATAACGTTATAACGTAATACGTCATATGGTATAACGTTAATAGTCCAATTCCGGTTTCATATTTACAGAACTGATATAACGTATTACGTTACATGGTATAACGTTATAACGAATTACGTTATATAGTATAACGTTATATGGTAAAACGATATAACGTACTACGTTATATAGTATAACGTTGTATGGTATAAAGTTATAACGTAATACGTTATATGGTATAACGTTAATGGGCCATTTCCGGTTTCATATTTACAGAACTGATATAACTTATTACGTTATATGGTATAACGTTATAACGTCTTACGTTATATGGTACAACGTTACAACGTATTACGCTACATAGTATAATGTTATATGGTAAAACGTTATAACGTATTACATTATATGGTATAACGTTATAACGTATTACGTTATATAGTGTATCAGTAGAACGTATTACGTTATAACATAATACGTTCAATGGTATAACGATATAATGTATAATGTCATAACGTATTACGTTATATATTATTACGTTGTATGGTATAACGTTGTAACGTAATACGTTATATGGTATAACGTTAATAGGCCAATTCCGGTTTCATATTTACAGAACTGATATAACGTATTACGTTATATGGTATAACGTTATAACGTACTACGTTATATAGTATAACGTTAATTGCCCAATTCCGGTTTCATATTTACAGAACTGATATGACGTATTACGTTATATGGTATAACGTTAATAGGCCAATTCCGGTTTCATATTTACAGAACTGATATAACGTATTACGTTACATGGTATAACGATATAACGTATTACGTTATATAGTATAACGTTATGTGGTAAAACGCTATAACGTACTACGTTATATAGTATAACGTTGTATGGTATAACGTTATAACGTACTACGTCATATGGTATAACGTTAATAGGCCAATTCCGGTTTCATATTTACAGAACTGATATAACGTATTGCGTTACATGGTATAACGTTATAACGTATTACGTTATATAGTGTAGCGGTAGAACGTATTACGTTATAACATACTACGTTCAATTTTATAACGATATAATGTATAAAGTTATAACGTATTACGTTATATATTATTACGTTGTATGGTATAACGTTGTAACGTAATACGTTATATGGTATAACGTTATAACGTATCACGATATGTAGAATAGCGTTATATGGTAAAACGCTATAACGTACTACGTTATATAGTATAACGTTGTATTTTATAACGTTATTACGTAATACGTTATATGGTATAACGTTAATAGGCCAATTCCGGTTTCATATTTACAGAACTGATATAACGTATTACGTTATATGGTATAACGTTATAACTTATTACTTTATATAGTATAACGTTATATGGTAAAACGTTATAACGTATTACATTATATGGTAAAACGTTATAACGTAGTACGTTATATAGTATAACGTTGCATGGTATAACGTTATAACGTAATACGTTATATGGTATAACATTAATAGGACAATTCCGGTTTCATATATACAGAACTGATATACCGTATTAGGTTATATGGTATAACGTTATAACGTATTACGATATATAGTATAACGTTATATGGTATAACGTTGTAACGTAATACGTTATATGGTCTAACGTTAATAGGCCAATTCCGGTTTCATATTTACAGAACTGATATAACGTATTACGTTATATGGTATAACGTTATAACGTCTTACGTTATATGGTACAACGTTACAACGTATTACGTTACATAGTATAATGTTATATGGTAAAACGTTATAACGCATTACATTATATGGTATAACGTTATAACGTATTACGTTATATAGTGTAGCAGTAGAACGTATTACGTTATAACATAATACGTTCAATGGTATAACGATATAATGTATAATGTCATAACGTATTACGATATATAGTATAACGTTGTATGGTATAACGTTATAACGTAATACGTTATATGGTATAATATATAATTATATAGTATAACGTTGTATGGTATAACGTTATAACGTAATACGTTGTATGGTATAACGTTATAACGTAATACGTTATATGGTATAACGTTAATTGCCCAATTCCGGTTTCATATTTACAGAACTGATATGACGTATTACGTTATATGGTATAACGTTAATAGGCCAATTCCGGTTTCATATTTACAGAACTGATATAACGTATTACGTTACATGGTATAACGATATAACGTATTACGTTATATAGTATAACGTTATGTGGTAAAACGCTATAACGTACAACGTTATATAGTATAACGTTGTATGGTATAACGTTATAACGTACTACGTCATATGGTATAATGTTAACAGTCCAATTCCGGTTTCATATTTACAGAACTGATATGACGTATTACGTTATATGGTATAACGTTATTACGTATTACGTTATGTAGTATAACGTTATATGGTAAAACGTTTTAACGTATTACGTTACACAGTATAGTGTTATATGGTATAAGGTTATAACGTATTACGTTATATAGTATAACGTGGAATGGTATAACGTTATAACGTAATACGTCATATGGTATAACGTTAATAGTCCAATTCCGGTTTCATATTTACAGAACTGATATAACGTATTACGTTACATATATAACGTTATAACGTATTACGTTATATAGTGTAGCGGTAGAACGTATTACGTTATAACATAATACGTTCAATGGTATAACGATATAATGTATAATGTCATAACGTATTACGTCATATATTTTTACGTTGTGTGGTATAACGTTGTAACGTAATACGTTATATGGTATAACGTTATAACGTATTACGATATGTAGTATAGCGTTATATGGTAAAACGTTATAACGTACTACGTTATATAGAATAACGTTGTATGGTATAACGTTATAACGTAATACGTTATATGGTGTAGCAGTAGAACGTATTACGTTATAACATAATACGTTCAATGGTATAACGATATAATGTATAATGTTATAACGTGTTACGATATATAGTATAACGTTGTATGGTATAACGTTATAACGTAATACGTGATATGGTATAACGTTATAACGTATTACGATATATAGTATAGAGTTATACGGTAAAACGTTATAATGTACTACGTTATATAGTATAACGTTGTATGGTATAACGTTATAACGTAATACATTATATGGTATAACATTAATTGGACAATTCCGGTTTCATATTTACAGAACTGATATACCATATTAGGTTATATGGTATAACGTTATAACGTATTACGATATATAGTATAGAGTTATACGGTAAAACGTTATAATGTACTACGTTATATAGTATAGCGTTGTATGGTATAACGTTATAACGTAATACATTATGGTATAACGTTAATTGCCCAATTCCTGTTTCATATTTACAGAACTGATATGACGTATTACGTTATATGGTATAACGTTATTACGTATTACGTTATGTAGTATAACGTTATATGGTAAAACGTTTTAACGTATTACGTTACACAGTATAGTGTTATATGGTATAAGGTTATAACGTATTACGTTATATAGTATAACGTGGCATGGTATAACGTTATAACGTAATACGTCATATGGTATAACGTTAATAGTCCAATTCCCGTTTCATATTTACAGAACTGATATAACGTATTACGTTACATATATAACGTTATAACGTATTACGTTATATAGTGTAGCGGTAGAACGTATTACGTTATAACATAATACGTTCAATGGTATAACGATATAATGTATAATGTCATAACGTATTACGTCATATATTATTACGTTGTGTGGTATAACGTTGTAACGTAATACGTTATATGGTATAACTTTATAACGTATTACGATATGTAGTATAGCGTTATATGGTAAAACGTTATAACGTACTACGTTATATAGAATAACGTTGTATGGTATAACGCTATAACGTAATACGTTATATGGTATAACATTAATAGGACAATTCCGGTTTCATATTTACAGAACTGATATGACGTATTACGTTATATGGTATAACGTTAATAGGCCAATTCCGGTTTCATATTTACAGAACTGATATAACGTATTACGTTACATGGTATAACGATATAACGTATTACGTTATATAGTATAACGTTATGTGGTAAAACGCTATAACGTACAACGTTATATAGTATAACGTTGTATGGTATAACGTTATAACGTACTACGTCATATGGTATAATGTTAATGGGCCAATTCCGGTTTCATATTTACAGAACTGATATAACGTATTACGTTATATGGTATAACGTTATAACGTATTACGTTATATAGTGTAGCGGTAGAACGTATTACGTTACATAGTATAATGTTATATGGTAAAACGTTATAACGTATTACATTATATGGTATAACGTTATAACGTATTACGTTATATAGTGTAGCAGTAGAACGTATTACGTTATAACATAATACGTTCAATGGTATAACGATATAATGTATAAAGTCATAACGTATTACGTTATATATTATTACGTTGTATGGTATAACGTTGTAACGTAATACGTTATATGGTATAACGTTAATAGGCCAATTCCGGTTTCATATTTACAGAACTGATATAACGTATTACGTTATATGGTATAACGTTATAACGTCTTACGTTATATGGTACAACGTTACAACGTATTACGTTACATAGTATAATGTTATATGGTAAAACGTTATAACGTATTACGTTACATATATAACGTTATAACGTATTACGTTATATAGTGTAGCGGTAGAACGTATTACGTTATAACATAATACGTTCAATGGTATAACGATATAATGTATAATGCCATAACGTATTACGTCATATATTATTACGTTGTGTGGTATAACGTTGTAACGTAATACGTTATATGGTATAACTTTATAACGTATTACGATATGTAGTATAGCGTTATATGGTAAAACGTTATAACGTACTACGTTATATAGAATAACGTTGTATGGTATAACGTTATAACGTACTACGTTATATAGTATAACGTTAATTGCCCAATTCCGGTTTCATATTTACAGAACTGATATGACGTATTACGTTATATGGTATAACGTTAATAGGCCAATTCCGGTTTCATATTTACAGAACTGATATAACGTATTACGTTACATGGTATAACGATATAACGTATTACGTTATATAGTATAACGTTATGTGGTAAAACGCTATAACGTACTACGTTATATAGTATAACGTTGTATGGTATAACGTTATAACGTACTACGTCATATGGTATAACGTTAATAGGCCAATTCCGGTTTCATATTTACAGAACTGATATAACGTATTGCGTTACATGGTATAACGTTATAACGTATTACGTTATATAGTGTAGCGGTAGAACGTATTACGTTATAACATACTACGTTCAATTTTATAACGATATAATGTATAAAGTTATAACGTATTACGTTATATATTATTACGTTGTATGGTATAACGTTGTAACGTAATACGTTATATGGTATAACGTTATAACGTATCACGATATGTAGAATAGCGTTATATGGTAAAACGCTATAACGTACTACGTTATATAGTATAACGTTGTATGGTATAACGTTATTACGTAATACGTTATATGGTATAACGTTAATAGGCCAATTACGGTTTCATATTTACAGAACTGATATAACGTATTACGTTATATGGTATAACGTTATAACTTATTACTTTATATAGTATAACGTTATATGGTAAAACGTTATAACGTATTACATTATATGGTAAAACGTTATAACGTAGTACGTTATATAGTATAACGTTATATGGTAAAACGTTTTAACGTATTACGTTACATAGTATAGTGTTATATTATATAACGTCATAACGTATTACGTTATATAGTATAACGTTATATGGTATAACGTTATAACGTAATACGTCATATGGTATAACGTTAATAGTCCAATTCCGGTTTCATATTTACAGAACTGATATAACGTATTACGTTACATGGTATAACGTTATAACGAATTACGTTATATAGTATAACGTTATATGGTAAAACGATATAACGTACTACGTTATATAGTATAACGTTGTATGGTATAAAGTTATAACGTAATACGTTATATGGTATAACGTTAATGGGCCATTTCCGGTTTCATATTTACAGAACTGATATAACTTATTACGTTATATGGTATAACGTTATAACGTCTTACGTTATATGGTACAACGTTACAACGTATTACGCTACATAGTATAATGTTATATGGTAAAACGTTATAACGTATTACATTATATGGTATACCGTTATAACGTATTACGTTATATAGTGTAGCAGTAGAACGTATTACGTTATAACATAATACGTTCAATGGTATAACGATATAATGTATAATGTCATAACGTATTACGTTATATATTATTACGTTGTATGGTATAACGTTGTAACGTAATACGTTATATGGTATAACGTTAATAGGCCAATTCCGGTTTCATATTTACAGAACTGATATAACGTATTACGTTATATGGTATAACGTTATAACGTCTTACGTTATATGGTACAACGTTACAACGTATTACGTTACATAGTATAATGTTATATGGTAAAACGTTATAACGTATTACATTATATGGTATAACGTTATAACGTATTACGTTATATAGTGTAGCAGTAGAACGTATTACGTTATAACATAATACGTTCAATGGTATAACGATATAATGTATAATGTCATAACGTATTACGTTATATATTATTACGTTGTATGGTATAACGTTATAACGTACTACGTTATATAGTATAACGTTAATTGCCCAATTCCGGTTTCATATTTACAGAACTGATATGACGTATTACGTTATATGGTATAACGTTAATAGGCCAATTCCGGTTTCATATTTACAGAACTGATATAACGTATTACGTTACATGGTATAACGATATAACGTATTACGTTATATAGTATAACGTTATGTGGTAAAACGCTATAACGTACTACGTTATATAGTATAACGTTGTATGGTATAACGTTATAACGTACTACGTCATATGGTATAACGTTAATAGGCCAATTCCGGTTTCATATTTACAGAACTGATATAACGTATTGCGTTACATGGTATAACGTTATAACGTATTACGTTATATAGTGTAGCGGTAGAACGTATTACGTTATAACATACTACGTTCAATTTTATAACGATATAATGTATAAAGTTATAACGTATTACGTTATATATTATTACGTTGTATGGTATAACGTTGTAACGTAATACGTTATATGGTATAACGTTATAACGTATCACGATATGTAGAATAGCGTTATATGGTAAAACGCTATAACGTACTACGTTATATAGTGTAACGTTGTATGGTATAACGTTATTACGTAATACGTTATATGGTATAACGTTAATAGGCCAATTCCGGTTTCATATTTACAGAACTGATATAACGTATTACGTTATATGGTATAACGTTATAACTTATTACTTTATATAGTATAACGTTATATGGTAAAACGTTATAACGTATTACATTATATGGTAAAACGTTATAACGTAGTACGTTATATAGTATAACGTTGCATGGCATAACGTTATAACGTAATACGTTATATGGTATAACATTAATAGGACAATTCCGGTTTCATATATACAGAACTGATATACCGTATTAGGTTATATGGTATAACGTTATAACGTATTACGATATATAGTATAACGTTATATGGTATAACGTTGTAACGTAATACGTTATATGGTCTAACGTTAATAGGCCAATTCCGGTTTCATATTTACAGAACTGATATAACGTATTACGTTATATGGTATAACGTTATAACGTCTTACGTTATATGGTACAACGTTACAACGTATTACGTTACATAGTATAATGTTATATGGTAAAACGTTATAACGCATTACATTATATGGTATAACGTTATAACGTATTACGTTATATAGTGTAGCAGTAGAACGTATTACGTTATAACATAATACGTTCAATGGTATAACGATATAATGTATAATGTCATAACGTATTACGATATATAGTATAACGTTGTATGGTATAACGTTATAACGTAATACGTTATATGGTATAATATATAATTATATAGTATAACGTTGTATGGTATAACGTTATAACGTAATACGTTGTATGGTATAACGTTATAACGTAATACGTTATATGGTATAACGTTAATTGCCCAATTCCGGTTTCATATTTACAGAACTGATATGACGTATTACGTTATATGGTATAACGTTAATAGGCCAATTCCGGTTTCATATTTACAGAACTGATATAACGTATTACGTTACATGGTATAACGATATAACGTATTACGTTATATAGTATAACGTTATGTGGTAAAACGCTATAACGTACTACGTTATATAGTATAACGTTGTATGGTATAACGTTATAACGTACTACGTCATATGGTATAACGTTAATAGGCCAATTCCGGTTTCATATTTACAGAACTGATATAACGTATTGCGTTACATGGTATAACGTTATAACGTATTACGTTATATAGTGTAGCGGTAGAACGTATTACGTTATAACATACTACGTTCAATTTTATAACGATATAATGTATAAAGTTATAACGTATTACGTTATATATTATTACGTTGTATGGTATAACGTTGTAACGTAATACGTTATATGGTATAACGTTATAACGTATCACGATATGTAGAATAGCGTTATATGGTAAAACGCTATAACGTACTACGTTATATAGTGTAACGTTGTATGGTATAACGTTATTACGTAATACGTTATATGGTATAACGTTAATAGGCCAATTCCGGTTTCATATTTACAGAACTGATATAACGTATTACGTTATATGGTATAACGTTATAACTTATTACTTTATATAGTATAACGTTATATGGTAAAACGTTATAACGTATTACATTATATGGTAAAACGTTATAACGTAGTACGTTATATAGTATAACGTTGCATGGCATAACGTTATAACGTAATACGTTATATGGTATAACATTAATAGGACAATTCCGGTTTCATATATACAGAACTGATATACCGTATTAGGTTATATGGTATAACGTTATAACGTATTACGATATATAGTATAACGTTATATGGTATAACGTTGTAACGTAATACGTTATATGGTCTAACGTTAATAGGCCAATTCCGGTTTCATATTTACAGAACTGATATAACGTATTACGTTATATGGTATAACGTTATAACGTCTTACGTTATATGGTACAACGTTACAACGTATTACGTTACATAGTATAATGTTATATGGTAAAACGTTATAACGCATTACATTATATGGTATAACGTTATAACGTATTACGTTATATAGTGTAGCAGTAGAACGTATTACGTTATAACATAATACGTTCAATGGTATAACGATATAATGTATAATGTCATAACGTATTACGATATATAGTATAACGTTGTATGGTATAACGTTATAACGTAATACGTTATATGGTATAATATATAATTATATAGTATAACGTTGTATGGTATAACGTTATAACGTAATACGTTGTATGGTATAACGTTATAACGTAATACGTTATATGGTATAACGTTAATTGCCCAATTCCGGTTTCATATTTACAGAACTGATATGACGTATTACGTTATATGGTATAACGTTAATAGGCCAATTCCGGTTTCATATTTACAGAACTGATATAACGTATTACGTTACATGGTATAACGATATAACGTATTACGTTATATAGTATAACGTTATGTGGTAAAACGCTATAACGTACAACGTTATATAGTATAACGTTGTATGGTATAACGTTATAACGTACTACGTCATATGGTATAATGTTAATAGTCCAATTCCGGTTTCATATTTACAGAACTGATATGACGTATTACGTTATATGGTATAACGTTATTACGTATTACGTTATGTAGTATAACGTTATATGGTAAAACGTTTTAACGTATTACGTTACACAGTATAGTGTTATATGGTATAAGGTTATAACGTATTACGTTATATAGTATAACGTGGAATGGTATAACGTTATAACGTAATACGTCATATGGTATAACGTTAATAGTAGAATTCCGGTTTCATATTTACAGAACTGATATAACGTATTACGTTACATATATAACGTTATAACGTATTACGTTATATAGTGTAGCGGTAGAACGTATTACGTTATAACATAATACGTTCAATGGTATAACGATATAATGTATAATGTCATAACGTATTACGTCATATATTTTTACGTTGTGTGGTATAACGTTGTAACGTAATACGTTATATGGTATAACGTTATAACGTATTACGATATGTAGTATAGCGTTATATGGTAAAACGTTATAACGTACTACGTTATATAGAATAACGTTGTATGGTATAACGTTATAACGTAATACGTTATATGGTGTAACATTAATAGGACAATTCCGATTTCATATTTACAGAACTGATATAACGTATTACGTTACATATATAACGTTATAACGTATTACGTTATATAGTGTAGCGGTAGAACGTATTACGTTATAACATAATACGTTCAATGGTATAACGATATAATGTATAATGTCATAACGTATTACGTCATATATTATTACGTTGTATGGTATAACGTTGTAACGTAATACGTTATATGGTATAACGTTATAACGTATTACGATATGTAGTATAGCGTTATATGGTAAAACGTTATAACGTACTACGTTATATAGTATAACGTTAATTGCCCAATTCCGGTTTCATATTTACAGAACTGATATGACGTATTACGTTATATGGTATAACGTTAATAGGCCAATTCCGGTTTCATATTTACAGAACTGATATAACGTATTACGTTACATGGTATAACGATATAACGTATTACGTTATATAGTATAACGTTATGTGGTAAAACGCTATAACGTACTACGTTATATAGTATAACGTTGTATGGTATAACGTTATAACGTACTACGTCATATGGTATAACGTTAATAGGCCAATTCCGGTTTCATATTTACAGAACTGATATAACGTATTGCGTTACATGGTATAACGTTATAACGTATTACGTTATATAGTGTAGCGGTAGAACGTATTACGTTATAACATACTACGTTCAATTTTATAACGATATAATGTATAAAGTTATAACGTATTACGTTATATATTATTACGTTGTATGGTATAACGTTGTAACGTAATACGTTATATGGTATAACGTTATAACGTATCACGATATGTAGAATAGCGTTATATGGTAAAACGCTATAACGTACTACGTTATATAGTATAACGTTGTATGGTATAACGTTATAACGTAATACGTTATATGGTATAACGTTAATAGGCCAATTCCGGTTTCATATTTACAGAACTGATATAACGTATTACGTTATATGGTATAACGTTATAACTTATTACTTTATATAGTATAACGTTATATGGTAAAACGTTATAACGTATTACGATATATAGTATAACGTTATATGGTATAACGTTATAACGTAATGCATTATATGGTATAATATATAATTATATAGCATAACGTTGTATGGTATAACGTTATAACGTAATACGTCATATGGTATAACGTTACAACGTATTACGTTACATAGTATAATGTTATATGGTAAAACGTTATAACGTATTACATTATATGGTATAACGTTATAACGTATTACGTTATATAGTGTAGCGGTAGAACGTATTACGTTATAACATAATACGTTCAATGGTATAACGATATAATATATAATGTCATAACGTATTACGTCATATATTTTTACGTTGTGTGGTATAACGTTGTAACGTAATACGTTATATGGTATAACGTTATAACGTATTACGATATGTAGTATAGCGTTATATGGTAAAACGTTATAACGTACTACGTTATATAGAATAACGTTGTATGGTATAACGTTATAACGTAATACGTTATATGGTGTAACATTAATAGGACAATTCCGATTTCATATTTACAGAACTGATATAACGTATTACGTTACATATATAACGTTATAACGTATTACGTTATATAGTGTAGCGGTAGAACGTATTACGTTATAACATAATACGTTCAATGGTATAACGATATAATGTATAATGTCATAACGTATTACGTCATATATTATTGCGTTGTATGGTATAACGTTGTAACGTAATACGTTATATGGTATAACGTTATAACGTATTACGATATGTAGTATAGCGTTATATGGTAAAACGTTATAACGTACTACGTTATATAGTATAACGTTAATTGCCCAATTCCGGTTTCATATTTACAGAACTGATATGACGTATTACGTTATATGGTATAACGTTAATAGGCCAATTCCGGTTTCATATTTACAGAACTGATATAACGTATTACGTTACATGGTATAACGATATAACGTATTACGTTATATAGTATAACGTTATGTGGTAAAACGCTATAACGTACTACGTTATATAGTATAACGTTGTATGGTATAACGTTATAACGTACTACGTCATATGGTATAACGTTAATAGGCCAATTCCGGTTTCATATTTACAGAACTGATATAACGTATTGCGTTACATGGTATAACGTTATAACGTATTACGTTATATAGTGTAGCGGTAGAACGTATTACGTTATAACATACTACGTTCAATTTTATAACGATATAATGTATAAAGTTATAACGTATTACGTTATATATTATTACGTTGTATGGTATAACGTTGTAACGTAATACGTTATATGGTATAACGTTATAACGTATCACGATATGTAGAATAGCGTTATATGGTAAAACGCTATAACGTACTACGTTATATAGTATAACGTTGTATGGTATAACGTTATAACGTAATACGTTATATGGTATAACGTTAATAGGCCAATTCCGGTTTCATATTTACAGAACTGATATAACGTATTACGTTATATGGTATAACGTTATAACTTATTACTTTATATAGTATAACGTTATATGGTAAAACGTTATAACGTATTACGATATATAGTATAACGTTATATGGTATAACGTTATAACGTAATGCATTATATGGTATAATATATAATTATATAGCATAACGTTGTATGGTATAACGTTATAACGTAATACGTCATATGGTATAACGTTACAACGTATTACGTTACATAGTATAATGTTATATGGTAAAACGTTATAACGTATTACATTATATGGTATAACGTTATAACGTATTACGTTATATAGTGTAGCGGTAGAACGTATTACGTTATAACATAATACGTTCAATGGTATAACGATATAATGTATAAAGTTATAACGTATTACGTTATATATTATTACGTTGTATGGTATAACGTTGTAACGTAATACGTTATATGGTATAACGTTATAACGTATCACGATATATAGTATAGCGTTATATGGTAAAACGTTATAACGTATTACGATATATAGTATAGAGTTATACGGTAAAACGTTATAATGTACTACGTTATATAGTATAACGTTGTATGGTATAACGTTATAACGTAATACAGTATGGTATAACGTTAATTGCCCAATTCCGGTTTCATATTTACAGAACTGATATGACGTATTACGTTATATGGTATAACGTTATTACGTATTACGTTATGTAGTATAACGTTATATGGTAAAACGTTTTAACGTATTACGTTACATAGTATAGTGTTATATTATATAACGTCATAACGTATTACGATATATAGTATAACGTTATATGGTATAACGTTGTAACGCAATACGTTATATGGTATAACGTTAATAGGCCAATTCCGGTTTCATATTTACAGAACTGATATAACGTATTACGTTATATGGTATAACGTTATAACGTCTTACGTTATATGGTACAACGTTACAACGTATTACGTTACATAGTATAATGTTATATGGTAAAACGTTATAACGTATTACGTTACATATATAACGTTATAACGTATTACGTTATATAGTGTAGCGGTAGAACGTATTACGTTATAACATAATACGTTCAATGGTATAACGATATAATGTATAATGTCATAACGTATTACGTCATATATTATTACGTTGTGTGGTATAACGTTGTAACGTAATACGTTATATGGTATAACTTTATAACGTATTACGATATGTAGTATAGCGTTATATGGTAAAACGTTATAACGTACTACGTTATATAGAATAACGTTGTATGGTATAACGTTATAACGTAATACGTTATATGGTATAACATTAATAGGACAATTCCGGTTTCATATTTACAGAACTGATATACCGTATTGGGTTATATGGTATAACGTTATAACGTATTACCATATATAGTATAACGTTATATGGTATAACGTATTACCATATATAGTATAACGTTATATGGTATAACGTTGTAACGTATTACGTTATATGGTATAACGTTATAACTTATTACTTTATATAGTATAACGTTATATGGTAAAACGTTATAACGTATTACGTTATATAGTATAACGTGGCATGGTATAACGTTATAACGTAGTACGTCATATGGTATAACGTTAATAGTCCAATTCCGGTTTCATATTTACAGAACTGATATAACGTATTACGCTACATATATAACGTTATAACGTATTACGTTATATAGTGTAGCGGTAGAACGTATTACGTTATAACATAATACGTTCAATGGTATAACGATATAATGTATAATGTCATAACGTATTACGTTATATATTATTACGTTGTATGGTATAACGTTGTAACGTAATACGTTATATGGTATAACGTTATAACGTATTACGATATGTAGTATAGCGTTATATGGTAAAACGTTATAACGTACTACGTTATATAGTATAACGTTAATTGCCCAATTCCGGTTTCATATTTACAGAACTGATATGACGTATTACGTTATATGGTATAACGTTAATAGGCCAATTCCGGTTTCATATTTACAGAACTGATATAACGTATTACGTTACATGGTATAACGATATAACGTATTACGTTATATAGTATAACGTTATGTGGTAAAACGCTATAACGTACTACGTTAAATAGTATAACGTTGTATGGTATAACGTTATAACGTACTACGTCATATGGTATAACGTTAATAGGCCAATTCCGGTTTCATATTTACAGAACTGATATAACGTATTGCGTTATATGGTATAACGTTATAACGTCTTACGTTATATGGTACAACGTTACAACGTATTACGTTACATAGTATAATGTTATATGGTAAAACGTTATAACGCATTACATTATATGGTATAACGTTATAACGTATTACGTTATATAGTGTAGCAGTAGAACGTATTACGTTATAACATAATACGTTCAATGGTATAACGATATAATGTATAATGTCATAACGTATTACGATATATAGTATAACGTTGTATGGTATAACGTTATAACGTAATACGTTATATGGTATAATATATAATTATATAGTATAACGTTGTATGGTATAACGTTATAACGTAATACGTTGTATGGTATAACGTTATAACGTAATACGTTATATGGTATAACGTTAATTGCCCAATTCCGGTTTCATATTTACAGAACTGATATGACGTATTACGTTATATGGTATAACGTTAATAGGCCAATTCCGGTTTCATATTTACAGAAATGATATAACGTATTACGTTACATGGTATAACGATATTACGTATTACGTTATGTAGTATAACGTTATATGGTAAAACGTTTTAACGTATTACGTTACACAGTATAGTGTTATATGGTATAAGGTTATAACGTATTACGTTATATAGTATAACGTGGAATGGTATAACGTTATAACGTAATACGTCATATGGTATAACGTTAATAGTCCAATTCCGGTTTCATATTTACAGAACTGATATAACGTATTACGTTACATATATAACGTTATAACGTATTACGTTATATAGTGTAGCGGTAGAACGTATTACGTTATAACATAATACGTTCAATGGTATAACGATATAATGTATAATGTCATAACGTATTACGTCATATATTTTTACGTTGTGTGGTATAACGTTGTAACGTAATACGTTATATGGTATAACGTTATAACGTATTACGATATGTAGTATAGCGTTATATGGTAAAACGTTATAACGTACTACGTTATATAGAATAACGTTGTATGGTATAACGTTATAACGTAATACGTTATATGGTGTAACATTAATAGGACAATTCCGATTTCATATTTACAGAACTGATATAACGTATTACGTTACATATATAACGTTATAACGTATTACGTTATATAGTGTAGCGGTAGAACGTATTACGTTATAACATAATACGTTCAATGGTATAACGATATAATGTATAATGTCATAACGTATTACGTCATATATTATTACGTTGTATGGTATAACGTTGTAACGTAATACGTTATATGGTATAACGTTATAACGTATTACGATATGTAGTATAGCGTTATATGGTAAAACGTTATAACGTACTACGTTATATAGTATAACGTTAATTGCCCAATTCCGGTTTCATATTTACAGAACTGATATGACGTATTACGTTATATGGTATAACGTTAATAGGCCAATTCCGGTTTCATATTTACAGAACTGATATAACGTATTACGTTACATGGTATAACGATATAACGTATTACGTTATATAGTATAACGTTATGTGGTAAAACGCTATAACGTACTACGTTATATAGTATAACGTTGTATGGTATAACGTTATAACGTATCACGATATGTAGAATAGCGTTATATGGTAAAACGCTATAACGTACTACGTTATATAGTATAACGTTGTATGGTATAACGTTATAACGTAATACGTTATATGGTATAACGTTAATAGGCCAATTCCGGTTTCATATTTACAGAACTGATATAACGTATTACGTTATATGGTATAACGTTATAACTTATTACTTTATATAGTATAACGTTATATGGTAAAACGTTATAACGTATTACGATATATAGTATAACGTTATATGGTATAACGTTATAACGTAATGCATTATATGGTATAATATATAATTATATAGCATAACGTTGTATGGTATAACGTTATAACGTAATACGTCATATGGTATAACGTTACAACGTATTACGTTACATAGTATAATGTTATATGGTAAAACGTTATAACGTATTACATTATATGGTATAACGTTATAACGTATTACGTTATATAGTGTAGCGGTAGAACGTATTACGTTATAACATAATACGTTCAATGGTATAACGATATAATGTATAATGTCATAACGTATTACGTCATATATTTTTACGTTGTGTGGTATAACGTTGTAACGTAATACGTTATATGGTATAACGTTATAACGTATTACGATATGTAGTATAGCGTTATATGGTAAAACGTTATAACGTACTACGTTATATAGAATAACGTTGTATGGTATAACGTTATAACGTAATACGTTATATGGTGTAACATTAATAGGACAATTCCGATTTCATATTTACAGAACTGATATAACGTATTACGTTACATATATAACGTTATAACGTATTACGTTATATAGTGTAGCGGTAGAACGTATTACGTTATAACATAATACGTTCAATGGTATAACGATATAATGTATAATGTCATAACGTATTACGTCATATATTATTACGTTGTATGGTATAACGTTGTAACGTAATACGTTATATGGTATAACGTTATAACGTATTACGATATGTAGTATAGCGTTATATGGTAAAACGTTATAACGTACTACGTTATATAGTATAACGTTAATTGCCCAATTCCGGTTTCATATTTACAGAACTGATATGACGTATTACGTTATATGGTATAACGTTAATAGGCCAATTCCGGTTTCATATTTACAGAACTGATATAACGTATTACGTTACATGGTATAACGATATAACGTATTACGTTATATAGTATAACGTTATGTGGTAAAACGCTATAACGTACTACGTTATATAGTATAACGTTGTATGGTATAACGTTATAACGTACTACGTCATATGGTATAACGTTAATAGGCCAATTCCGGTTTCATATTTACAGAACTGATATAACGTATTGCGTTACATGGTATAACGTTATAACGTATTACGTTATATAGTGTAGCGGTAGAACGTATTACGTTATAACATACTACGTTCAATTTTATAACGATATAATGTATAAAGTTATAACGTATTACGTTATATATTATTACGTTGTATGGTATAACGTTGTAACGTAATACGTTATATGGTATAACGTTATAACGTATCACGATATGTAGAATAGCGTTATATGGTAAAACGCTATAACGTACTACGTTATATAGTATAACGTTGTATGGTATAACGTTATAACGTAATACGTTATATGGTATAACGTTAATAGGCCAATTCCGGTTTCATATTTACAGAACTGATATAACGTATTACGTTATATGGTATAACGTTATAACTTATTACTTTATATAGTATAACGTTATATGGTAAAACGTTATAACGTATTACGATATATAGTATAACGTTATATGGTATAACGTTATAACGTAATGCATTATATGGTATAATATATAATTATATAGCATAACGTTGTATGGTATAACGTTATAACGTAATACGTCATATGGTATAACGTTACAACGTATTACGTTACATAGTATAATGTTATATGGTAAAACGTTATAACGTATTACACTATATGGTATAACGTTATAACGTATTACGTTATATAGTGTAGCGGTAGAACGTATTACGTTATAACATAATACGTTCAATGGTATAACGATATAATATATAATGTCATAACGTATTACGTCATATATTTTTACGTTGTGTGGTATAACGTTGTAACGTAATACGTTATATGGTATAACGTTATAACGTATTACGATATGTAGTATAGCGTTATATGGTAAAACGTTATAACGTACTACGTTATATAGAATAACGTTGTATGGTATAACGTTATAACGTAATACGTTATATGGTGTAACATTAATAGGACAATTCCGATTTCATATTTACAGAACTGATATAACGTATTACGTTACATATATAACGTTATAACGTATTACGTTATATAGTGTAGCGGTAGAACGTATTACGTTATAACATAATACGTTCAATGGTATAACGATATAATGTATAATGTCATAACGTATTACGTCATATATTATTGCGTTGTATGGTATAACGTTGTAACGTAATACGTTATATGGTATAACGTTATAACGTATTACGATATGTAGTATAGCGTTATATGGTAAAACGTTATAACGTACTACGTTATATAGTATAACGTTAATTGCCCAATTCCGGTTTCATATTTACAGAACTGATATGACGTATTACGTTATATGGTATAACGTTAATAGGCCAATTCCGGTTTCATATTTACAGAACTGATATAACGTATTACGTTACATGGTATAACGATATAACGTATTACGTTATATAGTATAACGTTATGTGGTAAAACGCTATAACGTACTACGTTATATAGTATAACGTTGTATGGTATAACGTTATAACGTACTACGTCATATGGTATAACGTTAATAGGCCAATTCCGGTTTCATATTTACAGAACTGATATAACGTATTGCGTTACATGGTATAACGTTATAACGTATTACGTTATATAGTGTAGCGGTAGAACGTATTACGTTATAACATACTACGTTCAATTTTATAACGATATAATGTATAAAGTTATAACGTATTACGTTATATATTATTACGTTGTATGGTATAACGTTGTAACGTAATACGTTATATGGTATAACGTTATAACGTATCACGATATGTAGAATAGCGTTATATGGTAAAACGCTATAACGTACTACGTTATATAGTATAACGTTGTATGGTATAACGTTATAACGTAATACGTTATATGGTATAACGTTAATAGGCCAATTCCGGTTTCATATTTACAGAACTGATATAACGTATTACGTTATATGGTATAACGTTATAACTTATTACTTTATATAGTATAACGTTATATGGTAAAACGTTATAACGTATTACGATATATAGTATAACGTTATATGGTATAACGTTATAACGTAATGCATTATATGGTATAATATATAATTATATAGCATAACGTTGTATGGTATAACGTTATAACGTAATACGTCATATGGTATAACGTTACAACGTATTACGTTACATAGTATAATGTTATATGGTAAAACGTTATAACGTATTACATTATATGGTATAACGTTATAACGTATTACGTTATATAGTGTAGCGGTAGAACGTATTACGTTATAACATAATACGTTCAATGGTATAACGATATAATGTATAAAGTTATAACGTATTACGTTATATATTATTACGTTGTATGGTATAACGTTGTAACGTAATACGTTATATGGTATAACGTTATAACGTATCACGATATATAGTATAGCGTTATATGGTAAAACGTTATAACGTATTACGATATATAGTATAGAGTTATACGGTAAAACGTTATAATGTACTACGTTATATAGTATAACGTTGTATGGTATAACGTTATAACGTAATACAGTATGGTATAACGTTAATTGCCCAATTCCGGTTTCATATTTACAGAACTGATATGACGTATTACGTTATATGGTATAACGTTATTACGTATTACGTTATGTAGTATAACGTTATATGGTAAAACGTTTTAACGTATTACGTTACATAGTATAGTGTTATATTATATAACGTCATAACGTATTACGATATATAGTATAACGTTATATGGTATAACGTTGTAACGCAATACGTTATATGGTATAACGTTAATAGGCCAATTCCGGTTTCATATTTACAGAACTGATATAACGTATTACGTTATATGGTATAACGTTATAACGTCTTACGTTATATGGTACAACGTTACAACGTATTACGTTACATAGTATAATGTTATATGGTAAAACGTTATAACGTATTACGTTACATATATAACGTTATAACGTATTACGTTATATAGTGTAGCGGTAGAACGTATTACGTTATAACATAATACGTTCAATGGTATAACGATATAATGTATAATGTCATAACGTATTACGTCATATATTATTACGTTGTGTGGTATAACGTTGTAACGTAATACGTTATATGGTATAACTTTATAACGTATTACGATATGTAGTATAGCGTTATATGGTAAAACGTTATAACGTACTACGTTATATAGAATAACGTTGTATGGTATAACGTTATAACGTAATACGTTATATGGTATAACATTAATAGGACAATTCCGGTTTCATATTTACAGAACTGATATACCGTATTGGGTTATATGGTATAACGTTATAACGTATTACCATATATAGTATAACGTTATATGGTATAACGTATTACCATATATAGTATAACGTTATATGGTATAACGTATTACCATATATAGTATAACGTTATATGGTATAACGTTGTAACGTATTACGTTATATGGTATAACGTTATAACTTATTACTTTATATAGTATAACGTTATATGGTAAAACGTTATAACGTATTACGTTATATAGTATAACGTGGCATGGTATAACGTTATAACGTAGTACGTCATATGGTATAACGTTAATAGTCCAATTCCGGTTTCATATTTACAGAACTGATATAACGTATTACGCTACATATATAACGTTATAACGTATTACGTTATATAGTGTAGCGGTAGAACGTATTACGTTATAACATAATACGTTCAATGGTATAACGATATAATGTATAATGTCATAACGTATTACGTTATATATTATTACGTTGTATGGTATAACGTTGTAACGTAATACGTTATATGGTATAACGTTATAACGTATTACGATATGTAGTATAGCGTTATATGGTAAAACGTTATAACGTACTACGTTATATAGTATAACGTTAATTGCCCAATTCCGGTTTCATATTTACAGAACTGATATGACGTATTACGTTATATGGTATAACGTTAATAGGCCAATTCCGGTTTCATATTTACAGAACTGATATAACGTATTACGTTACATGGTATAACGATATAACGTATTACGTTATATAGTATAACGTTATGTGGTAAAACGCTATAACGTACTACGTTAAATAGTATAACGTTGTATGGTATAACGTTATAACGTACTACGTCATATGGTATAACGTTAATAGGCCAATTCCGGTTTCATATTTACAGAACTGATATAACGTATTGCGTTATATGGTATAACGTTATAACGTCTTACGTTATATGGTACAACGTTACAACGTACTACGTTACATAGTATAATGTTATATGGTAAAACGTTATAACGCATTACATTATATGGTATAACGTTATAACGTATTACGTTATATAGTGTAGCAGTAGAACGTATTACGTTATAACATAATACGTTCAATGGTATAACGATATAATGTATAATGTCATAACGTATTACGATATATAGTATAACGTTGTATGGTATAACGTTATAACGTAATACGTTGTATGGTATAACGTTATAACGTAATACGTTATATGGTATAACGTTAATTGCCCAATTCCGGTTTCATATTTACAGAACTGATATGACGTATTACGTTATATGGTATAACGTTAATAGGCCAATTCCGGTTTCATATTTACAGAAATGATATAACGTATTACGTTACATGGTATAACGATATAACGTATTACGTTATATAGTATAACGTTATGTGGTAAAACGCTATAACGTACAACGTTATATAGTATAACGTTGTATGGTATAACGTTATAACGTACTACGTCATATGGTATAATGTTAATAGTCCAATTCCGGTTTCATATTTACAGAACTGATATGACGTATTACGTTATATGGTATAACGTTAATAGGCCAATTCCGGTTTCATATTTACAGAAATGATATAACGTATTACGTTACATGGTATAACGATATAACGTATTACGTTATATAGTATAACGTTATGTGGTAAAACGCTATAACGTACAACGTTATATAGTATAACGTTGTATGGTATAACGTTATAACGTACTACGTCATATGGTATAATGTTAATAGTCCAATTCCGGTTTCATATTTACAGAACTGATATAACGTATTACGTTACATATATAACGTTATAACGTATTACGTTATATAGTGTAGCGGTAGAACGTATTACGTTATAACATAATACGTTCAATGGTATAACGATATAATGTATAATGTCATAACGTATTACGTCATATATTTTTACGTTGTGTGGTATAACGTTGTAACGTAATACGTTATATGGTATAACGTTATAACGTATTACGATATGTAGTATAGCGTTATATGGTAAAACGTTATAACGTACTACGTTATATAGAATAACGTTGTATGGTATAACGTTATAACGTAATACGTTATATGGTGTAACATTAATAGGACAATTCCGATTTCATATTTACAGAACTGATATAACGTATTACGTTACATATATAACGTTATAACGTATTACGTTATATAGTGTAGCGGTAGAACGTATTACGTTATAACATAATACGTTCAATGGTATAACGATATAATGTATAATGTCATAACGTATTACGTCATATATTATTACGTTGTATGGTATAACGTTGTAACGTAATACGTTATATGGTATAACGTTATAACGTATTACGATATGTAGTATAGCGTTATATGGTAAAACGTTATAACGTACTACGTTATATAGTATAACGTTAATTGCCCAATTCCGGTTTCATATTTACAGAACTGATATGACGTATTACGTTATATGGTATAACGTTAATAGGCCAATTCCGGTTTCATATTTACAGAACTGATATAACGTATTACGTTACATGGTATAACGATATAACGTATTACGTTATATAGTATAACGTTATGTGGTAAAACGCTATAACGTACTACGTTATATAGTATAACGTTGTATGGTATAACGTTATAACGTATCACGATATGTAGAATAGCGTTATATGGTAAAACGCTATAACGTACTACGTTATATAGTATAACGTTGTATGGTATAACGTTATAACGTAATACGTTATATGGTATAACGTTAATAGGCCAATTCCGGTTTCATATTTACAGAACTGATATAACGTATTACGTTATATGGTATAACGTTATAACTTATTACTTTATATAGTATAACGTTATATGGTAAAACGTTATAACGTATTACGATATATAGTATAACGTTATATGGTATAACGTTATAACGTAATGCATTATATGGTATAATATATAATTATATAGCATAACGTTGTATGGTATAACGTTATAACGTAATACGTCATATGGTATAACGTTACAACGTATTACGTTACATAGTATAATGTTATATGGTAAAACGTTATAACGTATTACATTATATGGTATAACGTTATAACGTATTACGTTATATAGTGTAGCGGTAGAACGTATTACGTTATAACATAATACGTTCAATGGTATAACGATATAATGTATAATGTCATAACGTATTACGTCATATATTTTTACGTTGTGTGGTATAACGTTGTAACGTAATACGTTATATGGTATAACGTTATAACGTATTACGATATGTAGTATAGCGTTATATGGTAAAACGTTATAACGTACTACGTTATATAGAATAACGTTGTATGGTATAACGTTATAACGTAATACGTTATATGGTGTAACATTAATAGGACAATTCCGATTTCATATTTACAGAACTGATATAACGTATTACGTTACATATATAACGTTATAACGTATTACGTTATATAGTGTAGCGGTAGAACGTATTACGTTATAACATAATACGTTCAATGGTATAACGATATAATGTATAATGTCATAACGTATTACGTCATATATTATTACGTTGTATGGTATAACGTTGTAACGTAATACGTTATATGGTATAACGTTATAACGTATTACGATATGTAGTATAGCGTTATATGGTAAAACGTTATAACGTACTACGTTATATAGTATAACGTTAATTGCCCAATTCCGGTTTCATATTTACAGAACTGATATGACGTATTACGTTATATGGTATAACGTTAATAGGCCAATTCCGGTTTCATATTTACAGAACTGATATAACGTATTACGTTACATGGTATAACGATATAACGTATTACGTTATATAGTATAACGTTATGTGGTAAAACGCTATAACGTACTACGTTATATAGTATAACGTTGTATGGTATAACGTTATAACGTACTACGTCATATGGTATAACGTTAATAGGCCAATTCCGGTTTCATATTTACAGAACTGATATAACGTATTGCGTTACATGGTATAACGTTATAACGTATTACGTTATATAGTGTAGCGGTAGAACGTATTACGTTATAACATACTACGTTCAATTTTATAACGATATAATGTATAAAGTTATAACGTATTACGTTATATATTATTACGTTGTATGGTATAACGTTGTAACGTAATACGTTATATGGTATAACGTTATAACGTATCACGATATGTAGAATAGCGTTATATGGTAAAACGCTATAACGTACTACGTTATATAGTATAACGTTGTATGGTATAACGTTATAACGTAATACGTTATATGGTATAACGTTAATAGGCCAATTCCGGTTTCATATTTACAGAACTGATATAACGTATTACGTTATATGGTATAACGTTATAACTTATTACTTTATATAGTATAACGTTATATGGTAAAACGTTATAACGTATTACGATATATAGTATAACGTTATATGGTATAACGTTATAACGTAATGCATTATATGGTATAATATATAATTATATAGCATAACGTTGTATGGTATAACGTTATAACGTAATACGTCATATGGTATAACGTTACAACGTATTACGTTACATAGTATAATGTTATATGGTAAAACGTTATAACGTATTACACTATATGGTATAACGTTATAACGTATTACGTTATATAGTGTAGCGGTAGAACGTATTACGTTATAACATAATACGTTCAATGGTATAACGATATAATATATAATGTCATAACGTATTACGTCATATATTTTTACGTTGTGTGGTATAACGTTGTAACGTAATACGTTATATGGTATAACGTTATAACGTATTACGATATGTAGTATAGCGTTATATGGTAAAACGTTATAACGTACTACGTTATATAGAATAACGTTGTATGGTATAACGTTATAACGTAATACGTTATATGGTGTAACATTAATAGGACAATTCCGATTTCATATTTACAGAACTGATATAACGTATTACGTTACATATATAACGTTATAACGTATTACGTTATATAGTGTAGCGGTAGAACGTATTACGTTATAACATAATACGTTCAATGGTATAACGATATAATGTATAATGTCATAACGTATTACGTCATATATTATTGCGTTGTATGGTATAACGTTGTAACGTAATACGTTATATGGTATAACGTTATAACGTATTACGATATGTAGTATAGCGTTATATGGTAAAACGTTATAACGTACTACGTTATATAGTATAACGTTAATTGCCCAATTCCGGTTTCATATTTACAGAACTGATATGACGTATTACGTTATATGGTATAACGTTAATAGGCCAATTCCGGTTTCATATTTACAGAACTGATATAACGTATTACGTTACATGGTATAACGATATAACGTATTACGTTATATAGTATAACGTTATGTGGTAAAACGCTATAACGTACTACGTTATATAGTATAACGTTGTATGGTATAACGTTATAACGTACTACGTCATATGGTATAACGTTAATAGGCCAATTCCGGTTTCATATTTACAGAACTGATATAACGTATTGCGTTACATGGTATAACGTTATAACGTATTACGTTATATAGTGTAGCGGTAGAACGTATTACGTTATAACATACTACGTTCAATTTTATAACGATATAATGTATAAAGTTATAACGTATTACGTTATATATTATTACGTTGTATGGTATAACGTTGTAACGTAATACGTTATATGGTATAACGTTATAACGTATCACGATATGTAGAATAGCGTTATATGGTAAAACGCTATAACGTACTACGTTATATAGTATAACGTTGTATGGTATAACGTTATAACGTAATACGTTATATGGTATAACGTTAATAGGCCAATTCCGGTTTCATATTTACAGAACTGATATAACGTATTACGTTATATGGTATAACGTTATAACTTATTACTTTATATAGTATAACGTTATATGGTAAAACGTTATAACGTATTACGATATATAGTATAACGTTATATGGTATAACGTTATAACGTAATGCATTATATGGTATAATATATAATTATATAGCATAACGTTGTATGGTATAACGTTATAACGTAATACGTCATATGGTATAACGTTACAACGTATTACGTTACATAGTATAATGTTATATGGTAAAACGTTATAACGTATTACATTATATGGTATAACGTTATAACGTATTACGTTATATAGTGTAGCGGTAGAACGTATTACGTTATAACATAATACGTTCAATGGTATAACGATATAATGTATAAAGTTATAACGTATTACGTTATATATTATTACGTTGTATGGTATAACGTTGTAACGTAATACGTTATATGGTATAACGTTATAACGTATCACGATATATAGTATAGCGTTATATGGTAAAACGTTATAACGTATTACGATATATAGTATAGAGTTATACGGTAAAACGTTATAATGTACTACGTTATATAGTATAACGTTGTATGGTATAACGTTATAACGTAATACAGTATGGTATAACGTTAATTGCCCAATTCCGGTTTCATATTTACAGAACTGATATGACGTATTACGTTATATGGTATAACGTTATTACGTATTACGTTATGTAGTATAACGTTATATGGTAAAACGTTTTAACGTATTACGTTACATAGTATAGTGTTATATTATATAACGTCATAACGTATTACGATATATAGTATAACGTTATATGGTATAACGTTGTAACGCAATACGTTATATGGTATAACGTTAATAGGCCAATTCCGGTTTCATATTTACAGAACTGATATAACGTATTACGTTATATGGTATAACGTTATAACGTCTTACGTTATATGGTACAACGTTACAACGTATTACGTTACATAGTATAATGTTATATGGTAAAACGTTATAACGTATTACGTTACATATATAACGTTATAACGTATTACGTTATATAGTGTAGCGGTAGAACGTATTACGTTATAACATAATACGTTCAATGGTATAACGATATAATGTATAATGTCATAACGTATTACGTCATATATTATTACGTTGTGTGGTATAACGTTGTAACGTAATACGTTATATGGTATAACTTTATAACGTATTACGATATGTAGTATAGCGTTATATGGTAAAACGTTATAACGTACTACGTTATATAGAATAACGTTGTATGGTATAACGTTATAACGTAATACGTTATATGGTATAACATTAACAGGACAATTCCGGTTTCATATTTACAGAACTGATATACCGTATTGGGTTATATGGTATAACGTTATAACGTATTACCATATATAGTATAACGTTATATGGTATAACGTATTACCATATATAGTATAACGTTATATGGTATAACGTATTACCATATATAGTATAACGTTATATGGTATAACGTTGTAACGTATTACGTTATATGGTATAACGTTATAACTTATTACTTTATATAGTATAACGTTATATGGTAAAACGTTATAACGTATTACGTTATATAGTATAACGTGGCATGGTATAACGTTATAACGTAGTACGTCATATGGTATAACGTTAATAGTCCAATTCCGGTTTCATATTTACAGAACTGATATAACGTATTACGCTACATATATAACGTTATAACGTATTACGTTATATAGTGTAGCGGTAGAACGTATTACGTTATAACATAATACGTTCAATGGTATAACGATATAATGTATAATGTCATAACGTATTACGTTATATATTATTACGTTGTATGGTATAACGTTGTAACGTAATACGTTATATGGTATAACGTTATAACGTATTACGATATGTAGTATAGCGTTATATGGTAAAACGTTATAACGTACTACGTTATATAGTATAACGTTAATTGCCCAATTCCGGTTTCATATTTACAGAACTGATATGACGTATTACGTTATATGGTATAACGTTAATAGGCCAATTCCGGTTTCATATTTACAGAACTGATATAACGTATTACGTTACATGGTATAACGATATAACGTATTACGTTATATAGTATAACGTTATGTGGTAAAACGCTATAACGTACTACGTTAAATAGTATAACGTTGTATGGTATAACGTTATAACGTACTACGTCATATGGTATAACGTTAATAGGCCAATTCCGGTTTCATATTTACAGAACTGATATAACGTATTGCGTTATATGGTATAACGTTATAACGTCTTACGTTATATGGTACAACGTTACAACGTACTACGTTACATAGTATAATGTTATATGGTAAAACGTTATAACGCATTACATTATATGGTATAACGTTATAACGTATTACGTTATATAGTGTAGCAGTAGAACGTATTACGTTATAACATAATACGTTCAATGGTATAACGATATAATGTATAATGTCATAACGTATTACGATATATAGTATAACGTTGTATGGTATAACGTTATAACGTAATACGTTGTATGGTATAACGTTATAACGTAATACGTTATATGGTATAACGTTAATTGCCCAATTCCGGTTTCATATTTACAGAACTGATATGACGTATTACGTTATATGGTATAACGTTAATAGGCCAATTCCGGTTTCATATTTACAGAAATGATATAACGTATTACGTTACATGGTATAACGATATAACGTATTACGTTATATAGTATAACGTTATGTGGTAAAACGCTATAACGTACAACGTTATATAGTATAACGTTGTATGGTATAACGTTATAACGTACTACGTCATATGGTATAATGTTAATAGTCCAATTCCGGTTTCATATTTACAGAACTGATATGACGTATTACGTTATATGGTATAACGTTAATAGGCCAATTCCGGTTTCATATTTACAGAAATGATATAACGTATTACGTTACATGGTATAACGATATAACGTATTACGTTATATAGTATAACGTTATGTGGTAAAACGCTATAACGTACAACGTTATATAGTATAACGTTGTATGGTATAACGTTATAACGTACTACGTCATATGGTATAATGTTAATAGTCCAATTCCGGTTTCATATTTACAGAACTGATATAACGTATTACGTTACATATATAACGTTATAACGTATTACGTTATATAGTGTAGCGGTAGAACGTATTACGTTATAACATAATACGTTCAATGGTATAACGATATAATGTATAATGTCATAACGTATTACGTCATATATTTTTACGTTGTGTGGTATAACGTTGTAACGTAATACGTTATATGGTATAACGTTATAACGTATTACGATATGTAGTATAGCGTTATATGGTAAAACGTTATAACGTACTACGTTATATAGAATAACGTTGTATGGTATAACGTTATAACGTAATACGTTATATGGTGTAACATTAATAGGACAATTCCGATTTCATATTTACAGAACTGATATAACGTATTACGTTACATATATAACGTTATAACGTATTACGTTATATAGTGTAGCGGTAGAACGTATTACGTTATAACATAATACGTTCAATGGTATAACGATATAATGTATAATGTCATAACGTATTACGTCATATATTATTACGTTGTATGGTATAACGTTGTAACGTAATACGTTATATGGTATAACGTTATAACGTATTACGATATGTAGTATAGCGTTATATGGTAAAACGTTATAACGTACTACGTTATATAGTATAACGTTAATTGCCCAATTCCGGTTTCATATTTACAGAACTGATATGACGTATTACGTTATATGGTATAACGTTAATAGGCCAATTCCGGTTTCATATTTACAGAACTGATATAACGTATTACGTTACATGGTATAACGATATAACGTATTACGTTATATAGTATAACGTTATGTGGTAAAACGCTATAACGTACTACGTTATATAGTATAACGTTGTATGGTATAACGTTATAACGTATCACGATATGTAGAATAGCGTTATATGGTAAAACGCTATAACGTACTACGTTATATAGTATAACGTTGTATGGTATAACGTTATAACGTAATACGTTATATGGTATAACGTTAATAGGCCAATTCCGGTTTCATATTTACAGAACTGATATAACGTATTACGTTATATGGTATAACGTTATAACTTATTACTTTATATAGTATAACGTTATATGGTAAAACGTTATAACGTATTACGATATATAGTATAACGTTATATGGTATAACGTTATAACGTAATGCATTATATGGTATAATATATAATTATATAGCATAACGTTGTATGGTATAACGTTATAACGTAATACGTCATATGGTATAACGTTACAACGTATTACGTTACATAGTATAATGTTATATGGTAAAACGTTATAACGTATTACATTATATGGTATAACGTTATAACGTATTACGTTATATAGTGTAGCGGTAGAACGTATTACGTTATAACATAATACGTTCAATGGTATAACGATATAATGTATAATGTCATAACGTATTACGTCATATATTTTTACGTTGTGTGGTATAACGTTGTAACGTAATACGTTATATGGTATAACGTTATAACGTATTACGATATGTAGTATAGCGTTATATGGTAAAACGTTATAACGTACTACGTTATATAGAATAACGTTGTATGGTATAACGTTATAACGTAATACGTTATATGGTGTAACATTAATAGGACAATTCCGATTTCATATTTACAGAACTGATATAACGTATTACGTTACATATATAACGTTATAACGTATTACGTTATATAGTGTAGCGGTAGAACGTATTACGTTATAACATAATACGTTCAATGGTATAACGATATAATGTATAATGTCATAACGTATTACGTCATATATTATTACGTTGTATGGTATAACGTTGTAACGTAATACGTTATATGGTATAACGTTATAACGTATTACGATATGTAGTATAGCGTTATATGGTAAAACGTTATAACGTACTACGTTATATAGTATAACGTTAATTGCCCAATTCCGGTTTCATATTTACAGAACTGATATGACGTATTACGTTATATGGTATAACGTTAATAGGCCAATTCCGGTTTCATATTTACAGAACTGATATAACGTATTACGTTACATGGTATAACGATATAACGTATTACGTTATATAGTATAACGTTATGTGGTAAAACGCTATAACGTACTACGTTATATAGTATAACGTTGTATGGTATAACGTTATAACGTACTACGTCATATGGTATAACGTTAATAGGCCAATTCCGGTTTCATATTTACAGAACTGATATAACGTATTGCGTTACATGGTATAACGTTATAACGTATTACGTTATATAGTGTAGCGGTAGAACGTATTACGTTATAACATACTACGTTCAATTTTATAACGATATAATGTATAAAGTTATAACGTATTACGTTATATATTATTACGTTGTATGGTATAACGTTGTAACGTAATACGTTATATGGTATAACGTTATAACGTATCACGATATGTAGAATAGCGTTATATGGTAAAACGCTATAACGTACTACGTTATATAGTATAACGTTGTATGGTATAACGTTATAACGTAATACGTTATATGGTATAACGTTAATAGGCCAATTCCGGTTTCATATTTACAGAACTGATATAACGTATTACGTTATATGGTATAACGTTATAACTTATTACTTTATATAGTATAACGTTATATGGTAAAACGTTATAACGTATTACGATATATAGTATAACGTTATATGGTATAACGTTATAACGTAATGCATTATATGGTATAATATATAATTATATAGCATAACGTTGTATGGTATAACGTTATAACGTAATACGTCATATGGTATAACGTTACAACGTATTACGTTACATAGTATAATGTTATATGGTAAAACGTTATAACGTATTACATTATATGGTATAACGTTATAACGTATTACGTTATATAGTGTAGCGGTAGAACGTATTACGTTATAACATAATACGTTCAATGGTATAACGATATAATGTATAATGTCATAACGTATTACGTCATATATTTTTACGTTGTGTGGTATAACGTTGTAACGTAATACGTTATATGGTATAACGTTATAACGTATTACGATATGTAGTATAGCGTTATATGGTAAAACGTTATAACGTACTACGTTATATAGAATAACGTTGTATGGTATAACGTTATAACGTAATACGTTATATGGTGTAACATTAATAGGACAATTCCGATTTCATATTTACAGAACTGATATAACGTATTACGTTACATATATAACGTTATAACGTATTACGTTATATAGTGTAGCGGTAGAACGTATTACGTTATAACATAATACGTTCAATGGTATAACGATATAATGTATAATGTCATAACGTATTACGTCATATATTATTGCGTTGTATGGTATAACGTTGTAACGTAATACGTTATATGGTATAACGTTATAACGTATTACGATATGTAGTATAGCGTTATATGGTAAAACGTTATAACGTACTACGTTATATAGTATAACGTTAATTGCCCAATTCCGGTTTCATATTTACAGAACTGATATGACGTATTACGTTATATGGTATAACGTTAATAGGCCAATTCCGGTTTCATATTTACAGAACTGATATAACGTATTACGTTACATGGTATAACGATATAACGTATTACGTTATATAGTATAACGTTATGTGGTAAAACGCTATAACGTACTACGTTATATAGTATAACGTTGTATGGTATAACGTTATAACGTACTACGTCATATGGTATAACGTTAATAGGCCAATTCCGGTTTCATATTTACAGAACTGATATAACGTATTGCGTTACATGGTATAACGTTATAACGTATTACGTTATATAGTGTAGCGGTAGAACGTATTACGTTATAACATACTACGTTCAATTTTATAACGATATAATGTATAAAGTTATAACGTATTACGTTATATATTATTACGTTGTATGGTATAACGTTGTAACGTAATACGTTATATGGTATAACGTTATAACGTATCACGATATGTAGAATAGCGTTATATGGTAAAACGCTATATGTACTACGTTATATAGTATAACGTTGTATGGTATAACGTTATAACGTAATACGTTATATGGTATAACGTTAATAGGCCAATTCCGGTTTCATATTTACAGAACTGATATAACGTATTACGTTATATGGTATAACGTTATAACTTATTACTTTATATAGTATAACGTTATATGGTAAAACGTTATAACGTATTACGATATATAGTATAACGTTATATGGTATAACGTTATAACGTAATGCATTATATGGTATAATATATAATTATATAGCATAACGTTGTATGGTATAACGTTATAACGTAATACGTCATATGGTATAACGTTACAACGTATTACGTTACATAGTATAATGTTATATGGTAAAACGTTATAACGTATTACATTATATGGTATAACGTTATAACGTATTACGTTATATAGTGTAGCGGTAGAACGTATTACGTTATAACATAATACGTTCAATGGTATAACGATATAATGTATAAAGTTATAACGTATTACGTTATATATTATTACGTTGTATGGTATAACGTTGTAACGTAATACGTTATATGGTATAACGTTATAACGTATCACGATATATAGTATAGCGTTATATGGTAAAACGTTATAGTTAAACGTTAGGTTAAGTAAAAAGTTCTGAGCGTTTTTCGCTAGATGTCTTTAGTGAGCCATATCTCACGATGTGCACATCGCATCGAGTCATAGTATACACCGATTTCAAGGTGATATTACGCATCAAAAAGGTTCTTTGTCAGTTTTGTGTTCGGTGAAGCCAGTTGTGTGTTACAGCGTTCGAAAATGGAGATAAAAAAAGAGAAAATTCGATACATTCTTCAGTACCACTACGACCAAGGTGAAAAGGCGGAGCAGGCGGCCAAAAAAATTTGTGCTGTTTATGGACCCAGTACAGTATCGAATGCAACAGCAAAGCGGTGGTTCCAACGATTCCGTTCTGGTAATATGGACGTCGAAGATGAGGCACGCTCTGGTAGGCCAATCGTCGAAAATGTGGATAAAATCATGGAAATCGTCGAGTCGGACCGGCATGTGAGCACTTATTCCATTGCCCAGGAACTGAAGATTAGCCAGAAAACCGTTTGGAACCATTTGCATAAGGCTGGTCTCAAGAAGAAGCTCGACGTATGGGTGCCACATGAATTGACGCAAAAGAACCTTTTGGACCGAATTGATGCCTGCGATTCTTTGTTGAGACGTAACGAAATCGACCCATTTTTGAAGCGGATGGTGACTGGCGATGAAAAATGGGTCACATACGAGAACAACAGCCGAAAAAGATCGTGGTCCAATCGCGTTGGGCCGGCCCAAACGATCGCCAAGCGTGGATTAACGGCCAAGAAGGTTTTATTGTGTGTTTGGTGGGATTGGAAGGGAATCATCCATTATGAGCTGCTCCCATCGGGGCAAACACTTAATTCGGACCTCTATTGTCAACAACTGACCAGACTGAAGCAGGCGATCGACCAGAAGCGGCCAGAATTGGCCAATAGGAAAGGTGTTGTGTTCCATCAAGACAACGCCAGGCCGCACACATCTTTAACGACGCGTCAGAAGCTCCGAGAGCTTGGCTGGGAGGTTCTATCGCATCCGCCGTACAGTCCAGACCTGGCACCAAGCGATTATCACCTTTTTAAGTTTTTGCAAAATTTTCTTGATGGTACAAAACTGGCCTCAAGAGAGGCTTGTGAAAATGAGCTGGTCAAGTTTTTTACCAATAGGGACGAGGACTTCTTCAACCGCGGAATTATGAAATTGCCTTCAAAATGGACAAAAGTAATCGAACAAAACGGCGCATATTTAATCTAAATCGAATAATCTTGACTATGTTAATTTCATCGTCGAAATAAAGCGAAAAAGCGCTCAGAACTTTTTACTTCACCTAATATTACGATATATAGTATAGAGTTATACGGTAAAACGTTATAATGTACTACGTTATATAGTATAACGTTGTATGGTATAACGTTATAACGTAATACAGTATGGTATAACGTTAATTGCCCAATTCCGGTTTCATATTTACAGAACTGATATGACGTATTACGTTATATGGTATAACGTTATTACGTATTACGTTATGTAGTATAACGTTATATGGTAAAACGTTTTAACGTATTACGTTACATAGTATAGTGTTATATTATATAACGTCATAACGTATTACGATATATAGTATAACGTTATATGGTATAACGTTGTAACGCAATACGTTATATGGTATAACGTTAATAGGCCAATTCCGGTTTCATATTTACAGAACTGATATAACGTATTACGTTATATGGTATAACGTTATAACGTCTTACGTTATATGGTACAACGTTACAACGTATTACGTTACATAGTATAATGTTATATGGTAAAACGTTATAACGTATTACGTTACATATATAACGTTATAACGTATTACGTTATATAGTGTAGCGGTAGAACGTATTACGTTATAACATACTACGTTCAATTTTATAACGATATAATGTATAAAGTTATAACGTATTACGTTATATATTATTACGTTGTATGGTATAACGTTGTAACGTAATACGTTATATGGTATAACGTTATAACGTATCACGATATGTAGAATAGCGTTATATGGTAAAACGCTATAACGTACTACGTTATATAGTATAACGTTGTATGGTATAACGTTATTACGTAATACGTTATATGGTATAACGTTAATAGGCCAATTCCGGTTTCATATTTACAGAACTGATATAACGTATTACGTTATATGGTATAACGTTATAACTTATTACTTTATATAGTATAACGTTATATGGTAAAACGTTATAACGTATTACATTATATGGTAAAACGTTATAACGTAGTACGTTATATAGTATAACGTTGCATGGTATAACGTTATAACGTAATACGTTATATGGTATAACATTAATAGGACAATTCCGGTTTCATATATACAGAACTGATATACCGTATTAGGTTATATGGTATAACGTTATAACGTATTACGATATATAGTATAGAGTTATACGGTAAAACGTTATAATGTACTACGTTATATAGTATAACGTTGTATGGTATAACGTTATAACGTAATACAGTATGGTATAACGTTAATTGCCCAATTCCGGTTTCATATTTACAGAACTAATATGACGTATTACGTTATATGGTATAACGTTATTACGTATTACGTTATGTAGTATAACGTTATATGGTAAAACGTTTTAACGTATTACGTTACATAGTATAGTGTTATATTATATAACGTCATAACGTATTACGTTATATAGTATAACGTTATATGGTATAACGTTATAACGTAATACGTCATATGGTATAACGTTAATAGTCCAATTCCGGTTTCATATTTACAGAACTGATATAACGTATTACGTTACATGGTATAACGTTATAACGAATTACGTTATATAGTATAACGTTATATGGTAAAACGTTTTAACGTATTACGTTACATAGTATAGTGTTATATTATATAACGTCATAACGTATTACGTTATATAGAATAACGTTGTATGGTATAACGTTATAACGTAATACGTCATATGGTATAACGTTAATAGTCCAATTCCGGTTTCATATTTACAGAACTGATATAACGTATTACGTTACATGGTATAACGTTATAACGAATTACGTTATATAGTATAACGTTATATGGTATAACGTATTACCATATATAGTATAACGTTATATGGTATAACGTTGTAACGTATTACGTTATATGGTATAACGTTATAAATTATTACTTTATATAGTATAACGTTATATGGTAAAACGTTATAACGTATTACGTTATATAGTATAACGTGGCATGGTATAACGTTATAACGTAGTACGTCATATGGTATAACGTTAATAGTCCAATTCCGGTTTCATATTTACAGAACTGATATAACGTATTACGCTACATATATAACGTTATAACGTATTACGTTATATAGTGTAGCGGTAGAACGTATTACGTTATAACATAATACGTTCAATGGTATAACGATATAATGTATAATGTCATAACGTATTACGTTATATATTATTACGTTGTATGGTATAACGTTTTAACGTAATACGTTATATGGTATAACGTTATAACGTATTACGATATGTAGTATAGCGTTATATGGTAAAACGTTATAACGTACTACGTTATATAGTATAACGTTAATTGCCCAATTCCGGTTTCATATTTACAGAACTGATATGACGTATTACGTTATATGGTATAACGTTAATAGGCCAATTCCGGTTTCATATTTACAGAACTGATATAACGTATTACGTTACATGGTATAACGATATAACGTATTACGTTATATAGTATAACGTTATGTGGTAAAACGCTATAACGTACTACGTTATATAGTATAACGTTGTATGGTATAACGTTATAACGTACTACGTCATATGGTATAACGTTAATAGGCCAATTCCGGTTTCATATTTACAGAACTGATATAACGTATTGCGTTACATGGTATAACGTTATAACGTATTACGTTATATAGTGTAGCGGTAGAACGTATTACGTTATAACATACTACGTTCAATTTTATAACGATATAATGTATAAAGTTATAACGTATTACGTTAAATATTATTACGTTGTATGGTATAAGGTTGTAACGTAATACGTTATATGGTATAACGTTATAACGTATCACGATATGTAGAATAGCGTTATATGGTAAAACGCTATAACGTACTACGTTATATAGTATAACGTTGTATGGTATAACGTTATAACGTAATACGTTATATGGTATAACGTTAATAGGACAATTCCGGTTTCATATTTACAGAACTGATATAACGTATTACGTTATATGGTATAACGTTATAACTTATTACTTTATATAGTATAACGTTATATGGTAAAACGTTATAACGTATTACGATATATAGTATAACGTTATATGGTATAACGTTATAACGTAATGCATTATATGGTATAATATATAATTATATAGCATAACGTTGTATGGTATAACGTTATAACGTAATACGTCATATGGTATAACGTTACAACGTATTACGTTACATAGTATAATTTTATATGGTAAAACGTTATAACGTATTACATTATATGGTATAACGTTATAACGTATTACGTTATATAGTGTAGCGGTAGAACGTATTACGTTATAACATAATACGTTCAATGGTATAACGATATAATGTATAAAGTTATAACGTATTACGTTATATATTATTACGTTGTATGGTATAACGTTGTAACGTAATACGTTATATGGTATAACGTTATAACGTATCACGATATATAGTATAGCGTTATATGGTAAAACGTTATAACGTAGTACGTTATATAGTATAACGTTGCATGGTATAACGTTATAACGTAATACGTTATATGGTATAACATTAATAGGACAATTCCGGTTTCATATATACAGAACTGATATACCGTATTAGGTTATATGGTATAATGTTATAACGTATTACGATATATAGTATAACGTTATATGGTATAACGATATAACGTAATACGTTATATGGTATAACATTAATAGGACAATTCCAGTTTCATATTTACAGAACTGATATACCGTATTAGGTTATATGGTATAACGTTATAACGTATTACGATATATAGTATAGAGTTATACGGTAAAACGTTATAATGTACTACGTTATATAGTATAACGTTGTATGGTATAACGTTATAACGTAATACAGTATGGTATAACGTTAATTGCCCAATTCCGGTTTCATATTTACAGAACTGATATGACGTATTACGTTATATGGTATAACGTTATTACGTATTACGTTATGTAGTATAACGTTATATGGTAAAACGTTTTAACGTATTACGTTACATAGTATAGTGTTATATTATATAACGTCATAACGTATTACGTTATATAGTATAACGTGGCATGGTATAACGTTATAACGTAATACGTCATATGGTATAACGTTAATAGTCCAATTCCGGTTTCATATTTACAGAACTGATATAACGTATTACGTTACATGGTATAACGTTATAACGAATTACGTTATATAGTATAACGATATAATGTATAAAGTTATAACGTATTACGTTATATATTATTACGTTGTATGGTATAACGCTGTAACGTAATACGTTATATGGTATAACGTTATAACGTATCACGATATATAGTATAGCGTTATATGGTAAAACGTTATAACGTAGTACGTTATATAGTATAACGTTGCATGGTATAACGTTATAACGTAATACGTTATATGGTATAACATTAATAGGACAATTCCGGTTTCATATATACAGAACTGATATACCGTATTAGGTTATATGGTATAATGTTATAACGTATTACGATATATAGTATAACGTTATATGGTATAACGATATAACGTAATACGTTATATGGTATAACATTAATAGGACAATTCCAGTTTCATATTTACAGAACTGATATACCGTATTAGGTTATATGGTATAACGTTATAACGTATTACGATATATAGTATGGAGTTATACGGTAAAACGTTATAATGTACTACGTTATATAGTATAACGTTGTATGGTATAACGTTATAACGTAATACAGTATGGTATAACGTTAATTGCCCAATTCCGGTTTCATATTTACAGAACTGATATGACGTATTACGTTATATGGTATAACGTTATTACGTATTACGTTATGTAGTATAACGTTATATGGTAAAACGTTTTAACGTATTACGTTACATAGTATAGTGTTATATTATATAACGTCATAACGTATTACGTTATATAGTATAACGTGGCATGGTATAACGTTATAACGTAATACGTCATATGGTATAACGTTAATAGTCCAATTCCGGTTTCATATTTACAGAACTGATATAACGTATTACGTTACATGGTATAACGTTATAACGAATTACGTTATATAGTATAACGTTATATGGTAAAACGATATAACGTACTACGTTATATAGTATAACGTTGTATGTTATAACGTTATAACGTAATACATTATGGTATAACGTTAATTGCCCAATTCCTGTTTCATATTTACAGAACTGATATGACGTATTACGTTATATGGTATAACGTTATTACGTATTACGTTATGTAGTATAACGTTATATGGTAAACCATTTTAACGTATTACGTTACACAGTATAGTGTTATATGGTATAAGGTTATAACGTATTACGTTATATAGAATAACGTGGCATGGTATAACGTTATAACGTAATACGTCATATGGTATAACGTTAATAGTCCAATTCCGGTTTCATATTTACAGAACTGATATAACGTATTACGTTACATATATAACGTTATAACGAATTACGTTATATAGTATAACGTTATATGGTAAAACGATATAACGTACTACGTTATATAGTATAACGTTGTATGGTATAAAGTTATAACGTAATACGTTATATGGTATAACGTTAATGGGCCAATTCCGTTTCATATTTACAGAACTGATATAACGTATTACGTTATATGGTATAACGTTATAACGTCTTACGTTATATGGTACAACGTTACAACGTATTACGTTACATAGTGTAGCAGTAGAACGTATTACGTTATAACATAATACGTTCAATGGTATAACGATATAATGTATAATGTCATAACGTATTACGATATATAGTATAACGTTGTATGGTATAACGTTATAACGTAATACGTTATATGGTATAATATATAATTATATAGTATAACGTTGTATGGTATAACGTTATAACGTAATACGTTGTATGGTACAACGTTATAACGTAATACGTTATATGGTATAACGTTAATTGCCCAATTCCGGTTTCATATTTACAGAACTGATATGACGTATTACGTTATATGGTATAACGTTAATAGGCCAATTCCGGTTTCATATTTACAGAACTGATATAACGTATTACGTTACATGGTATAACGTTATAACGTATTACGTTATATATTATTACGTTGTATGGTATAACGTTGTAACGTAATACGTTATATGGTATAACGTTATAACGTATCACGATATATAGTATAGCGTTATATGGTAAAACGTTATAACGTAGTACGTTATATAGTATAACGTTGCATGGTATAACGTTATAACGTAATACGTTATATGGTATAACATTAATAGGACAATTCCGGTTTCATATTTACAGAACTGATATGACGTATTACGTTATATGGTATAACGTTAATAGGCCAATTCCGGTTTCATATTTACAGAACTGATATAACGTATTACGTTACATGGTATAACGATATAACGTATTACGTTATATAGTGTAGCGGTAGAACGTATTACGTTATAACATAATACGTTCAATGTTATAACGATATAATGTATAAAGTTATAACGTATTACGTTATATATTATTACGTTGTATGGTATAACGTTGTAGCGTAATACGTGATATGGTATAACGTTATAACGTATCACGATATGTAGTATAGCGTTATATGGTAAAACGTTATAAAGTAGTATGTTATATAGTATAACGTTGTATGGTATAACGTTATAACGTAATACATTATATGGTATAACATTAATAGGACAATTCCGGTTTCATATTTACAGAACTGATATACCGTAATAGGTTATATGGTATAACGTTATAACGTATTACCATATATAGTATAACGTTATATGGTATAACGTTGTAACGTATTACGTTATATGGTATAACGTTATAACTTATTACTTTATATAGTATAACGTTATATGGTAAAACGTTATAACGTATTACGTTATATAGTATAACGTGGCATGGTATAACGTTATAACGTAATACGTCATATGGTATAACGTTAATAGTCCAATTCCGGTTTCATATTTACAGAACTGATATAACGTATTACGTTACATATATAACGTTATAACGTATTACGTTATATAGTGTAGCGGTAGAACGTATTACGTTATAACATAATACGTTCAATGGTATAACGATATAATGTATAAAGTTATAACATATTACGTTATATATTATTACGTTGTTTGGTATAACGTTGTAACGTAATACGTTATATGGTATAACGTTATAACGTATGACGATATATAGTATAGCGTTATATGGTAAAACGTTATAACGTATTACGTTATACAGTGTAGCGGTAGAACGTATTACGTTATAACATACTACGTTCAATTTTATAACGATATAATGTATAAAGTTATAACGTATTACGTTATATATTATTACGTTGTATGGTATAACGTTGTAACGTAATACGTTATATGGTATAACGTTATAACGTATCACGATATGTAGAATAGCGTTATATGGTAAAACGCTATAACGTACTACGTTATATAGTATAACGTTGTATGGTATAACGTTATAACGTAATACGTTATATGGTATAACGTTAATAGGCCAATTCCGGTTTCATATTTACAGAACTGATATAACGTATTACGTTATATGGTATAACGTTATAACTTATTACTTTATATAGTATAACGTTATATGGTAAAACGTTATAACGTATTACGATATATAGTATAACGTTATATGGTATAACGTTATAACGTAATGCATTATATGGTATAATATATAATTATATAGCATAACGTTGTATGGTATAACGTTATAACGTAATACGTCATATGGTATAACGTTACAACGTATTACGTTACATAGTATAATGTTATATGGTAAAACGTTATAACGTATTACATTATATGGTATAACGTTATAACGTATTACGTTATATAGTGTAGCGGTAGAACGTATTACGTTATAACATAATACGTTAAATGGTATAACGATATAATGTATAAAGTTATAACGTATTACGTTATATATTATTACGTTGTATGGTATAACGTTGTAACGTAATACGTTATATGGTATAACGTTATAACGTATCACGATATATAGTATAGCGTTATATGGTAAAACGTTATAACGTATTACGATATATAGTATAGAGTTATACGGTAAAACGTTATAATGTACTACGTTATATAGTATAACGTTGTATGGTATAACGTTATAACGTAATACAGTATGGTATAACGTTAATTGCCCAATTCCGGTTTCATATTTACAGAACTGATATGACGTATTACGTTATATGGTATAACGTTATTACGTATTACGTTATGTAGTATAACGTTATATGGTAAAACGCTTTAACGTATTACGTTACATAGTATAGTGTTATATTATATAACGTCATAACGTATAACGATATATAGTATAACGTTATATGGTATAACGTTGTAACGCAATACGTTATATGGTATAACGTTAATAGGCCAATTCCGGTTTCATATTTACAGAACTGATATAACGTATTACGTTATATGGTATAACGTTATAACGTCTTACGTTATATGGTACAACGTTACAACGTATTACGTTACATAGTATAATGTTATATGGTAAAACGTTATAACGTATTACGTTACATATATAACGTTATAACGTATTACGTTATATAGTGTAGCGGTAGAACGTATTACGTTATAACATAATACGTTCAATGGTATAACGATATAATGTATAATGTCATAACGTATTACGTCATATATTATTACGTTGTGTGGTATAACGTTGTAACGTAATACGTTATATGGTATAACTTTATAACGTATTACGATATGTAGTATAGCGTTATATGGTAAAACGTTATAACGTACTACGTTATATAGAATAACGTTGTATGGTATAACGTTATAACGTAATACGTTATATGGTATAACATTAATAGGACAATTCCGGTTTCATATTTACAGAACTGATATACCGTATTAGGTTATATGGTATAACGTTATAACGTATTACCATATATAGTATAACGTTATATGGTATAACGTATTACCATATATAGTATAACGTTATATGGTATAACGTTGTAACGTATTACGTTATATGGTATAACGTTATAACTTATTACTTTATATAGTATAACGTTATATGGTAAAACGTTATAACGTATTACGTTATATAGTATAACGTGGCATGGTATAACGTTATAACGTAGTACGTCATATGGTATAACGTTAATAGTCCAATTCCGGTTTCATATTTACAGAACTGATATAACGTATTACGCTACATATATAACGTTATAACGTATTACGTTATATAGTGTAGCGGTAGAACGTATTACGTTATAACATAATACGTTCAATGGTATAACGATATAATGTATAATGTCATAACGTATTACGTTATATATTATTACGTTGTATGGTATAACGTTGTAACGTAATACGTTATATGGTATAACGTTATAACGTAGTACGTTATATAGTATAACGTTATATGGTAAAACGTTTTAACGTATTACGTTACATAGTATAGTGTTATATTATATAACGTCATAACGTATTACGTTATATAGTATAACGTTATATGGTATAACGTTATAACGTAATACGTCATATGGTATAACGTTAATAGTCCAATTCCGGTTTCATATTTACAGAACTGATATAACGTATTACGTTACATGGTATAACGTTATAACGAATTACGTTATATAGTATAACGTTATATGGTAAAACGATATAACGTACTACGTTATATAGTATAACGTTGTATGGTATAAAGTTATAACGTAATACGTTATATGGTATAACGTTAATGGGCCATTTCCGGTTTCATATTTACAGAACTGATATAACTTATTACGTTATATGGTATAACGTTATAACGTCTTACGTTATATGGTACAACGTTACAACGTATTACGCTACATAGTATAATGTTATATGGTAAAACGTTATAACGTATTACATTATATGGTATAACGTTATAACGTATTACGTTATATAGTGTAGCAGTAGAACGTATTACGTTATAACATAATACGTTCAATGGTATAACGATATAATGTATAATGTCATAACGTATTACGTTATATATTATTACGTTGTATGGTATAACGTTGTAACGTAATACGTTATATGGTATAACGTTAATAGGCCAATTCCGGTTTCATATTTACAGAACTGATATAACGTATTACGTTATATGGTATAACGTTATAACGTCTTACGTTATATGGTACAACGTTACAACGTATTACGTTACATAGTATAATGTTATATGGTAAAACGTTATAACGTATTACATTATATGGTATAACGTTATAACGTATTACGTTATATAGTGTAGCAGTAGAACGTATTACGTTATAACATAATACGTTCAATGGTATAACGATATAATGTATAATGTCATAACGTATTACGTTATATATTATTACGTTGTATGGTATAACGTTATAACGTACTACGTTATATAGTATAACGTTAATTGCCCAATTCCGGTTTCATATTTACAGAACTGATATGACGTATTACGTTATATGGTATAACGTTAATAGGCCAATTCCGGTTTCATATTTACAGAACTGATATAACGTATTACGTTACATGGTATAACGATATAACGTATTACGTTATATAGTATAACGTTATGTGGTAAAACGCTATAACGTACTACGTTATATAGTATAACGTTGTATGGTATAACGTTATAACGTACTACGTCATATGGTATAACGTTAATAGGCCAATTCCGGTTTCATATTTACAGAACTGATATAACGTATTGCGTTACATGGTATAACGTTATAACGTATTACGTTATATAGTGTAGCGGTAGAACGTATTACGTTATAACATACTACGTTCAATTTTATAACGATATAATGTATAAAGTTATAACGTATTACGTTATATATTATTACGTTGTATGGTATAACGTTGTAACGTAATACGTTATATGGTATAACGTTATAACGTATCACGATATGTAGAATAGCGTTATATGGTAAAACGCTATAACGTACTACGTTATATAGTATAACGTTGTATGGTATAACGTTATTACGTAATACGTTATATGGTATAACGTTAATAGGCCAATTCCGGTTTCATATTTACAGAACTGATATAACGTATTACGTTATATGGTATAACGTTATAACTTATTACTTTATATAGTATAACGTTATATGGTAAAACGTTATAACGTATTACATTATATGGTAAAACGTTATAACGTAGTACGTTATATAGTATAACGTTGCATGGTATAACGTTATAACGTAATACGTTATATGGTATAACATTAATAGGACAATTCCGGTTTCATATATACAGAACTGATATACCGTATTAGGTTATATGGTATAACGTTATAACGTATTACGATATATAGTATAACGTTATATGGTATAACGTTGTAACGTAATACGTTATATGGTCTAACGTTAATAGGCCAATTCCGGTTTCATATTTACAGAACTGATATAACGTATTACGTTATATGGTATAACGTTATAACGTCTTACGTTATATGGTACAACGTTACAACGTATTACGTTACATAGTATAATGTTATATGGTAAAACGTTATAACGCATTACATTATATGGTATAACGTTATAACGTATTACGTTATATAGTGTAGCAGTAGAACGTATTACGTTATAACATAATACGTTCAATGGTATAACGATATAATGTATAATGTCATAACGTATTACGATATATAGTATAACGTTGTATGGTATAACGTTATAACGTAATACGTTATATGGTATAATATATAATTATATAGTATAACGTTGTATGGTATAACGTTATAACGTAATACGTTGTATGGTATAACGTTATAACGTAATACGTTATATGGTATAACGTTAATTGCCCAATTCCGGTTTCATATTTACAGAACTGATATGACGTATTACGTTATATGGTATAACGTTAATAGGCCAATTCCGGTTTCATATTTACAGAACTGATATAACGTATTACGTTACATGGTATAACGATATAACGTATTACGTTATATAGTATAACGTTATGTGGTAAAACGCTATAACGTACAACGTTATATAGTATAACGTTGTATGGTATAACGTTATAACGTACTACGTCATATGGTATAATGTTAATAGTCCAATTCCGGTTTCATATTTACAGAACTGATATGACGTATTACGTTATATGGTATAACGTTATTACGTATTACGTTATGTAGTATAACGTTATATGGTAAAACGTTTTAACGTATTACGTTACACAGTATAGTGTTATATGGTATAAGGTTATAACGTATTACGTTATATAGTATAACGTGGAATGGTATAACGTTATAACGTAATACGTCATATGGTATAACGTTAATAGTCCAATTCCGGTTTCATATTTACAGAACTGATATAACGTATTACGTTACATATATAACGTTATAACGTATTACGTTATATAGTGTAGCGGTAGAACGTATTACGTTATAACATAATACGTTCAATGGTATAACGATATAATGTATAATGTCATAACGTATTACGTCATATATTTTTACGTTGTGTGGTATAACGTTGTAACGTAATACGTTATATGGTATAACGTTATAACGTATTACGATATGTAGTATAGCGTTATATGGTAAAACGTTATAACGTACTACGTTATATAGAATAACGTTGTATGGTATAACGTTATAACGTAATACGTTATATGGTGTAACATTAATAGGACAATTCCGATTTCATATTTACAGAACTGATATAACGTATTACGTTACATATATAACGTTATAACGTATTACGTTATATAGTGTAGCGGTAGAACGTATTACGTTATAACATAATACGTTCAATGGTATAACGATATAATGTATAATGTCATAACGTATTACGTCATATATTATTACGTTGTATGGTATAACGTTGTAACGTAATACGTTATATGGTATAACGTTATAACGTATTACGATATGTAGTATAGCGTTATATGGTAAAACGTTATAACGTACTACGTTATATAGTATAACGTTAATTGCCCAATTCCGGTTTCATATTTACAGAACTGATATGACGTATTACGTTATATGGTATAACGTTAATAGGCCAATTCCGGTTTCATATTTACAGAACTGATATAACGTATTACGTTACATGGTATAACGATATAACGTATTACGTTATATAGTATAACGTTATGTGGTAAAACGCTATAACGTACTACGTTATATAGTATAACGTTGTATGGTATAACGTTATAACGTACTACGTCATATGGTATAACGTTAATAGGCCAATTCCGGTTTCATATTTACAGAACTGATATAACGTATTGCGTTACATGGTATAACGTTATAACGTATTACGTTATATAGTGTAGCGGTAGAACGTATTACGTTATAACATACTACGTTCAATTTTATAACGATATAATGTATAAAGTTATAACGTATTACGTTATATATTATTACGTTGTATGGTATAACGTTGTAACGTAATACGTTATATGGTATAACGTTATAACGTATCACGATATGTAGAATAGCGTTATATGGTAAAACGCTATAACGTACTACGTTATATAGTATAACGTTGTATGGTATAACGTTATAACGTAATACGTTATATGGTATAACGTTAATAGGCCAATTCCGGTTTCATATTTACAGAACTGATATAACGTATTACGTTATATGGTATAACGTTATAACTTATTACTTTATATAGTATAACGTTATATGGTAAAACGTTATAACGTATTACGATATATAGTATAACGTTATATGGTATAACGTTATAACGTAATGCATTATATGGTATAATATATAATTATATAGCATAACGTTGTATGGTATAACGTTATAACGTAATACGTCATATGGTATAACGTTACAACGTATTACGTTACATAGTATAATGTTATATGGTAAAACGTTATAACGTATTACATTATATGGTATAACGTTATAACGTATTACGTTATATAGTGTAGCGGTAGAACGTATTACGTTATAACATAATACGTTCAATGGTATAACGATATAATGTATAAAGTTATAACGTATTACGTTATATATTATTACGTTGTATGGTATAACGTTGTAACGTAATACGTTATATGGTATAACGTTATAACGTATCACGATATATAGTATAGCGTTATATGGTAAAACGTTATAACGTATTACGATATATAGTATAGAGTTATACGGTAAAACGTTATAATGTACTACGTTATATAGTATAACGTTGTATGGTATAACGTTATAACGTAATACAGTATGGTATAACGTTAATTGCCCAATTCCGGTTTCATATTTACAGAACTGATATGACGTATTACGTTATATGGTATAACGTTATTACGTATTACGTTATGTAGTATAACGTTATATGGTAAAACGTTTTAACGTATTACGTTACATAGTATAGTGTTATATTATATAACGTCATAACGTATTACGATATATAGTATAACGTTATATGGTATAACGTTGTAACGCAATACGTTATATGGTATAACGTTAATAGGCCAATTCCGGTTTCATATTTACAGAACTGATATAACGTATTACGTTATATGGTATAACGTTATAACTTATTACTTTATATAGTATAACGTTATATGGTAAAACGTTATAACGTATTACATTATATGGTAAAACGTTATAACGTAGTACGTTATATAGTATAACGTTGCATGGTATAACGTTATAACGTAATACGTTATATGGTATAACATTAATAGGACAATTCCGGTTTCATATATACAGAACTGATATACCGTATTAGGTTATATGGTATAACGTTATAACGTATTACGATATATAGTATAGAGTTATACGGTAAAACGTTATAATGTACTACGTTATATAGTATAACGTTGTATGGTATAACGTTATAACGTAATACAGTATGGTATAACGTTAATTGCCCAATTCCGGTTTCATATTTACAGAACTAATATGACGTATTACGTTATATGGTATAACGTTATTACGTATTACGTTATGTAGTATAACGTTATATGGTAAAACGTTTTAACGTATTACGTTACATAGTATAGTGTTATATTATATAACGTCATAACGTATTACGTTATATAGTATAACGTTATATGGTATAACGTTATAACGTAATACGTCATATGGTATAACGTTAATAGTCCAATTCCGGTTTCATATTTACAGAACTGATATAACGTATTACGTTACATGGTATAACGTTATAACGAATTACGTTATATAGTATAACGTTATATGGTAAAACGTTTTAACGTATTACGTTACATAGTATAGTGTTATATTATATAACGTCATAACGTATTACGTTATATAGAATAACGTTGTATGGTATAACGTTATAACGTAATACGTCATATGGTATAACGTTAATAGTCCAATTCCGGTTTCATATTTACAGAACTGATATAACGTATTACGTTACATGGTATAACGTTATAACGAATTACGTTATATAGTATAACGTTATATGGTATAACGTATTACCATATATAGTATAACGTTATATGGTATAACGTTGTAACGTATTACGTTATATGGTATAACGTTATAAATTATTACTTTATATAGTATAACGTTATATGGTAAAACGTTATAACGTATTACGTTATATAGTATAACGTGGCATGGTATAACGTTATAACGTAGTACGTCATATGGTATAACGTTAATAGTCCAATTCCGGTTTCATATTTACAGAACTGATATAACGTATTACGCTACATATATAACGTTATAACGTATTACGTTATATAGTGTAGCGGTAGAACGTATTACGTTATAACATAATACGTTCAATGGTATAACGATATAATGTATAATGTCATAACGTATTACGTTATATATTATTACGTTGTATGGTATAACGTTTTAACGTAATACGTTATATGGTATAACGTTATAACGTATTACGATATGTAGTATAGCGTTATATGGTAAAACGTTATAACGTACTACGTTATATAGTATAACGTTAATTGCCCAATTCCGGTTTCATATTTACAGAACTGATATGACGTATTACGTTATATGGTATAACGTTAATAGGCCAATTCCGGTTTCATATTTACAGAACTGATATAACGTATTACGTTACATGGTATAACGATATAACGTATTACGTTATATAGTATAACGTTATGTGGTAAAACGCTATAACGTACTACGTTATATAGTATAACGTTGTATGGTATAACGTTATAACGTACTACGTCATATGGTATAACGTTAATAGGCCAATTCCGGTTTCATATTTACAGAACTGATATAACGTATTGCGTTACATGGTATAACGTTATAACGTATTACGTTATATAGTGTAGCGGTAGAACGTATTACGTTATAACATACTACGTTCAATTTTATAACGATATAATGTATAAAGTTATAACGTATTACGTTAAATATTATTACGTTGTATGGTATAAGGTTGTAACGTAATACGTTATATGGTATAACGTTATAACGTATCACGATATGTAGAATAGCGTTATATGGTAAAACGCTATAACGTACTACGTTATATAGTATAACGTTGTATGGTATAACGTTATAACGTAATACGTTATATGGTATAACGTTAATAGGACAATTCCGGTTTCATATTTACAGAACTGATATAACGTATTACGTTATATGGTATAACGTTATAACTTATTACTTTATATAGTATAACGTTATATGGTAAAACGTTATAACGTATTACGATATATAGTATAACGTTATATGGTATAACGTTATAACGTAATGCATTATATGGTATAATATATAATTATATAGCATAACGTTGTATGGTATAACGTTATAACGTAATACGTCATATGGTATAACGTTACAACGTATTACGTTACATAGTATAATTTTATATGGTAAAACGTTATAACGTATTACATTATATGGTATAACGTTATAACGTATTACGTTATATAGTGTAGCGGTAGAACGTATTACGTTATAACATAATACGTTCAATGGTATAACGATATAATGTATAAAGTTATAACGTATTACGTTATATATTATTACGTTGTATGGTATAACGTTGTAACGTAATACGTTATATGGTATAACGTTATAACGTATCACGATATATAGTATAGCGTTATATGGTAAAACGTTATAACGTAGTACGTTATATGGTATAACATTAATAGGACAATTCCGGTTTCATATATACAGAACTGATATACCGTATTAGGTTATATGGTATAATGTTATAACGTATTACGATATATAGTATAACGTTATATGGTATAACGATATAACGTAATACGTTATATGGTATAACATTAATAGGACAATTCCAGTTTCATATTTACAGAACTGATATGACGTATTACGTTATATGGTATAACGTTATTACGTATTACGTTATGTAGTATAACGTTATATGGTAAAACGTTTTAACGTATTACGTTACATAGTATAGTGTTATATTATATAACGTCATAACGTATTACGTTATATAGTATAACGTGGCATGGTATAACGTTATAACGTAATACGTCATATGGTATAACGTTAATAGTCCAATTCCGGTTTCATATTTACAGAACTGATATAACGTATTACGTTACATGGTATAACGTTATAACGAATTACGTTATATAGTATAACGATATAATGTATAAAGTTATAACGTATTACGTTATATATTATTACGTTGTATGGTATAACGCTGTAACGTAATACGTTATATGGTATAACGTTATAACGTATCACGATATATAGTATAGCGTTATATGGTAAAACGTTATAACGTAGTACGTTATATAGTATAACGTTGCATGGTATAACGTTATAACGTAATACGTTATATGGTATAACATTAATAGGACAATTCCGGTTTCATATATACAGAACTGATATACCGTATTAGGTTATATGGTATAATGTTATAACGTATTACGATATATAGTATAACGTTATATGGTATAACGATATAACGTAATACGTTATATGGTATAACATTAATAGGACAATTCCAGTTTCATATTTACAGAACTGATATACCGTATTAGGTTATATGGTATAACGTTATAACGTATTACGATATATAGTATGGAGTTATACGGTAAAACGTTATAATGTACTACGTTATATAGTATAACGTTGTATGGTATAACGTTATAACGTAATACAGTATGGTATAACGTTAATTGCCCAATTCCGGTTTCATATTTACAGAACTGATATGACGTATTACGTTATATGGTATAACGTTATTACGTATTACGTTATGTAGTATAACGTTATATGGTAAAACGTTTTAACGTATTACGTTACATAGTATAGTGTTATATTATATAACGTCATAACGTATTACGTTATATAGTATAACGTGGCATGGTATAACGTTATAACGTAATACGTCATATGGTATAACGTTAATAGTCCAATTCCGGTTTCATATTTACAGAACTGATATAACGTATTACGTTACATGGTATAACGTTATAACGAATTACGTTATATAGTATAACGTTATATGGTAAAACGATATAACGTACTACGTTATATAGTATAACGTTGTATGTTATAACGTTATAACGTAATACATTATGGTATAACGTTAATTGCCCAATTCCTGTTTCATATTTACAGAACTGATATGACGTATTACGTTATATGGTATAACGTTATTACGTATTACGTTATGTAGTATAACGTTATATGGTAAACCATTTTAACGTATTACGTTACACAGTATAGTGTTATATGGTATAAGGTTATAACGTATTACGTTATATAGAATAACGTGGCATGGTATAACGTTATAACGTAATACGTCATATGGTATAACGTTAATAGTCCAATTCCGGTTTCATATTTACAGAACTGATATAACGTATTACGTTACATATATAACGTTATAACGAATTACGTTATATAGTATAACGTTATATGGTAAAACGATATAACGTACTACGTTATATAGTATAACGTTGTATGGTATAAAGTTATAACGTAATACGTTATATGGTATAACGTTAATGGGCCAATTCCGGTTTCATATTTACAGAACTGATATAACGTATTACGTTATATGGTATAACGTTATAACGTCTTACGTTATATGGTACAACGTTACAACGTATTACGTTACATAGTGTAGCAGTAGAACGTATTACGTTATAACATAATACGTTCAATGGTATAACGATATAATGTATAATGTCATAACGTATTACGATATATAGTATAACGTTGTATGGTATAACGTTATAACGTAATACGTTATATGGTATAATATATAATTATATAGTATAACGTTGTATGGTATAACGTTATAACGTAATACGTTGTATGGTACAACGTTATAACGTAATACGTTATATGGTATAACGTTAATTGCCCAATTCCGGTTTCATATTTACAGAACTGATATGACGTATTACGTTATATGGTATAACGTTAATAGGCCAATTCCGGTTTCATATTTACAGAACTGATATAACGTATTACGTTACATGGTATAACGTTATAACGTATTACGTTATATATTATTACGTTGTATGGTATAACGTTGTAACGTAATACGTTATATGGTATAACGTTATAACGTATCACGATATATAGTATAGCGTTATATGGTAAAACGTTATAACGTAGTACGTTATATAGTATAACGTTGCATGGTATAACGTTATAACGTAATACGTTATATGGTATAACATTAATAGGACAATTCCGGTTTCATATTTACAGAACTGATATGACGTATTACGTTATATGGTATAACGTTAATAGGCCAATTCCGGTTTCATATTTACAGAACTGATATAACGTATTACGTTACATGGTATAACGATATAACGTATTACGTTATATAGTGTAGCGGTAGAACGTATTACGTTATAACATAATACGTTCAATGTTATAACGATATAATGTATAAAGTTATAACGTATTACGTTATATATTATTACGTTGTATGGTATAACGTTGTAGCGTAATACGTGATATGGTATAACGTTATAACGTATCACGATATGTAGTATAGCGTTATATGGTAAAACGTTATAAAGTAGTATGTTATATAGTATAACGTTGTATGGTATAACGTTATAACGTAATACATTATATGGTATAACATTAATAGGACAATTCCGGTTTCATATTTACAGAACTGATATACCGTAATAGGTTATATGGTATAACGTTATAACGTATTACCATATATAGTATAACGTTATATGGTATAACGTTGTAACGTATTACGTTATATGGTATAACGTTATAACTTATTACTTTATATAGTATAACGTTATATGGTAAAACGTTATAACGTATTACGTTATATAGTATAACGTGGCATGGTATAACGTTATAACGTAATACGTCATATGGTATAACGTTAATAGTCCAATTCCGGTTTCATATTTACAGAACTGATATAACGTATTACGTTACATATATAACGTTATAACGTATTACGTTATATAGTGTAGCGGTAGAACGTATTACGTTATAACATAATACGTTCAATGGTATAACGATATAATGTATAAAGTTATAACATATTACGTTATATATTATTACGTTGTTTGGTATAACGTTGTAACGTAATACGTTATATGGTATAACGTTATAACGTATGACGATATATAGTATAGCGTTATATGGTAAAACGTTATAACGTATTACGTTATACAGTGTAGCGGTAGAACGTATTACGTTATAACATACTACGTTCAATTTTATAACGATATAATGTATAAAGTTATAACGTATTACGTTATATATTATTACGTTGTATGGTATAACGTTGTAACGTAATACGTTATATGGTATAACGTTATAACGTATCACGATATGTAGAATAGCGTTATATGGTAAAACGCTATAACGTACTACGTTATATAGTATAACGTTGTATGGTATAACGTTATAACGTAATACGTTATATGGTATAACGTTAATAGGCCAATTCCGGTTTCATATTTACAGAACTGATATAACGTATTACGTTATATGGTATAACGTTATAACTTATTACTTTATATAGTATAACGTTATATGGTAAAACGTTATAACGTATTACGATATATAGTATAACGTTATATGGTATAACGTTATAACGTAATGCATTATATGGTATAATATATAATTATATAGCATAACGTTGTATGGTATAACGTTATAACGTAATACGTCATATGGTATAACGTTACAACGTATTACGTTACATAGTATAATGTTATATGGTAAAACGTTATAACGTATTACATTATATGGTATAACGTTATAACGTATTACGTTATATAGTGTAGCGGTAGAACGTATTACGTTATAACATAATACGTTAAATGGTATAACGATATAATGTATAAAGTTATAACGTATTACGTTATATATTATTACGTTGTATGGTATAACGTTGTAACGTAATACGTTATATGGTATAACGTTATAACGTATCACGATATATAGTATAGCGTTATATGGTAAAACGTTATAACGTATTACGATATATAGTATAGAGTTATACGGTAAAACGTTATAATGTACTACGTTATATAGTATAACGTTGTATGGTATAACGTTATAACGTAATACAGTATGGTATAACGTTAATTGCCCAATTCCGGTTTCATATTTACAGAACTGATATGACGTATTACGTTATATGGTATAACGTTATTACGTATTACGTTATGTAGTATAACGTTATATGGTAAAACGCTTTAACGTATTACGTTACATAGTATAGTGTTATATTATATAACGTCATAACGTATAACGATATATAGTATAACGTTATATGGTATAACGTTGTAACGCAATACGTTATATGGTATAACGTTAATAGGCCAATTCCGGTTTCATATTTACAGAACTGATATAACGTATTACGTTATATGGTATAACGTTATAACGTCTTACGTTATATGGTACAACGTTACAACGTATTACGTTACATAGTATAATGTTATATGGTAAAACGTTATAACGTATTACGTTACATATATAACGTTATAACGTATTACGTTATATAGTGTAGCGGTAGAACGTATTACGTTATAACATAATACGTTCAATGGTATAACGATATAATGTATAATGTCATAACGTATTACGTCATATATTATTACGTTGTGTGGTATAACGTTGTAACGTAATACGTTATATGGTATAACTTTATAACGTATTACGATATGTAGTATAGCGTTATATGGTAAAACGTTATAACGTACTACGTTATATAGAATAACGTTGTATGGTATAACGTTATAACGTAATACGTTATATGGTATAACATTAATAGGACAATTCCGGTTTCATATTTACAGAACTGATATACCGTATTAGGTTATATGGTATAACGTTATAACGTATTACCATATATAGTATAACGTTATATGGTATAACGTATTACCATATATAGTATAACGTTATATGGTATAACGTTGTAACGTATTACGTTATATGGTATAACGTTATAACTTATTACTTTATATAGTATAACGTTATATGGTAAAACGTTATAACGTATTACGTTATATAGTATAACGTGGCATGGTATAACGTTATAACGTAGTACGTCATATGGTATAACGTTAATAGTCCAATTCCGGTTTCATATTTACAGAACTGATATAACGTATTACGCTACATATATAACGTTATAACGTATTACGTTATATAGTGTAGCGGTAGAACGTATTACGTTATAACATAATACGTTCAATGGTATAACGATATAATGTATAATGTCATAACGTATTACGTTATATATTATTACGTTGTATGGTATAACGTTGTAACGTAATACGTTATATGGTATAACGTTATAACGTAGTACGTTATATAGTATAACGTTATATGGTAAAACGTTTTAACGTATTACGTTACATAGTATAGTGTTATATTATATAACGTCATAACGTATTACGTTATATAGTATAACGTTATATGGTATAACGTTATAACGTAATACGTCATATGGTATAACGTTAATAGTCCAATTCCGGTTTCATATTTACAGAACTGATATAACGTATTACGTTACATGGTATAACGTTATAACGAATTACGTTATATAGTATAACGTTATATGGTAAAACGATATAACGTACTACGTTATATAGTATAACGTTGTATGGTATAAAGTTATAACGTAATACGTTATATGGTATAACGTTAATGGGCCATTTCCGGTTTCATATTTACAGAACTGATATAACTTATTACGTTATATGGTATAACGTTATAACGTCTTACGTTATATGGTACAACGTTACAACGTATTACGCTACATAGTATAATGTTATATGGTAAAACGTTATAACGTATTACATTATATGGTATAACGTTATAACGTATTACGTTATATAGTGTAGCAGTAGAACGTATTACGTTATAACATAATACGTTCAATGGTATAACGATATAATGTATAATGTCATAACGTATTACGTTATATATTATTACGTTGTATGGTATAACGTTGTAACGTAATACGTTATATGGTATAACGTTAATAGGCCAATTCCGGTTTCATATTTACAGAACTGATATAACGTATTACGTTATATGGTATAACGTTATAACGTCTTACGTTATATGGTACAACGTTACAACGTATTACGTTACATAGTATAATGTTATATGGTAAAACGTTATAACGTATTACATTATATGGTATAACGTTATAACGTATTACGTTATATAGTGTAGCAGTAGAACGTATTACGTTATAACATAATACGTTCAATGGTATAACGATATAATGTATAATGTCATAACGTATTACGTTATATATTATTACGTTGTATGGTATAACGTTATAACGTACTACGTTATATAGTATAACGTTAATTGCCCAATTCCGGTTTCATATTTACAGAACTGATATGACGTATTACGTTATATGGTATAACGTTAATAGGCCAATTCCGGTTTCATATTTACAGAACTGATATAACGTATTACGTTACATGGTATAACGATATAACGTATTACGTTATATAGTATAACGTTATGTGGTAAAACGCTATAACGTACTACGTTATATAGTATAACGTTGTATGGTATAACGTTATAACGTACTACGTCATATGGTATAACGTTAATAGGCCAATTCCGGTTTCATATTTACAGAACTGATATAACGTATTGCGTTACATGGTATAACGTTATAACGTATTACGTTATATAGTGTAGCGGTAGAACGTATTACGTTATAACATACTACGTTCAATTTTATAACGATATAATGTATAAAGTTATAACGTATTACGTTATATATTATTACGTTGTATGGTATAACGTTGTAACGTAATACGTTATATGGTATAACGTTATAACGTATCACGATATGTAGAATAGCGTTATATGGTAAAACGCTATAACGTACTACGTTATATAGTATAACGTTGTATGGTATAACGTTATTACGTAATACGTTATATGGTATAACGTTAATAGGCCAATTCCGGTTTCATATTTACAGAACTGATATAACGTATTACGTTATATGGTATAACGTTATAACTTATTACTTTATATAGTATAACGTTATATGGTAAAACGTTATAACGTATTACATTATATGGTAAAACGTTATAACGTAGTACGTTATATAGTATAACGTTGCATGGTATAACGTTATAACGTAATACGTTATATGGTATAACATTAATAGGACAATTCCGGTTTCATATATACAGAACTGATATACCGTATTAGGTTATATGGTATAACGTTATAACGTATTACGATATATAGTATAACGTTATATGGTATAACGTTGTAACGTAATACGTTATATGGTCTAACGTTAATAGGCCAATTCCGGTTTCATATTTACAGAACTGATATAACGTATTACGTTATATGGTATAACGTTATAACGTCTTACGTTATATGGTACAACGTTACAACGTATTACGTTACATAGTATAATGTTATATGGTAAAACGTTATAACGCATTACATTATATGGTATAACGTTATAACGTATTACGTTATATAGTGTAGCAGTAGAACGTATTACGTTATAACATAATACGTTCAATGGTATAACGATATAATGTATAATGTCATAACGTATTACGATATATAGTATAACGTTGTATGGTATAACGTTATAACGTAATACGTTATATGGTATAATATATAATTATATAGTATAACGTTGTATGGTATAACGTTATAACGTAATACGTTGTATGGTATAACGTTATAACGTAATACGTTATATGGTATAACGTTAATTGCCCAATTCCGGTTTCATATTTACAGAACTGATATGACGTATTACGTTATATGGTATAACGTTAATAGGCCAATTCCGGTTTCATATTTACAGAACTGATATAACGTATTACGTTACATGGTATAACGATATAACGTATTACGTTATATAGTATAACGTTATGTGGTAAAACGCTATAACGTACAACGTTATATAGTATAACGTTGTATGGTATAACGTTATAACGTACTACGTCATATGGTATAATGTTAATAGTCCAATTCCGGTTTCATATTTACAGAACTGATATGACGTATTACGTTATATGGTATAACGTTATTACGTATTACGTTATGTAGTATAACGTTATATGGTAAAACGTTTTAACGTATTACGTTACACAGTATAGTGTTATATGGTATAAGGTTATAACGTATTACGTTATATAGTATAACGTGGAATGGTATAACGTTATAACGTAATACGTCATATGGTATAACGTTAATAGTCCAATTCCGGTTTCATATTTACAGAACTGATATAACGTATTACGTTACATATATAACGTTATAACGTATTACGTTATATAGTGTAGCGGTAGAACGTATTACGTTATAACATAATACGTTCAATGGTATAACGATATAATGTATAATGTCATAACGTATTACGTCATATATTTTTACGTTGTGTGGTATAACGTTGTAACGTAATACGTTATATGGTATAACGTTATAACGTATTACGATATGTAGTATAGCGTTATATGGTAAAACGTTATAACGTACTACGTTATATAGAATAACGTTGTATGGTATAACGTTATAACGTAATACGTTATATGGTGTAACATTAATAGGACAATTCCGATTTCATATTTACAGAACTGATATAACGTATTACGTTACATATATAACGTTATAACGTATTACGTTATATAGTGTAGCGGTAGAACGTATTACGTTATAACATAATACGTTCAATGGTATAACGATATAATGTATAATGTCATAACGTATTACGTCATATATTATTACGTTGTATGGTATAACGTTGTAACGTAATACGTTATATGGTATAACGTTATAACGTATTACGATATGTAGTATAGCGTTATATGGTAAAACGTTATAACGTACTACGTTATATAGTATAACGTTAATTGCCCAATTCCGGTTTCATATTTACAGAACTGATATGACGTATTACGTTATATGGTATAACGTTAATAGGCCAATTCCGGTTTCATATTTACAGAACTGATATAACGTATTACGTTACATGGTATAACGATATAACGTATTACGTTATATAGTATAACGTTATGTGGTAAAACGCTATAACGTACTACGTTATATAGTATAACGTTGTATGGTATAACGTTATAACGTACTACGTCATATGGTATAACGTTAATAGGCCAATTCCGGTTTCATATTTACAGAACTGATATAACGTATTGCGTTACATGGTATAACGTTATAACGTATTACGTTATATAGTGTAGCGGTAGAACGTATTACGTTATAACATACTACGTTCAATTTTATAACGATATAATGTATAAAGTTATAACGTATTACGTTATATATTATTACGTTGTATGGTATAACGTTGTAACGTAATACGTTATATGGTATAACGTTATAACGTATCACGATATGTAGAATAGCGTTATATGGTAAAACGCTATAACGTACTACGTTATATAGTATAACGTTGTATGGTATAACGTTATAACGTAATACGTTATATGGTATAACGTTAATAGGCCAATTCCGGTTTCATATTTACAGAACTGATATAACGTATTACGTTATATGGTATAACGTTATAACTTATTACTTTATATAGTATAACGTTATATGGTAAAACGTTATAACGTATTACGATATATAGTATAACGTTATATGGTATAACGTTATAACGTAATGCATTATATGGTATAATATATAATTATATAGCATAACGTTGTATGGTATAACGTTATAACGTAATACGTCATATGGTATAACGTTACAACGTATTACGTTACATAGTATAATGTTATATGGTAAAACGTTATAACGTATTACATTATATGGTATAACGTTATAACGTATTACGTTATATAGTGTAGCGGTAGAACGTATTACGTTATAACATAATACGTTCAATGGTATAACGATATAATGTATAAAGTTATAACGTATTACGTTATATATTATTACGTTGTATGGTATAACGTTGTAACGTAATACGTTATATGGTATAACGTTATAACGTATCACGATATATAGTATAGCGTTATATGGTAAAACGTTATAACGTATTACGATATATAGTATAGAGTTATACGGTAAAACGTTATAATGTACTACGTTATATAGTATAACGTTGTATGGTATAACGTTATAACGTAATACAGTATGGTATAACGTTAATTGCCCAATTCCGGTTTCATATTTACAGAACTGATATGACGTATTACGTTATATGGTATAACGTTATTACGTATTACGTTATGTAGTATAACGTTATATGGTAAAACGTTTTAACGTATTACGTTACATAGTATAGTGTTATATTATATAACGTCATAACGTATTACGATATATAGTATAACGTTATATGGTATAACGTTGTAACGCAATACGTTATATGGTATAACGTTAATAGGCCAATTCCGGTTTCATATTTACAGAACTGATATAACGTATTACGTTATATGGTATAACGTTATAACGTCTTACGTTATATGGTACAACGTTACAACGTATTACGTTACATAGTATAATGTTATATGGTAAAACGTTATAACGTATTACGTTACATATATAACGTTATAACGTATTACGTTATATAGTGTAGCGGTAGAACGTATTACGTTATAACATAATACGTTCAATGGTATAACGATATAATGTATAATGTCATAACGTATTACGTCATATATTATTACGTTGTGTGGTATAACGTTGTAACGTAATACGTTATATGGTATAACTTTATAACGTATTACGATATGTAGTATAGCGTTATATGGTAAAACGTTATAACGTACTACGTTATATAGAATAACGTTGTATGGTATAACGTTATAACGTAATACGTTATATGGTATAACATTAATAGGACAATTCCGGTTTCATATTTACAGAACTGATATACCGTATTGGGTTATATGGTATAACGTTATAACGTATTACCATATATAGTATAACGTTATATGGTATAACGTATTACCATATATAGTATAACGTTATATGGTATAACGTTGTAACGTATTACGTTATATGGTATAACGTTATAACTTATTACTTTATATAGTACAACGTTATATGGTAAAACGTTATAACGTATTACGTTATGTAGTATAACGTGGCATGGTATAACGTTATAACGTAGTACGTCATATGGTATAACGTTAATAGTCCAATTCCGGTTTCATATTTACAGAACTGATATAACGTATTACGCTACATATATAACGTTATAACGTATTACGTTATATAGTGTAGCGGTAGAACGTATTACGTTATAACATAATACGTTCAATGGTATAACGATATAATGTATAATGTCATAACGTATTACGTTATATATTATTACGTTGTATGGTATAACGTTGTAACGTAATACGTTATATGGTATAACGTTATAACGTATTACGATATGTAGTATAGCGTTATATGGTAAAACGTTATAACGTACTACGTTATATAGTATAACGTTAATTGCCCAATTCCGGTTTCATATTTACAGAACTGATATGACGTATTACGTTATATGGTATAACGTTAATAGGCCAATTCCGGTTTCATATTTACAGAACTGATATAACGTATTACGTTACATGGTATAACGATATAACGTATTACGTTATATAGTATAACGTTATGTGGTAAAACGCTATAACGTACTACGTTATATAGTATAACGTTGTATGGTATAACGTTATAACGTACTACGTCATATGGTATAACGTTAATAGGCCAATTCCGGTTTCATATTTACAGAACTGATATAACGTATTGCGTTACATGGTATAACGTTATAACGTATTACGTTATATAGTGTAGCGGTAGAACGTATTACGTTATAACATACTACGTTCAATTTTATAACGATATAATGTATAAAGTTATAACGTATTACGTTATATATTATTACGTTGTATGGTATAACGTTGTAACGTAATACGTTATATGGTATAACGTTATAACGTATCACGATATGTAGAATAGCGTTATATGGTAAAACGCTATAACGTACTACGTTATATAGTATAACGTTGTATGGTATAACGTTATTACGTAATACGTTATATGGTATAACGTTAATAGGCCAATTCCGGTTTCATATTTACAGAACTGATATAACGTATTACGTTATATGGTATAACGTTATAACTTATTACTTTATATAGTATAACGTTATATGGTAAAACGTTATAACGTATTACATTATATGGTAAAACGTTATAACGTAGTACGTTATATAGTATAACGTTGCATGGTATAACGTTATAACGTAATACGTTATATGGTATAACATTAATAGGACAATTCCGGTTTCATATATACAGAACTGATATACCGTATTAGGTTATATGGTATAACGTTATAACGTATTACGATATATAGTATAGAGTTATACGGTAAAACGTTATAATGTACTACGTTATATAGTATAACGTTGTATGGTATAACGTTATAACGTAATACAGTATGGTATAACGTTAATTGCCCAATTCCGGTTTCATATTTACAGAACTGATATGACGTATTACGTTATATGGTATAACGTTATTACGTATTACGTTATGTAGTATAACGTTATATGGTAAAACTTTTTAACGTATTACGTTACATAGTATAGTGTTATATTATATAACGTCATAACGTATTACGTTATATAGTATAACGTTATATGGTATAACGTTATAACGTAATACGTCATATGGAATAACGTTAATAGTCCAATTCCGGTTTCATATTTACAGAACTGATATAACGTATTACGTTACATGGTATAACGTTATAACGAATTACGTTATATAGTATAACGTTATATGGTAAAACGTTTTAACGTATTACGTTACATAGTATAGTGTTATATTATATAACGTCATAACGTATTACGTTATATAGAATAACGTTGTATGGTATAACGTTATAACGTAATACGTCATATGGTATAACGTTAATAGTCCAATTCCGGTTTCATATTTACAGAACTGATATAACGTATTACGTTACATGGTATAACGTTATAACGAATTACGTTATATAGTATAACGTTATATGGTATAACGTATTACCATATATAGTATAACGTTATATGGTATAACGTTGTAACGTATTACGTTATATGGTATAACGTTATAAATTATTACTTTATATAGTATAACGTTATATGGTAAAACGTTATAACGTATTACGTTATGTAGTATAACGTGGCATGGTATAACGTTATAACGTAGTACGTCATATGGTATAACGTTAATAGTCCAATTCCGGTTTCATATTTACAGAACTGATATAACGTATTACGCTACATATATAACGTTATAACGTATTACGTTATATAGTGTAGCGGTAGAACGTATTACGTTATAACATAATACGTTCAATGGTATAACGATATAATGTATAATGTCATAACGTATTACGTTATATATTATTACGTTGTATGGTATAACGTTGTAACGTAATACGTTATATGGTATAACGTTATAACGTATTACGATATGTAGTATAGCGTTATATGGTAAAACGTTATAACGTACTACGTTATATAGTATAACGTTAATTGCCCAATTCCGGTTTCATATTTACAGAACTGATATGACGTATTACGTTATATGGTATAACGTTAATAGGCCAATTCCGGTTTCATATTTACAGAACTGATATAACGTATTACGTTACATGGTATAACGATATAACGTATTACGTTATATAGTATAACGTTATGTGGTAAAACGCTATAACGTACTACGTTATATAGTATAACGTTGTATGGTATAACGTTATAACGTACTACGTCATATGGTATAACGTTAATAGGCCAATTCCGGTTTCATATTTACAGAACTGATATAACGTATTGCGTTACATGGTATAACGTTATAACGTATTACGTTATATAGTGTAGCGGTAGAACGTATTACGTTATAACATACTACGTTCAATTTTATAACGATATAATGTATAAAGTTATAACGTATTACGTTATATGGTATAACGTTATAACTTATTACTTTATATAGTATAACGTTATATGGTAAAACGTTATAACGTCTTACGTTATATGGTACAACGTTACAACGTATTACGTTACATAGTATAATGTTATATGGTAAAACGTTATAACGCATTACATTATATGGTATAACGTTATAACGTATTACGTTATATAGTGTAGCAGTAGAACGTATTACGTTATAACATAATACGTTCAATGGTATAACGATATAATGTATAATGTCATAACGTATTACGATATATAGTATAACGTTGTATGGTATAACGTTATAACGTAATACGTTATATGGTATAATATATAATTATATAGTATAACGTTGTATGGTATAACGTTATAACGTAATACGTTGTATGGTATAACGTTATAACGTAATACGTTATATGGTATAACGTTAATTGCCCAATTCCGGTTTCATATTTACAGAACTGATATGACGTATTACGTTATATGGTATAACGTTAATAGGCCAATTCCGGTTTCATATTTACAGAACTGATATAACGTATTACGTTACATGGTATAACGATATAACGTATTACGTTATATAGTATAACGTTATGTGGTAAAACGCTATAACGTACAACGTTATATAGTATAACGTTGTATGGTATAACGTTATAACGTACTACGTCATATGGTATAATGTTAATAGTCCAATTCCGGTTTCATATTTACAGAACTGATATGACGTATTACGTTATATGGTATAACGTTATTACGTATTACGTTATGTAGTATAACGTTATATGGTAAAACGTTTTAACGTATTACGTTACACAGTATAGTGTTATATGGTATAAGGTTATAACGTATTACGTTATATAGTATAACGTGGAATGGTATAACGTTATAACGTAATACGTCATATGGTATAACGTTAATAGTCCAATTCCGGTTTCATATTTACAGAACTGATATAACGTATTACGTTACATATATAACGTTATAACGTATTACGTTATATAGTGTAGCGGTAGAACGTATTACGTTATAACATAATACGTTCAATGGTATAACGATATAATGTATAATGTCATAACGTATTACGTCATATATTTTTACGTTGTGTGGTATAACGTTGTAACGTAATACGTTATATGGTATAACGTTATAACGTATTACGATATGTAGTATAGCGTTATATGGTAAAACGTTATAACGTACTACGTTATATAGAATAACGTTGTATGGTATAACGTTATAACGTAATACGTTATATGGTGTAACATTAATAGGACAATTCCGATTTCATATTTACAGAACTGATATAACGTATTACGTTACATATATAACGTTATAACGTATTACGTTATATAGTGTAGCGGTAGAACGTATTACGTTATAACATAATACGTTCAATGGTATAACGATATAATGTATAATGTCATAACGTATTACGTCATATATTATTACGTTGTATGGTATAACGTTGTAACGTAATACGTTATATGGTATAACGTTATAACGTATTACGATATGTAGTATAGCGTTATATGGTAAAACGTTATAACGTACTACGTTATATAGTATAACGTTAATTGCCCAATTCCGGTTTCATATTTACAGAACTGATATGACGTATTACGTTATATGGTATAACGTTAATAGGCCAATTCCGGTTTCATATTTACAGAACTGATATAACGTATTACGTTACATGGTATAACGATATAACGTATTACGTTATATAGTATAACGTTATGTGGTAAAACGCTATAACGTACTACGTTATATAGTATAACGTTGTATGGTATAACGTTATAACGTACTACGTCATATGGTATAACGTTAATAGGCCAATTCCGGTTTCATATTTACAGAACTGATATAACGTATTGCGTTACATGGTATAACGTTATAACGTATTACGTTATATAGTGTAGCGGTAGAACGTATTACGTTATAACATACTACGTTCAATTTTATAACGATATAATGTATAAAGTTATAACGTATTACGTTATATATTATTACGTTGTATGGTATAACGTTGTAACGTAATACGTTATATGGTATAACGTTATAACGTATCACGATATGTAGAATAGCGTTATATGGTAAAACGCTATAACGTACTACGTTATATAGTATAACGTTGTATGGTATAACGTTATAACGTAATACGTTATATGGTATAACGTTAATAGGCCAATTCCGGTTTCATATTTACAGAACTGATATAACGTATTACGTTATATGGTATAACGTTATAACTTATTACTTTATATAGTATAACGTTATATGGTAAAACGTTATAACGTATTACGATATATAGTATAACGTTATATGGTATAACGTTATAACGTAATGCATTATATGGTATAATATATAATTATATAGCATAACGTTGTATGGTATAACGTTATAACGTAATACGTCATATGGTATAACGTTACAACGTATTACGTTACATAGTATAATGTTATATGGTAAAACGTTATAACGTATTACATTATATGGTATAACGTTATAACGTATTACGTTATATAGTGTAGCGGTAGAACGTATTACGTTATAACATAATACGTTCAATGGTATAACGCTATAATGTATAAAGTTATAACGTATTACGTTATATATTATTACGTTGTATGGTATAACGTTGTAACGTAATACGTTATATGGTATAACGTTATAACGTATCACGATATATAGTATAGCGTTATATGGTAAAACGTTATAACGTATTACGATATATAGTATAGAGTTATACGGTAAAACGTTATAATGTACTACGTTATATAGTATAACGTTGTATGGTATAACGTTATAACGTAATACAGTATGGTATAACGTTAATTGCCCAATTCCGGTTTCATATTTACAGAACTGATATGACGTATTACGTTATATGGTATAACGTTATTACGTATTACGTTATGTAGTATAACGTTATATGGTAAAACGTTTTAACGTATTACGTTACATAGTATAGTGTTATATTATATAACGTCATAACGTATTACGATATATAGTATAACGTTATATGGTATAACGTTGTAACGCAATACGTTATATGGTATAACGTTAATAGGCCAATTCCGGTTTCATATTTACAGAACTGATATAACGTATTACGTTATATGGTATAACGTTATAACGTCTTACGTTATATGGTACAACGTTACAACGTATTACGTTACATAGTATAATGTTATATGGTAAAACGTTATAACGTATTACGTTACATATATAACGTTATAACGTATTACGTTATATAGTGTAGCGGTAGAACGTATTACGTTATAACATAATACGTTCAATGGTATAACGATATAATGTATAATGTCATAACGTATTACGTCATATATTATTACGTTGTGTGGTATAACGTTGTAACGTAATACGTTATATGGTATAACTTTATAACGTATTACGATATGTAGTATAGCGTTATATGGTAAAACGTTATAACGTACTACGTTATATAGAATAACGTTGTATGGTATAACGTTATAACGTAATACGTTATATGGTATAACATTAATAGGACAATTCCGGTTTCATATTTACAGAACTGATATACCGTATTGGGTTATATGGTATAACGTTATAACGTATTACCATATATAGTATAACGTTATATGGTATAACGTATTACCATATATAGTATAACGTTATATGGTATAACGTTGTAACGTATTACGTTATATGGTATAACGTTATAACTTATTACTTTATATAGTACAACGTTATATGGTAAAACGTTATAACGTATTACGTTATGTAGTATAACGTGGCATGGTATAACGTTATAACGTAGTACGTCATATGGTATAACGTTAATAGTCCAATTCCGGTTTCATATTTACAGAACTGATATAACGTATTACGCTACATATATAACGTTATAACGTATTACGTTATATGGTATAACGTTATAACGTCTTACGTTATATGGTACAACGTTACAACGTATTACGTTACATAGTATAATGTTATATGGTAAAACGTTATAACGTATTACGTTACATATATAACGTTATAACGTATTACGTTATATAGTGTAGCGGTAGAACGTATTACGTTATAACATAATACGTTCAATGGTATAACGATATAATGTATAATGTCATAACGTATTACGTTATATATTATTACGTTGTATGGTATAACGTTGTAACGTAATACGTTATATGGTATAACGTTATAACGTATTACGATATGTAGTATAGCGTTATATGGTAAAACGTTATAACGTACTACGTTATATAGTATAACGTTAATTGCCCAATTCCGGTTTCATATTTACAGAACTGATATGACGTATTACGTTATATGGTATAACGTTAATAGGCCAATTCCGGTTTCATATTTACAGAACTGATATAACGTATTACGTTACATGGTATAACGATATAACGTATTACGTTATATAGTATAACGTTATGTGGTAAAACGCTATAACGTACTACGTTATATAGTATAACGTTGTATGGTATAACGTTATAACGTACTACGTCATATGGTATAACGTTAATAGGCCAATTCCGGTTTCATATTTACAGAACTGATATAACGTATTGCGTTACATGGTATAACGTTATAACGTATTACGTTATATAGTGTAGCGGTAGAACGTATTACGTTATAACATACTACGTTCAATTTTATAACGATATAATGTATAAAGTTATAACGTATTACGTTATATATTATTACGTTGTATGGTATAACGTTGTAACGTAATACGTTATATGGTATAACGTTATAACGTATCACGATATGTAGAATAGCGTTATATGGTAAAACGCTATAACGTACTACGTTATATAGTATAACGTTGTATGGTATAACGTTATTACGTAATACGTTATATGGTATAACGTTAATAGGCCAATTCCGGTTTCATATTTACAGAACTGATATAACGTATTACGTTATATGGTATAACGTTATAACTTATTACTTTATATAGTATAACGTTATATGGTAAAACGTTATAACGTATTACATTATATGGTAAAACGTTATAACGTAGTACGTTATATAGTATAACGTTGCATGGTATAACGTTATAACGTAATACGTTATATGGTATAACATTAATAGGACAATTCCGGTTTCATATATACAGAACTGATATACCGTATTAGGTTATATGGTATAACGTTATAACGTATTACGATATATAGTATAGAGTTATACGGTAAAACGTTATAATGTACTACGTTATATAGTATAACGTTGTATGGTATAACGTTATAACGTAATACAGTATGGTATAACGTTAATTGCCCAATTCCGGTTTCATATTTACAGAACTGATATGACGTATTACGTTATATGGTATAACGTTATTACGTATTACGTTATGTAGTATAACGTTATATGGTAAAACGTTTTAACGTATTACGTTACATAGTATAGTGTTATATTATATAACGTCATAACGTATTACGTTATATAGTATAACGTTATATGGTATAACGTTATAACGTAATACGTCATATGGAATAACGTTAATAGTCCAATTCCGGTTTCATATTTACAGAACTGATATAACGTATTACGTTACATGGTATAACGTTATAACGAATTACGTTATATAGTATAACGTTATATGGTAAAACGTTTTAACGTATTACGTTACATAGTATAGTGTTATATTATATAACGTCATAACGTATTACGTTATATAGAATAACGTTGTATGGTATAACGTTATAACGTAATACGTCATATGGTATAACGTTAATAGTCCAATTCCGGTTTCATATTTACAGAACTGATATAACGTATTACGTTACATGGTATAACGTTATAACGAATTACGTTATATAGTATAACGTTATATGGTATAACGTATTACCATATATAGTATAACGTTATATGGTATAACGTTGTAACGTATTACGTTATATGGTATAACGTTATAAATTATTACTTTATATAGTATAACGTTATATGGTAAAACGTTATAACGTATTACGTTATGTAGTATAACGTGGCATGGTATAACGTTATAACGTAGTACGTCATATGGTATAACGTTAATAGTCCAATTCCGGTTTCATATTTACAGAACTGATATAACGTATTACGCTACATATATAACGTTATAACGTATTACGTTATATAGTGTAGCGGTAGAACGTATTACGTTATAACATAATACGTTCAATGGTATAACGATATAATGTATAATGTCATAACGTATTACGTTATATATTATTACGTTGTATGGTATAACGTTGTAACGTAATACGTTATATGGTATAACGTTATAACGTATTACGATATGTAGTATAGCGTTATATGGTAAAACGTTATAACGTACTACGTTATATAGTATAACGTTAATTGCCCAATTCCGGTTTCATATTTACAGAACTGATATGACGTATTACGTTATATGGTATAACGTTAATAGGCCAATTCCGGTTTCATATTTACAGAACTGATATAACGTATTACGTTACATGGTATAACGATATAACGTATTACGTTATATAGTATAACGTTATGTGGTAAAACGCTATAACGTACTACGTTATATAGTATAACGTTGTATGGTATAACGTTATAACGTACTACGTCATATGGTATAACGTTAATAGGCCAATTCCGGTTTCATATTTACAGAACTGATATAACGTATTGCGTTACATGGTATAACGTTATAACGTATTACGTTATATAGTGTAGCGGTAGAACGTATTACGTTATAACATACTACGTTCAATTTTATAACGATATAATGTATAAAGTTATAACGTATTACGTTATATGGTATAACGTTATAACTTATTACTTTATATAGTATAACGTTATATGGTAAAACGTTATAACGTATTACGATATATAGTATAACGTTATATGGTATAACGTTATAACGTAATGCATTATATGGTATAATATATAATTATATAGCATAACGTTGTATGGTATAACGTTATAACGTAATACGTTATATGGTATAACATTAATAGGACAATTCCGGTTTCATATATACAGAACTGATATACCGTATTAGGTTATATGGTATAACGTTATAACGTATTACGATATATAGTATAGAGTTATACGGTAAAACGTTATAATGTACTACGTTATATAGTATAACGTTGTATGGTATAACGTTATAACGTAATACAGTATGGTATAACGTTAATTGCCCAATTCCGGTTTCATATTTACAGAACTGATATGACGTATTACGTTATATGGTATAACGTTATTACGTATTACGTTATGTAGTATAACGTTATATGGTAAAACGTTTTAACGTATTACGTTACATAGTATAGTGTTATATTATATAACGTCATAACGTATTACGTTATATAGTATAACGTTATATGGTATAACGTTATAACGTAATACGTCATATGGTATAACGTTAATAGTCCAATTCCGGTTTCATATTTACAGAACTGATATAACGTATTACGTTACATGGTATAACGTTATAACGAATTACGTTATATAGTATAACGTTATATGGTAAAACGTTTTAACGTATTACGTTACATAGTATAGTGTTATATTATATAACGTCATAACGTATTACGTTATATAGAATAACGTTGTATGGTATAACGTTATAACGTAATACGTCATATGGTATAACGTTAATAGTCCAATTCCGGTTTCATATTTACAGAACTGATATAACGTATTACGTTACATGGTATAACGTTATAACGAATTACGTTATATAGTATAACGTTATATGGTATAACGTATTACCATATATAGTATAACGTTATATGGTATAACGTTGTAACGTATTACGTTATATGGTATAACGTTATAAATTATTACTTTATATAGTATAACGTTATATGGTAAAACGTTATAACGTATTACGTTATATAGTATAACGTGGCATGGTATAACGTTATAACGTATTACGTCATATGGTATAACGTTAATAGTCCAATTCCGGTTTCATATTTACAGAACTGATATAACGTATTACGCTACATATATAACGTTATAACGTATTACGTTATATAGTGTAGCGGTAGAACGTATTACGTTATAACATAATACGTTCAATGGTATAACGATATAATGTATAATGTCATAACGTATTACGTTATATATTATTACGTTGTATGGTATAACGTTTTAACGTAATACGTTATATGGTATAACGTTATAACGTATTACGATATGTAGTATAGCGTTATATGGTAAAACGTTATAACGTACTACGTTATATGGTATAACGTTAATGGGCCAATTCCGGTTTCATATTTACAGAACTGATATAACGTATTACGTTATATGGTATAACGTTATAACGTCTTACGTTATATGGTACAACGTTACAACGTATTACGTTACATAGTGTAGCAGTAGAACGTATTACGTTATAACATAATACGTTCAATGGTATAACGATATAATGTATAATGTCATAACGTATTACGATATATAGTATAACGTTGTATGGTATAACGTTATAACGTAATACGTTATATGGTATAATATATAATTATATAGTATAACGTTGTATGGTATAACGTTATAACGTAATACGTTGTATGGTACAACGTTATAACGTAATACGTTATATGGTATAACGTTAATTGCCCAATTCCGGTTTCATATTTACAGAACTGATATGACGTATTACGTTATATGGTATAACGTTAATAGGCCAATTCCGGTTTCATATTTACAGAACTGATATAACGTATTACGTTACATGGTATAACGTTATAACGTATTACGTTATATATTATTACGTTGTATGGTATAACGTTGTAACGTAATACGTTATATGGTATAACGTTATAACGTATCACGATATATAGTATAGCGTTATATGGTAAAACGTTATAACGTAGTACGTTATATAGTATAACGTTGCATGGTATAACGTTATAACGTAATACGTTATATGGTATAACATTAATAGGACAATTCCGGTTTCATATTTACAGAACTGATATGACGTATTACGTTATATGGTATAACGTTAATAGGCCAATTCCGGTTTCATATTTACAGAACTGATATAACGTATTACGTTACATGGTATAACGATATAACGTATTACGTTATATAGTGTAGCGGTAGAACGTATTACGTTATAACATAATACGTTCAATGTTATAACGATATAATGTATAAAGTTATAACGTATTACGTTATATATTATTACGTTGTATGGTATAACGTTGTAGCGTAATACGTGATATGGTATAACGTTATAACGTATCACGATATGTAGTATAGCGTTATATGGTAAAACGTTATAAAGTAGTACGTTATATAGTATAACGTTGTATGGTATAACGTTATAACGTAATACATTATATGGTATAACATTAATAGGACAATTCCGGTTTCATATTTACAGAACTGATATACCGTATTAGGTTATATGGTATAACGTTATAACGTATTACCATATATAGTATAACGTTATATGGTATAACGTTGTAACGTATTACGTTATATGGTATAACGTTATAACTTATTACTTTATATAGTATAACGTTATATGGTAAAACGTTATAACGTATTACGTTATATAGTATAACGTGGCATGGTATAACGTTATAACGTAATACGTCATATGGTATAACGTTAATAGTCCAATTCCGGTTTCATATTTACAGAACTGATATAACGTATTACGTTACATATATAACGTTATAACGTATTACGTTATATAGTGTAGCGGTAGAACGTATTACGTTATAACATAATACGTTCAATGGTATAACGATATAATGTATAAAGTTATAACATATTACGTTATATATTATTACGTTGTTTGGTATAACGTTGTAACGTAATACGTTATATGGTATAACGTTATAACGTATGACGATATATAGTATAGCGTTATATGGTAAAACGTTATAACGTATTACGTTATACAGTGTAGCGGTAGAACGTATTACGTTATAACATACTACGTTCAATTTTATAACGATATAATGTATAAAGTTATAACGTATTACGTTATATATTATTACGTTGTATGGTATAACGTTGTAACGTAATACGTTATATGGTATAACGTTATAACGTATCACGATATGTAGAATAGCGTTATATGGTAAAACGCTATAACGTACTACGTTATATAGTATAACGTTGTATGGTATAACGTTATAACGTAATACGTTATATGGTATAACGTTAATAGGCCAATTCCGGTTTCATATTTACAGAACTGATATAACGTATTACGTTATATGGTATAACGTTATAACTTATTACTTTATATAGTATAACGTTATATGGTAAAACGTTATAACGTATTACGATATATAGTATAACGTTATATGGTATAACGTTATAACGTAATGCATTATATGGTATAATATATAATTATATAGCATAACGTTGTATGGTATAACGTTATAACGTAATACGTCATATGGTATAACGTTACAACGTATTACGTTACATAGTATAATGTTATATGGTAAAACGTTATAACGTATTACATTATATGGTATAACGTTATAACGTATTACGTTATATAGTGTAGCGGTAGAACGTATTACGTTATAACATAATACGTTAAATGGTATAACGATATAATGTATAAAGTTATAACGTATTACGTTATATATTATTACGTTGTATGGTATAACGTTGTAACGTAATACGTTATATGGTATAACGTTATAACGTATCACGATATATAGTATAGCGTTATATGGTAAAACGTTATAACGTATTACGATATATAGTATAGAGTTATACGGTAAAACGTTATAATGTACTACGTTATATAGTATAACGTTGTATGGTATAACGTTATAACGTAATACAGTATGGTATAACGTTAATTGCCCAATTCCGGTTTCATATTTACAGAACTGATATGACGTATTACGTTATATGGTATAACGTTATTACGTATTACGTTATGTAGTATAACGTTATATGGTAAAACGCTTTAACGTATTACGTTACATAGTATAGTGTTATATTATATAACGTCATAACGTATAACGATATATAGTATAACGTTATATGGTATAACGTTGTAACGCAATACGTTATATGGTATAACGTTAATAGGCCAATTCCGGTTTCATATTTACAGAACTGATATAACGTATTACGTTATATGGTATAACGTTATAACGTCTTACGTTATATGGTACAACGTTACAACGTATTACGTTACATAGTATAATGTTATATGGTAAAACGTTATAACGTATTACGTTACATATATAACGTTATAACGTATTACGTTATATAGTGTAGCGGTAGAACGTATTACGTTATAACATAATACGTTCAATGGTATAACGATATAATGTATAATGTCATAACGTATTACGTCATATATTATTACGTTGTGTGGTATAACGTTGTAACGTAATACGTTATATGGTATAACTTTATAACGTATTACGATATGTAGTATAGCGTTATATGGTAAAACGTTATAACGTACTACGTTATATAGAATAACGTTGTATGGTATAACGTTATAACGTAATACGTTATATGGTATAACATTAATAGGACAATTCCGGTTTCATATTTACAGAACTGATATACCGTATTGGGTTATATGGTATAACGTTATAACGTATTACCATATATAGTATAACGTTATATGGTATAACGTATTACCATATATAGTATAACGTTATATGGTATAACGTTGTAACGTATTACGTTATATGGTATAACGTTATAACTTATTACTTTATATAGTACAACGTTATATGGTAAAACGTTATAACGTATTACGTTATGTAGTATAACGTGGCATGGTATAACGTTATAACGTAGTACGTCATATGGTATAACGTTAATAGTCCAATTCCGGTTTCATATTTACAGAACTGATATAACGTATTACGCTACATATATAACGTTATAACGTATTACGTTATATAGTGTAGCGGTAGAACGTATTACGTTATAACATAATACGTTCAATGGTATAACGATATAATGTATAATGTCATAACGTATTACGTTATATATTATTACGTTGTATGGTATAACGTTGTAACGTAATACGTTATATGGTATAACGTTATAACGTATTACGATATGTAGTATAGCGTTATATGGTAAAACGTTATAACGTACTACGTTATATAGTATAACGTTAATTGCCCAATTCCGGTTTCATATTTACAGAACTGATATGACGTATTACGTTATATGGTATAACGTTAATAGGCCAATTCCGGTTTCATATTTACAGAACTGATATAACGTATTACGTTACATGGTATAACGATATAACGTATTACGTTATATAGTATAACGTTATGTGGTAAAACGCTATAACGTACTACGTTATATAGTATAACGTTGTATGGTATAACGTTATAACGTACTACGTCATATGGTATAACGTTAATAGGCCAATTCCGGTTTCATATTTACAGAACTGATATAACGTATTGCGTTACATGGTATAACGTTATAACGTATTACGTTATATAGTGTAGCGGTAGAACGTATTACGTTATAACATACTACGTTCAATTTTATAACGATATAATGTATAAAGTTATAACGTATTACGTTATATATTATTACGTTGTATGGTATAACGTTGTAACGTAATACGTTATATGGTATAACGTTATAACGTATCACGATATGTAGAATAGCGTTATATGGTAAAACGCTATAACGTACTACGTTATATAGTATAACGTTGTATGGTATAACGTTATTACGTAATACGTTATATGGTATAACGTTAATAGGCCAATTCCGGTTTCATATTTACAGAACTGATATAACGTATTACGTTATATGGTATAACGTTATAACTTATTACTTTATATAGTATAACGTTATATGGTAAAACGTTATAACGTATTACATTATATGGTAAAACGTTATAACGTAGTACGTTATATAGTATAACGTTGCATGGTATAACGTTATAACGTAATACGTTATATGGTATAACATTAATAGGACAATTCCGGTTTCATATATACAGAACTGATATACCGTATTAGGTTATATGGTATAACGTTATAACGTATTACGATATATAGTATAGAGTTATACGGTAAAACGTTATAATGTACTACGTTATATAGTATAACGTTGTATGGTATAACGTTATAACGTAATACAGTATGGTATAACGTTAATTGCCCAATTCCGGTTTCATATTTACAGAACTGATATGACGTATTACGTTATATGGTATAACGTTATTACGTATTACGTTATGTAGTATAACGTTATATGGTAAAACGTTTTAACGTATTACGTTACATAGTATAGTGTTATATTATATAACGTCATAACGTATTACGTTATATAGTATAACGTTATATGGTATAACGTTATAACGTAATACGTCATATGGAATAACGTTAATAGTCCAATTCCGGTTTCATATTTACAGAACTGATATAACGTATTACGTTACATGGTATAACGTTATAACGAATTACGTTATATAGTATAACGTTATATGGTAAAACGTTTTAACGTATTACGTTACATAGTATAGTGTTATATTATATAACGTCATAACGTATTACGTTATATAGAATAACGTTGTATGGTATAACGTTATAACGTAATACGTCATATGGTATAACGTTAATAGTCCAATTCCGGTTTCATATTTACAGAACTGATATAACGTATTACGTTACATGGTATAACGTTATAACGAATTACGTTATATAGTATAACGTTATATGGTATAACGTATTACCATATATAGTATAACGTTATATGGTATAACGTTGTAACGTATTACGTTATATGGTATAACGTTATAAATTATTACTTTATATAGTATAACGTTATATGGTAAAACGTTATAACGTATTACGTTATGTAGTATAACGTGGCATGGTATAACGTTATAACGTAGTACGTCATATGGTATAACGTTAATAGTCCAATTCCGGTTTCATATTTACAGAACTGATATAACGTATTACGCTACATATATAACGTTATAACGTATTACGTTATATAGTGTAGCGGTAGAACGTATTACGTTATAACATAATACGTTCAATGGTATAACGATATAATGTATAATGTCATAACGTATTACGTTATATATTATTACGTTGTATGGTATAACGTTGTAACGTAATACGTTATATGGTATAACGTTATAACGTATTACGATATGTAGTATAGCGTTATATGGTAAAACGTTATAACGTACTACGTTATATAGTATAACGTTAATTGCCCAATTCCGGTTTCATATTTACAGAACTGATATGACGTATTACGTTATATGGTATAACGTTAATAGGCCAATTCCGGTTTCATATTTACAGAACTGATATAACGTATTACGTTACATGGTATAACGATATAACGTATTACGTTATATAGTATAACGTTATGTGGTAAAACGCTATAACGTACTACGTTATATAGTATAACGTTGTATGGTATAACGTTATAACGTACTACGTCATATGGTATAACGTTAATAGGCCAATTCCGGTTTCATATTTACAGAACTGATATAACGTATTGCGTTACATGGTATAACGTTATAACGTATTACGTTATATAGTGTAGCGGTAGAACGTATTACGTTATAACATACTACGTTCAATTTTATAACGATATAATGTATAAAGTTATAACGTATTACGTTATATGGTATAACGTTATAACTTATTACTTTATATAGTATAACGTTATATGGTAAAACGTTATAACGTATTACGATATATAGTATAACGTTATATGGTATAACGTTATAACGTAATGCATTATATGGTATAATATATAATTATATAGCATAACGTTGTATGGTATAACGTTATAACGTAATACGTTATATGGTATAACATTAATAGGACAATTCCGGTTTCATATATACAGAACTGATATACCGTATTAGGTTATATGGTATAACGTTATAACGTATTACGATATATAGTATAGAGTTATACGGTAAAACGTTATAATGTACTACGTTATATAGTATAACGTTGTATGGTATAACGTTATAACGTAATACAGTATGGTATAACGTTAATTGCCCAATTCCGGTTTCATATTTACAGAACTGATATGACGTATTACGTTATATGGTATAACGTTATTACGTATTACGTTATGTAGTATAACGTTATATGGTAAAACGTTTTAACGTATTACGTTACATAGTATAGTGTTATATTATATAACGTCATAACGTATTACGTTATATAGTATAACGTTATATGGTATAACGTTATAACGTAATACGTCATATGGTATAACGTTAATAGTCCAATTCCGGTTTCATATTTACAGAACTGATATAACGTATTACGTTACATGGTATAACGTTATAACGAATTACGTTATATAGTATAACGTTATATGGTAAAACGTTTTAACGTATTACGTTACATAGTATAGTGTTATATTATATAACGTCATAACGTATTACGTTATATAGAATAACGTTGTATGGTATAACGTTATAACGTAATACGTCATATGGTATAACGTTAATAGTCCAATTCCGGTTTCATATTTACAGAACTGATATAACGTATTACGTTACATGGTATAACGTTATAACGAATTACGTTATATAGTATAACGTTATATGGTATAACGTATTACCATATATAGTATAACGTTATATGGTATAACGTTGTAACGTATTACGTTATATGGTATAACGTTATAAATTATTACTTTATATAGTATAACGTTATATGGTAAAACGTTATAACGTATTACGTTATATAGTATAACGTGGCATGGTATAACGTTATAACGTATTACGTCATATGGTATAACGTTAATAGTCCAATTCCGGTTTCATATTTACAGAACTGATATAACGTATTACGCTACATATATAACGTTATAACGTATTACGTTATATAGTGTAGCGGTAGAACGTATTACGTTATAACATAATACGTTCAATGGTATAACGATATAATGTATAATGTCATAACGTATTACGTTATATATTATTACGTTGTATGGTATAACGTTTTAACGTAATACGTTATATGGTATAACGTTATAACGTATTACGATATGTAGTATAGCGTTATATGGTAAAACGTTATAACGTACTACGTTATATGGTATAACGTTAATGGGCCAATTCCGGTTTCATATTTACAGAACTGATATAACGTATTACGTTATATGGTATAACGTTATAACGTCTTACGTTATATGGTACAACGTTACAACGTATTACGTTACATAGTGTAGCAGTAGAACGTATTACGTTATAACATAATACGTTCAATGGTATAACGATATAATGTATAATGTCATAACGTATTACGATATATAGTATAACGTTGTATGGTATAACGTTATAACGTAATACGTTATATGGTATAATATATAATTATATAGTATAACGTTGTATGGTATAACGTTATAACGTAATACGTTGTATGGTACAACGTTATAACGTAATACGTTATATGGTATAACGTTAATTGCCCAATTCCGGTTTCATATTTACAGAACTGATATGACGTATTACGTTATATGGTATAACGTTAATAGGCCAATTCCGGTTTCATATTTACAGAACTGATATAACGTATTACGTTACATGGTATAACGTTATAACGTATTACGTTATATATTATTACGTTGTATGGTATAACGTTGTAACGTAATACGTTATATGGTATAACGTTATAACGTATCACGATATATAGTATAGCGTTATATGGTAAAACGTTATAACGTAGTACGTTATATAGTATAACGTTGCATGGTATAACGTTATAACGTAATACGTTATATGGTATAACATTAATAGGACAATTCCGGTTTCATATTTACAGAACTGATATGACGTATTACGTTATATGGTATAACGTTAATAGGCCAATTCCGGTTTCATATTTACAGAACTGATATAACGTATTACGTTACATGGTATAACGATATAATGTATTACGTTATATAGTGTAGCGGTAGAACGTATTACGTTATAACATAATACGTTCAATGTTATAACGATATAATGTATAAAGTTATAACGTATTACGTTATATATTATTACGTTGTATGGTATAACGTTGTAGCGTAATACGTGATATGGTATAACGTTATAACGTATCACGATATGTAGTATAGCGTTATATGGTAAAACGTTATAAAGTAGTACGTTATATAGTATAACGTTGTATGGTATAACGTTATAACGTAATACATTATATGGTATAACATTAATAGGACAATTCCGGTTTCATATTTACAGAACTGATATACCGTATTAGGTTATATGGTATAACGTTATAACGTATTACCATATATAGTATAACGTTATATGGTATAACGTTGTAACGTATTACGTTATATGGTATAACGTTATAACTTATTACTTTATATAGTATAACGTTATATGGTAAAACGTTATAACGTATTACGTTATATAGTATAACGTGGCATGGTATAACGTTATAACGTAATACGTCATATGGTATAACGTTAATAGTCCAATTCCGGTTTCATATTTACAGAACTGATATAACGTATTACGTTACATATATAACGTTATAACGTATTACGTTATATAGTGTAGCGGTAGAACGTATTACGTTATAACATAATACGTTCAATGGTATAACGATATAATGTATAAAGTTATAACATATTACGTTATATATTATTACGTTGTTTGGTATAACGTTGTAACGTAATACGTTATATGGTATAACGTTATAACGTATGACGATATATAGTATAGCGTTATATGGTAAAACGTTATAACGTATTACGTTATACAGTGTAGCGGTAGAACGTATTACGTTATAACATACTACGTTCAATTTTATAACGATATAATGTATAAAGTTATAACGTATTACGTTATATATTATTACGTTGTATGGTATAACGTTGTAACGTAATACGTTATATGGTATAACGTTATAACGTATCACGATATGTAGAATAGCGTTATATGGTAAAACGCTATAACGTACTACGTTATATAGTATAACGTTGTATGGTATAACGTTATAACGTAATACGTTATATGGTATAACGTTAATAGGCCAATTCCGGTTTCATATTTACAGAACTGATATAACGTATTACGTTATATGGTATAACGTTATAACTTATTACTTTATATAGTATAACGTTATATGGTAAAACGTTATAACGTATTACGATATATAGTATAACGTTATATGGTATAACGTTATAACGTAATGCATTATATGGTATAATATATAATTATATAGCATAACGTTGTATGGTATAACGTTATAACGTAATACGTCATATGGTATAACGTTACAACGTATTACGTTACATAGTATAATGTTATATGGTAAAACGTTATAACGTATTACATTATATGGTATAACGTTATAACGTATTACGTTATATAGTGTAGCGGTAGAACGTATTACGTTATAACATAATACGTTAAATGGTATAACGATATAATGTATAAAGTTATAACGTATTACGTTATATATTATTACGTTGTATGGTATAACGTTGTAACGTAATACGTTATATGGTATAACGTTATAACGTATCACGATATATAGTATAGCGTTATATGGTAAAACGTTATAACGTATTACGATATATAGTATAGAGTTATACGGTAAAACGTTATAATGTACTACGTTATATAGTATAACGTTGTATGGTATAACGTTATAACGTAATACAGTATGGTATAACGTTAATTGCCCAATTCCGGTTTCATATTTACAGAACTGATATGACGTATTACGTTATATGGTATAACGTTATTACGTATTACGTTATGTAGTATAACGTTATATGGTAAAACGCTTTAACGTATTACGTTACATAGTATAGTGTTATATTATATAACGTCATAACGTATAACGATATATAGTATAACGTTATATGGTATAACGTTGTAACGCAATACGTTATATGGTATAACGTTAATAGGCCAATTCCGGTTTCATATTTACAGAACTGATATAACGTATTACGTTATATGGTATAACGTTATAACGTCTTACGTTATATGGTACAACGTTACAACGTATTACGTTACATAGTATAATGTTATATGGTAAAACGTTATAACGTATTACGTTACATATATAACGTTATAACGTATTACGTTATATAGTGTAGCGGTAGAACGTATTACGTTATAACATAATACGTTCAATGGTATAACGATATAATGTATAATGTCATAACGTATTACGTCATATATTATTACGTTGTGTGGTATAACGTTGTAACGTAATACGTTATATGGTATAACTTTATAACGTATTACGATATGTAGTATAGCGTTATATGGTAAAACGTTATAACGTACTACGTTATATAGAATAACGTTGTATGGTATAACGTTATAACGTAATACGTTATATGGTATAACATTAATAGGACAATTCCGGTTTCATATTTACAGAACTGATATAACTTATTACGTTATATGGTATAACGTTATAACGTCTTACGTTATATGGTACAACGTTACAACGTATTACGCTACATAGTATAATGTTATATGGTAAAACGTTATAACGTATTACATTATATGGTATAACGTTATAACGTATTACGTTATATAGTGTAGCAGTAGAACGTATTACGTTATAACATAATACGTTCAATGGTATAACGATATAATGTATAATGTCATAACGTATTACGTTATATATTATTACGTTGTATGGTATAACGTTGTAACGTAATACGTTATATGGTATAACGTTAATAGGCCAATTCCGGTTTCATATTTACAGAACTGATATAACGTATTACGTTATATGGTATAACGTTATAACGTCTTACGTTATATGGTACAACGTTACAACGTATTACGTTACATAGTATAATGTTATATGGTAAAACGTTATAACGTATTACATTATATGGTATAACGTTATAACGTATTACGTTATATAGTGTAGCAGTAGAACGTATTACGTTATAACATAATACGTTCAATGGTATAACGATATAATGTATAATGTCATAACGTATTACGTTATATATTATTACGTTGTATGGTATAACGTTATAACGTACTACGTTATATAGTATAACGTTAATTGCCCAATTCCGGTTTCATATTTACAGAACTGATATGACGTATTACGTTATATGGTATAACGTTAATAGGCCAATTCCGGTTTCATATTTACAGAACTGATATAACGTATTACGTTACATGGTATAACGATATAACGTATTACGTTATATAGTATAACGTTATGTGGTAAAACGCTATAACGTACTACGTTATATAGTATAACGTTGTATGGTATAACGTTATAACGTACTACGTCATATGGTATAACGTTAATAGGCCAATTCCGGTTTCATATTTACAGAACTGATATAACGTATTGCGTTACATGGTATAACGTTATAACGTATTACGTTATATAGTGTAGCGGTAGAACGTATTACGTTATAACATACTACGTTCAATTTTATAACGATATAATGTATAAAGTTATAACGTATTACGTTATATATTATTACGTTGTATGGTATAACGTTGTAACGTAATACGTTATATGGTATAACGTTATAACGTATCACGATATGTAGAATAGCGTTATATGGTAAAACGCTATAACGTACTACGTTATATAGTATAACGTTGTATGGTATAACGTTATTACGTAATACGTTATATGGTATAACGTTAATAGGCCAATTCCGGTTTCATATTTACAGAACTGATATAACGTATTACGTTATATGGTATAACGTTATAACTTATTACTTTATATAGTATAACGTTATATGGTAAAACGTTATAACGTATTACATTATATGGTAAAACGTTATAACGTAGTACGTTATATAGTATAACGTTGCATGGTATAACGTTATAACGTAATACGTTATATGGTATAACATTAATAGGACAATTCCGGTTTCATATATACAGAACTGATATACCGTATTAGGTTATATGGTATAACGTTATAACGTATTACGATATATAGTATAACGTTATATGGTATAACGTTGTAACGTAATACGTTATATGGTCTAACGTTAATAGGCCAATTCCGGTTTCATATTTACAGAACTGATATAACGTATTACGTTATATGGTATAACGTTATAACGTCTTACGTTATATGGTACAACGTTACAACGTATTACGTTACATAGTATAATGTTATATGGTAAAACGTTATAACGCATTACATTATATGGTATAACGTTATAACGTATTACGTTATATAGTGTAGCAGTAGAACGTATTACGTTATAACATAATACGTTCAATGGTATAACGATATAATGTATAATGTCATAACGTATTACGATATATAGTATAACGTTGTATGGTATAACGTTATAACGTAATACGTTATATGGTATAATATATAATTATATAGTATAACGTTGTATGGTATAACGTTATAACGTAATACGTTGTATGGTATAACGTTATAACGTAATACGTTATATGGTATAACGTTAATTGCCCAATTCCGGTTTCATATTTACAGAACTGATATGACGTATTACGTTATATGGTATAACGTTAATAGGCCAATTCCGGTTTCATATTTACAGAACTGATATAACGTATTACGTTACATGGTATAACGATATAACGTATTACGTTATATAGTATAACGTTATGTGGTAAAACGCTATAACGTACAACGTTATATAGTATAACGTTGTATGGTATAACGTTATAACGTACTACGTCATATGGTATAATGTTAATAGTCCAATTCCGGTTTCATATTTACAGAACTGATATGACGTATTACGTTATATGGTATAACGTTATTACGTATTACGTTATGTAGTATAACGTTATATGGTAAAACGTTTTAACGTATTACGTTACACAGTATAGTGTTATATGGTATAAGGTTATAACGTATTACGTTATATAGTATAACGTGGAATGGTATAACGTTATAACGTAATACGTCATATGGTATAACGTTAATAGTCCAATTCCGGTTTCATATTTACAGAACTGATATAACGTATTACGTTACATATATAACGTTATAACGTATTACGTTATATAGTGTAGCGGTAGAACGTATTACGTTATAACATAATACGTTCAATGGTATAACGATATAATGTATAATGTCATAACGTATTACGTCATATATTTTTACGTTGTGTGGTATAACGTTGTAACGTAATACGTTATATGGTATAACGTTATAACGTATTACGATATGTAGTATAGCGTTATATGGTAAAACGTTATAACGTACTACGTTATATAGAATAACGTTGTATGGTATAACGTTATAACGTAATACGTTATATGGTGTAACATTAATAGGACAATTCCGATTTCATATTTACAGAACTGATATAACGTATTACGTTACATATATAACGTTATAACGTATTACGTTATATAGTGTAGCGGTAGAACGTATTACGTTATAACATAATACGTTCAATGGTATAACGATATAATGTATAATGTCATAACGTATTACGTCATATATTATTACGTTGTATGGTATAACGTTGTAACGTAATACGTTATATGGTATAACGTTATAACGTATTACGATATGTAGTATAGCGTTATATGGTAAAACGTTATAACGTACTACGTTATATAGTATAACGTTAATTGCCCAATTCCGGTTTCATATTTACAGAACTGATATGACGTATTACGTTATATGGTATAACGTTAATAGGCCAATTCCGGTTTCATATTTACAGAACTGATATAACGTATTACGTTACATAGTATAACGATATAACGTATTACGTTATATAGTATAACGTTATGTGGTAAAACGCTATAACGTACTACGTTATATAGTATAACGTTGTATGGTATAACGTTATAACGTACTACGTCATATGGTATAACGTTAATAGTCCAATTCCGGTTTCATATTTACAGAACTGATATAACGTATTGCGTTACATGGTATAACGTTATAACGTATTACGTTATATAGTGTAGCGGTAGAACGTATTACGTTATAACATACTACGTTCAATTTTATAACGATATAATGTATAAAGTTATAACGTATTACGTTATATATTATTACGTTGTATGGTATAACGTTGTAACGTAATACGTTATATGGTATAACGTTATAACGTATCACGATATGTAGAATAGCGTTATATGGTAAAACGCTATAACGTACTACGTTATATAGTATAACGTTGTATGGTATAACGTTATAACGTAATACGTTATATGGTATAACGTTAATAGGCCAATTCCGGTTTCATATTTACAGAACTGATATAACGTATTACGTTATATGGTATAACGTTATAACTTATTACTTTATATAGTATAACGTTATATGGTAAAACGTTATAACGTATTACGATATATAGTATAACGTTATATGGTATAACGTTATAACGTAATGCATTATATGGTATAATATATAATTATATAGCATAACGTTGTATGGTATAACGTTATAACGTAATACGTCATATGGTATAACGTTACAACGTATTACGTTACATAGTATAATGTTATATGGTAAAACGTTATAACGTATTACATTATATGGTATAACGTTATAACGTATTACGTTATATAGTGTAGCGGTAGAACGTATTACGTTATAACATAATACGTTCAATGGTATAACGATATAATGTATAAAGTTATAACGTATTACGTTATATATTATTACGTTGTATGGTATAACGTTGTAACGTAATACGTTATATGGTATAACGTTATAACGTATCACGATATATAGTATAGCGTTATATGGTAAAACGTTATAACGTATTACGATATATAGTATAGAGTTATACGGTAAAACGTTATAATGTACTACGTTATATAGTATAACGTTGTATGGTATAACGTTATAACGTAATACAGTATGGTATAACGTTAATTGCCCAATTCCGGTTTCATATTTACAGAACTGATATGACGTATTACGTTATATGGTATAACGTTATTACGTATTACGTTATGTAGTATAACGTTATATGGTAAAACGTTTTAACGTATTACGTTACATAGTATAGTGTTATATTATATAACGTCATAACGTATTACGATATATAGTATAACGTTATATGGTATAACGTTGTAACGCAATACGTTATATGGTATAACGTTAATAGGCCAATTCCGGTTTCATATTTACAGAACTGATATAACGTATTACGTTATATGGTATAACGTTATAACGTCTTACGTTATATGGTACAACGTTACAACGTATTACGTTACATAGTATAATGTTATATGGTAAAACGTTATAACGTATTACGTTACATATATAACGTTATAACGTATTACGTTATATAGTGTAGCGGTAGAACGTATTACGTTATAACATAATACGTTCAATGGTATAACGATATAATGTATAATGTCATAACGTATTACGTCATATATTATTACGTTGTGTGGTATAACGTTGTAACGTAATACGTTATATGGTATAACTTTATAACGTATTACGATATGTAGTATAGCGTTATATGGTAAAACGTTATAACGTACTACGTTATATAGAATAACGTTGTATGGTATAACGTTATAACGTAATACGTTATATGGTATAACATTAATAGGACAATTCCGGTTTCATATTTACAGAACTGATATACCGTATTGGGTTATATGGTATAACGTTATAACGTATTACCATATATAGTATAACGTTATATGGTATAACGTATTACCATATATAGTATAACGTTATATGGTATAACGTTGTAACGTATTACGTTATATGGTATAACGTTATAACTTATTACTTTATATAGTATAACGTTATATGGTAAAACGTTATAACGTATTACGTTATGTAGTATAACGTGGCATGGTATAACGTTATAACGTAGTACGTCATATGGTATAACGTTAATAGTCCAATTCCGGTTTCATATTTACAGAACTGATATAACGTATTACGCTACATATATAACGTTATAACGTATTACGTTATATAGTGTAGCGGTAGAACGTATTACGTTATAACATAATACGTTCAATGGTATAACGATATAATGTATAATGTCATAACGTATTACGTTATATATTATTACGTTGTATGGTATAACGTTATCGTAATACGTTATAACGTTATACCATATAACGTATTACGATATGTAGTATAGCGTTATATGGTAAAACGTTATAACGTACTACGTTATATAGTATAACGTTAATTGCCCAATTCCGGTTTCATATTTACAGAACTGATATGACGTATTACGTTATATGGTATAACGTTAATAGGCCAATTCCGGTTTCATATTTACAGAACTGATATAACGTATTACGTTACATGGTATAACGATATAACGTATTACGTTATATAGTATAACGTTATGTGGTAAAACGCTATAACGTACTACGTTATATAGTATAACGTTGTATGGTATAACGTTATAACGTACTACGTCATATGGTATAACGTTAATAGGCCAATTCCGGTTTCATATTTACAGAACTGATATAACGTATTGCGTTACATGGTATAACGTTATAACGTATTACGTTATATAGTGTAGCGGTAGAACGTATTACGTTATAACATACTACGTTCAATTTTATAACGATATAATGTATAAAGTTATAACGTATTACGTTATATATTATTACGTTGTATGGTATAACGTTGTAACGTAATACGTTATATGGTATAACGTTATAACGTATCACGATATGTAGAATAGCGTTATATGGTAAAACGCTATAACGTACTACGTTATATAGTATAACGTTGTATGGTATAACGTTATTACGTAATACGTTATATGGTATAACGTTAATAGGCCAATTCCGGTTTCATATTTACAGAACTGATATAACGTATTACGTTATATGGTATAACGTTATAACTTATTACTTTATATAGTATAACGTTATATGGTAAAACGTTATAACGTATTACATTATATGGTAAAACGTTATAACGTAGTACGTTATATAGTATAACGTTGCATGGTATAACGTTATAACGTAATACGTTATATGGTATAACATTAATAGGACAATTCCGGTTTCATATATACAGAACTGATATACCGTATTAGGTTATATGGTATAACGTTATAACGTATTACGATATATAGTATAGAGTTATACGGTAAAACGTTATAATGTACTACGTTATATAGTATAACGTTGTATGGTATAACGTTATAACGTAATACAGTATGGTATAACGTTAATTGCCCAATTCCGGTTTCATATTTACAGAACTGATATGACGTATTACGTTATATGGTATAACGTTATTACGTATTACGTTATGTAGTATAACGTTATATGGTAAAACGTTTTAACGTATTACGTTACATAGTATAGTGTTATATTATATAACGTCATAACGTATTACGTTATATAGTATAACGTTATATGGTATAACGTTATAACGTAATACGTCATATGGAATAACGTTAATAGTCCAATTCCGGTTTCATATTTACAGAACTGATATAACGTATTACGTTACATGGTATAACGTTATAACGAATTACGTTATATAGTATAACGTTATATGGTAAAACGTTTTAACGTATTACGTTACATAGTATAGTGTTATATTATATAACGTCATAACGTATTACGTTATATAGAATAACGTTGTATGGTATAACGTTATAACGTAATACGTCATATGGTATAACGTTAATAGTCCAATTCCGGTTTCATATTTACAGAACTGATATAACGTATTACGTTACATGGTATAACGTTATAACGAATTACGTTATATAGTATAACGTTATATGGTATAACGTATTACCATATATAGTATAACGTTATATGGTATAACGTTGTAACGTATTACGTTATATGGTATAACGTTATAAATTATTACTTTATATAGTATAACGTTATATGGTAAAACGTTATAACGTATTACGTTATGTAGTATAACGTGGCATGGTATAACGTTATAACGTAGTACGTCATATGGTATAACGTTAATAGTCCAATTCCGGTTTCATATTTACAGAACTGATATAACGTATTACGCTACATATATAACGTTATAACGTATTACGTTATATATTATTACGTTGTATGGTATAACGTTGTAACGTAATACGTTATATGGTATAACGTTATAACGTATCACGATATGTAGAATAGCGTTATATGGTAAAACGCTATAACGTACTACGTTATATAGTATAACGTTGTATGGTATAACGTTATAACGTAATACGTTATATGGTATAACGTTAATAGGCCAATTCCGGTTTCATATTTACAGAACTGATATAACGTATTACGTTATATGGTATAACGTTATAACTTATTACTTTATATAGTATAACGTTATATGGTAAAACGTTATAACGTATTACGATATATAGTATAACGTTATATGGTATAACGTTATAACGTAATGCATTATATGGTATAATATATAATTATATAGCATAACGTTGTATGGTATAACGTTATAACGTAATACGTCATATGGTATAACGTTACAACGTATTACGTTACATAGTATAATGTTATATGGTAAAACGTTATAACGTATTACATTATATGGTATAACGTTATAACGTATTACGTTATATAGTGTAGCGGTAGAACGTATTACGTTATAACATAATACGTTCAATGGTATAACGATATAATGTATAAAGTTATAACGTATTACGTTATATATTATTACGTTGTATGGTATAACGTTGTAACGTAATACGTTATATGGTATAACGTTATAACGTATCACGATATATAGTATAGCGTTATATGGTAAAACGTTATAACGTATTACGATATATAGTATAGAGTTATACGGTAAAACGTTATAATGTACTACGTTATATAGTATAACGTTGTATGGTATAACGTTATAACGTAATACAGTATGGTATAACGTTAATTGCCCAATTCCGGTTTCATATTTACAGAACTGATATGACGTATTACGTTATATGGTATAACGTTATTACGTATTACGTTATGTAGTATAACGTTATATGGTAAAACGTTTTAACGTATTACGTTACATAGTATAGTGTTATATTATATAACGTCATAACGTATTACGATATATAGTATAACGTTATATGGTATAACGTTGTAACGCAATACGTTATATGGTATAACGTTAATAGGCCAATTCCGGTTTCATATTTACAGAACTGATATAACGTATTACGTTATATGGTATAACGTTATAACGTCTTACGTTATATGGTACAACGTTACAACGTATTACGTTACATAGTATAATGTTATATGGTAAAACGTTATAACGTATTACGTTACATATATAACGTTATAACGTATTACGTTATATAGTGTAGCGGTAGAACGTATTACGTTATAACATAATACGTTCAATGGTATAACGATATAATGTATAATGTCATAACGTATTACGTCATATATTATTACGTTGTGTGGTATAACGTTGTAACGTAATACGTTATATGGTATAACTTTATAACGTATTACGATATGTAGTATAGCGTTATATGGTAAAACGTTATAACGTACTACGTTATATAGAATAACGTTGTATGGTATAACGTTATAACGTAATACGTTATATGGTATAACATTAATAGGACAATTCCGGTTTCATATTTACAGAACTGATATACCGTATTGGGTTATATGGTATAACGTTATAACGTATTACCATATATAGTATAACGTTATATGGTATAACGTATTACCATATATAGTATAACGTTATATGGTATAACGTTGTAACGTATTACGTTATATGGTATAACGTTATAACTTATTACTTTATATAGTATAACGTTATATGGTAAAACGTTATAACGTAATACGTCATATGGAATAACGTTAATAGTCCAATTCCGGTTTCATATTTACAGAACTGATATAACGTATTACGTTACATGGTATAACGTTATAACGAATTACGTTATATAGTATAACGTTATATGGTGAAACGTTTTAACGTATTACGTTACATAGTATAGTGTTATATTATATAACGTCATAACGTATTACGTTATATAGAATAACGTTGTATGGTATAACGTTATAACGTAATACGTCATATGGTATAACGTTAATAGTCCAATTCCGGTTTCATATTTACAGAACTGATATAACGTATTACGTTACATGGTATAACGTTATAACGAATTACGTTATATAGTATAACGTTATATGGTATAACGTATTACCATATATAGTATAACGTTATATGGTATAACGTTGTAACGTATTACGTTATATGGTATAACGTTATAAATTATTACTTTATATAGTATAACGTTATATGGTAAAACGTTATAACGTATTACGTTATGTAGTATAACGTGGCATGGTATAACGTTATAACGTAGTACGTCATATGGTATAACGTTAATAGTCCAATTCCGGTTTCATATTTACAGAACTGATATAACGTATTACGCTACATATATAACGTTATAACGTATTACGTTATATAGTGTAGCGGTAGAACGTATTACGTTATAACATAATACGTTCAATGGTATAACGATATAATGTATAATGTCATAACGTATTACGTTATATATTATTACGTTGTATGGTATAACGTTGTAACGTAATACGTTATATGGTATAACGTTATAACGTATTACGATATGTAGTATAGCGTTATATGGTAAAACGTTATAACGTACTACGTTATATAGTATAACGTTAATTGCCCAATTCCGGTTTCATATTTACAGAACTGATATGACGTATTACGTTATATGGTATAACGTTAATAGGCCAATTCCGGTTTCATATTTACAGAACTGATATAACGTATTACGTTACATGGTATAACGATATAACGTATTACGTTATATAGTATAACGTTATGTGGTAAAACGCTATAACGTACTACGTTATATAGTATAACGTTGTATGGTATAACGTTATAACGTACTACGTCATATGGTATAACGTTAATAGGCCAATTCCGGTTTCATATTTACAGAACTGATATAACGTATTGCGTTACATGGTATAACGTTATAACGTATTACGTTATATAGTGTAGCGGTAGAACGTATTACGTTATAACATACTACGTTCAATTTTATAACGATATAATGTATAAAGTTATAACGTATTACGTTATATATTATTACGTTGTATGGTATAACGTTGTAACGTAATACGTTATATGGTATAACGTTATAACGTATCACGATATGTAGAATAGCGTTATATGGTAAAACGCTATAACGTACTACGTTATATAGTATAACGTTGTATGGTATAACGTTATTACGTAATACGTTATATGGTATAACGTTAATAGGCCAATTCCGGTTTCATATTTACAGAACTGATATAACGTATTACGTTATATGGTATAACGTTATAACTTATTACTTTATATAGTATAACGTTATATGGTAAAACGTTATAACGTATTACATTATATGGTAAAACGTTATAACGTAGTACGTTATATAGTATAACGTTGCATGGTATAACGTTATAACGTAATACGTTATATGGTATAACATTAATAGGACAATTCCGGTTTCATATATACAGAACTGATATACCGTATTAGGTTATATGGTATAACGTTATAACGTATTACGATATATAGTATAGAGTTATACGGTAAAACGTTATAATGTACTACGTTATATAGTATAACGTTGTATGGTATAACGTTATAACGTAATACAGTATGGTATAACGTTAATTGCCCAATTCCGGTTTCATATTTACAGAACTGATATGACGTATTACGTTATATGGTATAACGTTATTACGTATTACGTTATGTAGTATAACGTTATATGGTAAAACGTTTTAACGTATTACGTTACATAGTATAGTGTTATATTATATAACGTCATAACGTATTACGTTATATAGTATAACGTTATATGGTATAACGTTATAACGTAATACGTCATATGGTATAACGTTAATAGTCCAATTCCGGTTTCATATTTACAGAACTGATATAACGTATTACGTTACATGGTATAACGTTATAACGAATTACGTTATATAGTATAACGTTATATGGTAAAACGTTTTAACGTATTACGTTACATAGTATAGTGTTATATTATATAACGTCATAACGTATTACGTTATATAGAATAACGTTGTATGGTATAACGTTATAACGTAATACGTCATATGGTATAACGTTAATAGTCCAATTCCGGTTTCATATTTACAGAACTGATATAACGTATTACGTTACATGGTATAACGTTATAACGAATTACGTTATATAGTATAACGTTATATGGTATAACGTATTACCATATATAGTATAACGTTATATGGTATAACGTTGTAACGTATTACGTTATATGGTATAACGTTATAAATTATTACTTTATATAGTATAACGTTATATGGTAAAACGTTATAACGTATTACGTTATATAGTATAACGTGGCATGGTATAACGTTATAACGTAGTACGTCATATGGTATAACGTTAATAGTCCAATTCCGGTTTCATATTTACAGAACTGATATAACGTATTACGCTACATATATAACGTTATAACGTATTACGTTATATAGTGTAGCGGTAGAACGTATTACGTTATAACATAATACGTTCAATGGTATAACGATATAATGTATAATGTCATAACGTATTACGTTATATATTATTACGTTGTATGGTATAACGTTTTAACGTAATACGTTATATGGTATAACGTTATAACGTATTACGATATGTAGTATAGCGTTATATGGTAAAACGTTATAACGTACTACGTTATATAGTATAACGTTAATTGCCCAATTCCGGTTTCATATTTACAGAACTGATATGACGTATTACGTTATATGGTATAACGTTAATAGGCCAATTCCGGTTTCATATTTACAGAACTGATATAACGTATTACGTTACATGGTATAACGATATAACGTATTACGTTATATAGTATAACGTTATGTGGTAAAACGCTATAACGTACTACGTTATATAGTATAACGTTGTATGGTATAACGTTATAACGTACTACGTCATATGGTATAACGTTAATAGGCCAATTCCGGTTTCATATTTACAGAACTGATATAACGTATTGCGTTACATGGTATAACGTTATAACGTATTACGTTATATAGTGTAGCGGTAGAACGTATTACGTTATAACATACTACGTTCAATTTTATAACGATATAATGTATAAAGTTATAACGTATTACGTTATATATTATTACGTTGTATGGTATAAGGTTGTAACGTAATACGTTATATGGTATAACGTTATAACGTATCACGATATGTAGAATAGCGTTATATGGTAAAACGCTATAACGTACTACGTTATATAGTATAACGTTGTATGGTATAACGTTATAACGTAATACGTTATATGGTATAACGTTAATAGGACAATTCCGGTTTCATATTTACAGAACTGATATAACGTATTACGTTATATGGTATAACGTTATAACTTATTACTTTATATAGTATAACGTTATATGGTAAAACGTTATAACGTATTACGATATATAGTATAACGTTAAAGGGTATAACGTTATAACGTAATGCATTATATGGTATAATATATAATTATATAGCATAACGTTGTATGGTATAACGTTATAACGTAATACGTCATATGGTATAACGTTACAACGTATTACGTTACATAGTATAATGTTATATGGTAAAACGTTATAACGTATTACATTATATGGTATAACGTTATAACGTATTACGTTATATAGTGTAGCGGTAGAACGTATTACGTTATAACATAATACGTTCAATGGTATAACGATATAATGTATAAAGTTATAACGTATTACGTTATATATTATTACGTTGTATGGTATAACGTTGTAACGTAATACGTTATATGGTATAACGTTATAACGTATCACGATATATAGTATAGCGTTATATGGTAAAACGTTATAACGTAGTACGTTATATAGTATAACGTTGCATGGTATAACGTTATAACGTAATACGTTATATGGTATAACATTAATAGGACAATTCCGGTTTCATATATACAGAACTGATATACCGTATTAGGTTATATGGTATAATGTTATAACGTATTACGATATATAGTATAACGTTATATGGTATAACGATATAACGTAATACGTTATATGGTATAACATTAATAGGACAATTCCAGTTTCATATTTACAGAACTGATATACCGTATTAGGTTATATGGTATAACGTTATAACGTATTACGATATATAGTATGGAGTTATACGGTAAAACGTTATAATGTACTACGTTATATAGTATAACGTTGTATGGTATAACGTTATAACGTAATACAGTATGGTATAACGTTAATTGCCCAATTCCGGTTTCATATTTACAGAACTGATATGACGTATTACGTTATATGGTATAACGTTATTACGTATTACGTTATGTAGTATAACGTTATATGGTAAAACGTTTTAACGTATTACGTTACATAGTATAGTGTTATATTATATAACGTCATAACGTATTACGTTATATAGTATAACGTGGCATGGTATAACGTTATAACGTAATACGTCATATGGTATAACGTTAATAGTCCAATTCCGGTTTCATATTTACAGAACTGATATAACGTATTACGTTACATGGTATAACGTTATAACGAATTACGTTATATAGTATAACGTTATATGGTAAAACGATATAACGTACTACGTTATATAGTATAACGTTGTATGTTATAACGTTATAACGTAATACATTATGGTATAACGTTAATTGCCCAATTCCTGTTTCATATTTACAGAACTGATATAACGTATTACGTTATATGGTATAACGTTATAACGTCTTACGTTATATGGTACAACGTTACAACGTATTACGTTACATAGTATAATGTTATATGGTAAAACGTTATAACGTGTTACATTATATGGTATAACGTTATAACGTATTACGTTATATAGTGTAGCAGTAGAACGTATTACGTTATAACATAATACGTTCAATGGTATAACGATATAATGTATAATGTCATAACGTATTACGATATATAGTATAACGTTGTATGGTATAACGTTATAACGTAATACGTTATATGGTATAATATATAATTATATAGTATAACGTTGTATGGTATAACGTTATAACGTAATACGTTGTATGGTACAACGTTATAACGTAATACGTTATATGGTATAACGTTAATTGCCCAATTCCGGTTTCATATTTACAGAACTGATATGACGTATTACGTTATATGGTATAACGTTAATAGGCCAATTCCGGTTTCATATTTACAGAACTGATATAACGTATTACGTTACATGGTATAACGTTATAACGTATTACGTTATATATTATTACGTTGTATGGTATAACGTTGTAACGTAATACGTTATATGGTATAACGTTATAACGTATCACGATATATAGTATAGCGTTATAAGGTAAAACGTTATAACGTAGTACGTTATATAGTATAACGTTGCATGGTATAACGTTATAACGTAATACGTTATATGGTATAACATTAATAGGACAATTCCGGTTTCATATTTACAGAACTGATATGACGTATTACGTTATATGGTATAACGTTAATAGGCCAATTCCGGTTTCATATTTACAGAACTGATATAACGTATTACGTTACATGGTATAACGATATAACGTATTACGTTATATAGTGTAGCGGTAGAACGTATTACGTTATAACATAATACGTTCAATGTTATAACGATATAATGTATAAAGTTATAACGTATTACGTTATATATTATTACGTTGTATGGTATAACGTTGTAACGTAATACGTGATATGGTATAACGTTATAACGTATCACGATATGTAGTATAGCGTTATATGGTAAAACGTTATAAAGTAGTACGTTATATAGTATAACGTTGTATGGTATAACGTTATAACGTAATACATTATATGGTATAACATTAATAGGACAATTCCGGTTTCATATTTACAGAACTGATATACCGTATTAGGTTATATGGTATAACGTTATAACGTATTACCATATATAGTATAACGTTATATGGTATAACGTTGTAACGTATTACGTTATATGGTATAACGTTATAACTTATTACTTTATATAGTATAACGTTATATGGTAAAACGTTATAACGTATTACGTTATATAGTATAACGTGGCATGGTATAACGTTATAACGTAATACGTCATATGGTATAACGTTAATAGTCCAATTCCGGTTTCATATTTACAGAACTGATATAACGTATTACGTTACATATATAACGTTATAACGTATTACGTTATATAGTGTAGCGGTAGAACGTATTACGTTATAACATAATACGTTCAATGGTATAACGATATAATGTATAAAGTTATAACATATTACGTTATATATTATTACGTTGTTTGGTATAACGTTGTAACGTAATACGTTATATGGTATAACGTTATAACGTATGACGATATATAGTATAGCGTTATATGGTAAAACGTTATAACGTATTACGTTATACAGTGTAGCGGTAGAACGTATTACGTTATAACATACTACGTTCAATTTTATAACGATATAATGTATAAAGTTATAACGTATTACGTTATATATTATTACGTTGTATGGTATAACGTTGTAACGTAATACGTTATATGGTATAACGTTATAACGTATCACGATATGTAGAATAGCGTTATATGGTAAAACGCTATAACGTACTACGTTATATAGTATAACGTTGTATGGTATAACGTTATAACGTAATACGTTATATGGTATAACGTTAATAGGCCAATTCCGGTTTCATATTTACAGAACTGATATAACGTATTACGTTATATGGTATAACGTTATAACTTATTACTTTATATAGTATAACGTTATATGGTAAAACGTTATAACGTATTACGATATATAGTATAACGTTATATGGTATAACGTTATAACGTAATGCATTATATGGTATAATATATAATTATATAGCATAACGTTGTATGGTATAACGTTATAACGTAATACGTCATATGGTATAACGTTACAACGTATTACGTTACATAGTATAATGTTATATGGTAAAACGTTATAACGTATTACATTATATGGTATAACGTTATAACGTATTACGTTATATAGTGTAGCGGTAGAACGTATTACGTTATAACATAATACGTTAAATGGTATAACGATATAATGTATAAAGTTATAACGTATTACGTTATATATTATTACGTTGTATGGTATAACGTTGTAACGTAATACGTTATATGGTATAACGTTATAACGTATCACGATATATAGTATAGCGTTATATGGTAAAACGTTATAACGTATTACGATATATAGTATAGAGTTATACGGTAAAACGTTATAATGTACTACGTTATATAGTATAACGTTGTATGGTATAACGTTATAACGTAATACAGTATGGTATAACGTTAATTGCCCAATTCCGGTTTCATATTTACAGAACTGATATGACGTATTACGTTATATGGTATAACGTTATTACGTATTACGTTATGTAGTATAACGTTATATGGTAAAACGCTTTAACGTATTACGTTACATAGTATAGTGTTATATTATATAACGTCATAACGTATAACGATATATAGTATAACGTTATATGGTATAACGTTGTAACGCAATACGTTATATGGTATAACGTTAATAGGCCAATTCCGGTTTCATATTTACAGAACTGATATAACGTATTACGTTATATGGTATAACGTTATAACGTCTTACGTTATATGGTACAACGTTACAACGTATTACGTTACATAGTATAATGTTATATGGTAAAACGTTATAACGTATTACGTTACATATATAACGTTATAACGTATTACGTTATATAGTGTAGCGGTAGAACGTATTACGTTATAACATAATACGTTCAATGGTATAACGATATAATGTATAATGTCATAACGTATTACGTCATATATTATTACGTTGTGTGGTATAACGTTGTAACGTAATACGTTATATGGTATAACTTTATAACGTATTACGATATGTAGTATAGCGTTATATGGTAAAACGTTATAACGTACTACGTTATATAGAATAACGTTGTATGGTATAACGTTATAACGTAATACGTTATATGGTATAACATTAATAGGACAATTCTGGTTTCATATTTACAGAACTGATATACCGTATTAGGTTATATGGTATAACGTTATAACGTATTACCATATATAGTATAACGTTATATGGTATAACGTATTACCATATATAGTATAACGTTATATGGTATAACGTTGTAACGTATTACGTTATATGGTATAACGTTATAACTTATTACTTTATATAGTATAACGTTATATGGTAAAACGTTATAACGTATTACGTTATATAGTATAACGTGGCATGGTATAACGTTATAACGTAGTACGTCATATGGTATAACGTTAATAGTCCAATTCCGGTTTCATATTTACAGAACTGATATAACGTATTACGCTACATATATAACGTTATAACGTATTACGTTATATAGTGTAGCGGTAGAACGTATTACGTTATAACATAATACGTTCAATGGTATAACGATATAATGTATAATGTCATAACGTATTACGTTATATATTATTACGTTGTATGGTATAACGTTGTAACGTAATACGTTATATGGTATAACGTTATAACGTATTACGATATGTAGTATAGCGTTATATGGTAAAACGTTATAACGTACTACGTTATATAGTATAACGTTAATTGCCCAATTCCGGTTTCATATTTACAGAACTGATATGACGTATTACGTTATATGGTATAACGTTAATAGGCCAATTCCGGTTTCATATTTACAGAACTGATATAACGTATTACGTTACATGGTATAACGATATAACGTATTACGTTATATAGTATAACGTTATGTGGTAAAACGCTATAACGTACTACGTTATATAGTATAACGTTGTATGGTATAACGTTATAACGTACTACGTCATATGGTATAACGTTAATAGGCCAATTCCGGTTTCATATTTACAGAACTGATATAACGTATTGCGTTACATGGTATAACGTTATAACGTATTACGTTATATAGTGTAGCGGTAGAACGTATTACGTTATAACATACTACGTTCAATTTTATAACGATATAATGTATAAAGTTATAACGTATTACGTTATATATTATTACGTTGTATGGTATAACGTTGTAACGTAATACGTTATATGGTATAACGTTATAACGTATCACGATATGTAGAATAGCGTTATATGGTAAAACGCTATAACGTACTACGTTATATAGTATAACGTTGTATGGTATAACGTTATAACGTAATACGTTATATGGTATAACGTTAATAGGCCAATTCCGGTTTCATATTTACAGAACTGATATAACGTATTACGTTATATGGTATAACGTTATAACTTATTACTTTATATAGTATAACGTTATATGGTAAAACGTTATAACGTATTACGATATATAGTATAACGTTATATGGTATAACGTTATAACGTAATGCATTATATGGTATAATATATAATTATATAGCATGACGTTGTATGGTATAACGTTATAACGTAATACGTCATATGGTATAACGTTACAACGTATTACGTTACATAGTATAATGTTATATGGTAAAACGTTATAACGTATTACATTATATGGTATAACGTTATAACGTATTACGTTATATAGTGTAGCGGTAGAACGTATTACGTTATAACATAATACGTTCAATGGTATAACGATATAATGTATAAAGTTATAACGTATTACGTTATATATTATTACGTTGTATGGTATAACGTTGTAACGTAATACGTTATATGGTATAACGTTATAACGTATCACGATATATAGTATAGCGTTATATGGTAAAACGTTATAATGTATTACGATATATAGTATAGAGTTATACGGTAAAACGTTATAATGTACTACGTTATATAGTATAACGTTGTATGGTATAACGTTATAACGTAATACAGTATGGTATAACGTTCATTGCCCAATTCCGGTTTCATATTTACAGAACTGATATGACGTATTACGTTATATGGTATAACGTTATTACGTATTACGTTATGTAGTATAACGTTATATGGTAAAACGTTTTAACGTATTACGTTACATAGTATAGTGTTATATTATATAACGTCATAACGTATTACGATATATAGTATAACGTTATATGGTATAACGTTGTAACGCAATACGTTATATGGTATAACGTTAATAGGCCAATTCCGGTTTCATATTTACAGAACTGATATAACGTATTACGTTATATGGTATAACGTTATAACGTCTTACGTTATATGGTACAACGTTACAACGTATTACGTTACATAGTATAATGTTATATGGTAAAACGTTATAACGTATTACGTTACATGTATAACGTTATAACGTATTACGTTATATAGTGTAGCGGTAGAACGTATTACGTTATAACATAATACGTTCAATGGTATAACGATATAATGTATAATGTCATAACGTATTACGTCATATATTATTATGTTGTGTGGTATAACGTTGTAACGTAATACGTTATATGGTATAACTTTATAACGTATTACGATATGTAGTATAGCGTTATATGGTAAAACGTTATAACGTACTACGTTATATAGAATAACGTTGTATGGTATAACGTTATAACGTAATACGTTATATGGTATAACATTAATAGGACAATTCCGGTTTCATATTTACAGAACTGATATACCGTATTAGGTTATATGGTATAACGTTATAACGTATTACCATATATAGTATAACGTTATATGGTATAACGTATTACCATATATAGTATAACGTTATATGGTATAACGTTGTAACGTATTACGTTATATGGTATAACGTTATAACTTATTACTTTATATAGTATAACGTTATATGGTAAAACGTTATAACGTATTACGTTATATAGTATAACGTGGCATGGTATAACGTTATAACGTAGTACGTCATATGGTATAACGTTAATAGTCCAATTCCGGTTTCATATTTACAGAACTGATATAACGTATTACGCTACATATATAACGTTATAACGTATTACGTTATATAGTGTAGCGGTAGAACGTATTACGTTATAACATAATACGTTCAATGGTATAACGATATAATGTATAATGTCATAACGTATTACGTTATATATTATTACGTTGTATGGTATAACGTTGTAACGTAATACGTTATATGGTATAACGTTATAACGTATTACGATATGTAGTATAGCGTTATATGGTAAAACGTTATAACGTACTACGTTATATAGTATAACGTTAATTGCCCAATTCCGGTTTCATATTTACAGAACTGATATGACGTATTACGTTATATGGTATAACGTTAATAGGCCAATTCCGGTTTCATATTTACAGAACTGATATAACGTATTACGTTACATGGTATAACGATAGAACGTATTACGTTATATAGTATAACGTTATGTGGTAAAACGCTATAACGTACTACGTTATATAGTATAACGTTGTATGGTATAACGTTATAACGTACTACGTCATATGGTATAACGTTAATAGGCCAATTCCGGTTTCATATTTACAGAACTGATATAACGTATTGCGTTACATGGTATAACGTTATAGCGAATTACGTTATATAGTATAACGTTATATGGTAAAACGATATAACGTACTACGTTATATAGTATAACGTTGTATGGTATAAAGTTATAACGTAATACGTTATATGGTATAACGTTAATGGGCCATTTCCGGTTTCATATTTACAGAACTGATATAACTTATTACGTTATATGGTTTAACGTTATAACGTCTTACGTTATATGGTACAACGTTACAACGTATTACGCTACATAGTATAATGTTATATGGTAAAACGTTATAACGTATTACATTATATGGTATAACGTTATAACGTATTACGTTATATAGTGTAGCAGTAGAACGTATTACGTTATAACATAATACGTTCAATGGTATAACGATATAATGTATAATGTCATAACGTATTACGTTATATATTATTACGTTGTATGGTATAACGTTGTAACGTAATACGTTATATGGTATAACGTTAATAGGCCAATTCCGGTTTCATATTTACAGAACTGATATAACGTATTACGTTATATGGTATAACGTTATAACGTCTTACGTTATATGGTACAACGTTACAACGTATTACGTTACATAGTATAATGTTATATGGTAAAACGTTATAACGTATTACATTATATGGTATAACGTTGTAACGTATTACGTTATATAGTGTAGCAGTAGAACGTTATACGTTATAACATAATACGTTCAATGGTATAACGATATAATATATAATGTCATAACGTATTACGTTATATATTATTACGTTGTATGGTATAACGTTGTAACGTAATACGTTAAATGGTATAACGTTATAACGTATTACGATATGTAGTATAGCGTTATATGGTAAAACGTTAAACGTACTATGTTATATAGTATAACGTTGTATGGTATAACGTTGTAACGTAATACGTTATATGGAATAACATTAATAGGACAATTTCGGTTTCATATTTACATAACTGATATACCGTATTAGGTTATATGGTATAACGTTATAACGTATTACGATATATAGTATAACGTTATATGGTATAACGTTGTAACGTAATACGTTATATGGTATAACGTTAATAGGCCAATTCCGGTTTCATATTTACAGAACTGATATAACGTATTACGTTATATGGTATAACGTTATAACGCCTTACGTTATATGGTACAACGTTACAACGTTTTACGTTACATAGTATAACGTTGTATGGTATAACGTTATAACGTAATACGTTGTATGGTATAACGTTATAACGTAATACGTTATATGGTATAACGTTAATTGCCCAATTCCGGTTTCATATTTACAGAACTGATATGACGTATTACGTTATATGGTATACCGTTAATAGGCCAATTCCGGTTTCATATTTACAGAACTGATATAACGTATTGCGTTACATGGTATAACGTTATAACGTATTACGTTATATAGTGTAGCGGTAGAACGTATTACGTTATAACATAATACGTTCAATTTTATAACGATATAATGTATAAAGTTATAACGTATTACGTTATATATTATTACGTTGTATGGTATAACGTTGTAACGTAATGCGTGATATGGTATAACGTTATAACGTATTACGATATATAGTATAGAGTTATACGGTAAAACGTTATAATGTACTACGTTATATAGTATAACGTTGTATGGTATAACGTTATAACGTAATACATTATATGGTATAACATTAATTGGACAATTCCGGTTTCATATTTACAGAACTGATATACCATATTAGGTTATATGGTATAACGTTATAACGTATTACGATATATAGTATAGAGTTATACGGTAAAACGTTATAATGTACTACGTTATATAGTATAACGTTGTATGGTATAACGTTATAACGTAATACATTATGGTATAACGTTAATTGCCCAATTCCTGTTTCATATTTACAGAACTGATATGACGTATTACGTTATATGGTATAACGTTATTACGTATTACGTTATGTAGTATAACGTTATATGGTAAAACGTTTTAACGTATTACGTTACACAGTATAGTGTTATATGGTATAAGGTTATAACGTATTACGTTATATAGTATAACGTGGCATGGTATAACGTTATAACGTAATACGTCATATGGTATAACGTTAATAGTCCAATTCCCGTTTCATATTTACAGAACTGATATAACGTATTACGTTACATATATAACGTTATAACGTATTACGTTATATAGTGTAGCGGTAGAACGTATTACGTTATAACATAATACGTTCAATGGTATAACGATATAATGTATAATGTCATAACGTATTACGTCATATATTATTACGTTGTGTGGTATAACGTTGTAACGTAATACGTTATATGGTATAACTTTATAACGTATTACGATATGTAGTATAGCGTTATATGGTAAAACGTTATAACGTACTACGTTATATAGAATAACGTTGTATGGTATAACGCTATAACGTAATACGTTATATGGTATAACATTAATAGGACAATTCCGGTTTCATATTTACAGAACTGATATGACGAATTACGTTATATGGTATAACGTTAATAGGCCAATTCCGGTTTCATATTTACAGAACTGATATAACGTATTACGTTACATGGTATAACGATATAACGTATTACGTTATATAGTATAACGTTATGTGGTAAAACGCTATAACGTACAACGTTATATAGTATAACGTTGTATGGTATAACGTTATAACGTACTACGTCATATGGTATAATGTTAATGGGCCAATTCCGGTTTCATATTTACAGAACTGATATAACGTATTACGTTATATGGTATAACGTTATAACGTATTACGTTATATAGTGTAGCGGTAGAACGTATTACGTTACATAGTATAATGTTATATGGTAAAACGTTATAACGTATTACATTATATGGTATAACGTTATAACGTATTACGTTATATAGTGTAGCAGTAGAACGTATTACGTTATAACATAATACGTTCAATGGTATAACGATATAATGTATAATGTCATAACGTATTACGTTATATATTATTACGTTGTATGGTATAACGTTGTAACGTAATACGTTATATGGTATAACGTTAATAGGCCAATTCCGGTTTCATATTTACAGAACTGATATAACGTATTACGTTATATGGTATAACGTTATAACGTCTTACGTTATATGGTACAACGTTACAACGTATTACGTTACATAGTATAATGTTATATGGTAAAACGTTATAACGTATTACGTTACATATATAACGTTATAACGTATTACGTTATATAGTGTAGCGGTAGAACGTATTACGTTATAACATAATACGTTCAATGGTATAACGATATAATGTATAATGTCATAACGTATTACGTCATATATTATTACGTTGTGTGGTATAACGTTGTAACGTAATACGTTATATGGTATAACTTTATAACGTATTACGATATGTAGTATAGCGTTATATGGTAAAACGTTATAACGTACTACGTTATATAGAATAACGTTGTATGGTATAACGTTATAACGTAATACGTTATATGGTATAACATTAATAGGACAATTCCGGTTTCATATTTACAGAACTGATATACCGTATTAGGTTATATGGTATAACGTTATAACGTATTACCATATATAGTATAACGTTATATGGTATAACGTATTACCATATATAGTATAACGTTATATGGTATAACGTTGTAACGTATTACGTTATATGGTATAACGTTATAACTTATTACTTTATATAGTATAACGTTATATGGTAAAACGTTATAACGTATTACGTTATATAGTATAACGTGGCATGGTATAACGTTATAACGTAGTACGTCATATGGTATAACGTTAATAGTCCAATTCCGGTTTCATATTTACAGAACTGATATAACGTATTACGCTACATATATAACGTTATAACGTATTACGTTATATAGTGTAGCGGTAGAACGTATTACGTTATAACATAATACGTTCAATGGTATAACGATATAATGTATAATGTCATAACGTATTACGTTATATATTATTACTTTGTATGGTATAACGTTTTAACGTAATACGTTATATGGTATAACGTTATAACGTATTACGATATGTAGTATAGCGTTATATGGTAAAACGTTATAACGTACTACGTTATATAGTATAACGTTAATTGCCCAATTCCGGTTTCATATTTACAGAACTGATATGACGTATTACGTTATATGGTATAACGTTAATAGGCCAATTCCGGTTTCATATTTACAGAACTGATATAACGTGTTACGTTACATGGTATAACGATATAACGTATTACGTTATATAGTATAACGTTATGTGGTAAAACGCTATAACGTACTACGTTATATAGTATAACGTTGTATGGTATAACGTTATAACGTACTACGTCATATGGTATAACGTTAATAGGCCAATTCCGGTTTCATATTTACAGAACTGATATAACGTATTGCGTTACATGGTATAACGTTATAACGTATTACGTTATATAGTGTAGCGGTAGAACGTATTACGTTATAACATACTACGTTCAATTTTATAACGATATAATGTATAAAGTTATAACGTATTACGTTATATATTATTACGTTGTATGGTATAACGTTGTAACGTAATACGTTATATGGTATAACGTTATAACGTATCACGATATGTAGAATAGCGTTATATGGTAAAACGTTATAACGTAGTACGTTATATAGTATAACGTTGCATGGTATAACGTTATAACGAATTACGTTATATAGTATAACGTTATATGGTAAAACGATATAACGTACTACGTTATATAGTATAACGTTGTATGGTATAAAGTTATAACGTAATACGTTATATGGTATAACGTTAATGGGCCATTTCCGGTTTCATATTTACAGAACTGATATAACTTATTACGTTATATGGTATAACGTTATAACGTCTTACGTTATATGGTACAACGTTACAACGTATTACGCTACATAGTATAATGTTATATGGTAAAACGTTATAACGTATTACATTATATGGTATAACGTTATAACGTATTACGTTATATAGTGTAGCAGTAGAACGTATTACGTTATAACATAATACGTTCAATGGTATAACGATATAATGTATAATGTCATAACGTATTACGTTATATATTATTACGTTGTATGGTATAACGTTGTAACGTAATACGTTATATGGTATAACGTTAATAGGCCAATTCCGGTTTCATATTTACAGAACTGATATAACGTATTACGTTATATGGTATAACGTTATAACGTCTTACGTTATATGGTACAACGTTACAACGTATTACGTTACATAGTATAATGTTATATGGTAAAACGTTATAACGTATTACATTATATGGTATAACGTTATAACGTATTACGTTATATAGTGTAGCAGTAGAACGTTATACGTTATAACATAATACGTTCAATGGTATAACGATATAATGTATAAAGTTATAACGTATTACGTTATATATTATTACGTTGTATGGTATAACGTTGTAACGTAATACGTTATATGGTATAACGTTATAACGTATCACGATATATAGTATAGCGTTATATGGTAAAACGTTATAACGTAGTACGTTATTTAGTATAACGTTGCATGGTATAACGTTATAACGTAATACGTTATATGGTATAACATTAATAGGACAATTCCGGTTTCATATATACAGAACTGATATACCGTATTAGGTTATATGGTATAACGTTATAACGTAATACAGTATGGTATAACGTTAATTGCCCAATTCCGGTTTCATATTTACAGAACTGATATGACGTATTACGTTATATGGTATAACGTTATTACGTATTACGTTATGTAGTATAACGTTATATGGTAAAACGTTTTAACGTATTACGTTACATAGTATAGTGTTATATTATATAACGTCATAACGTATTACGTTATATAGTATAACGTGGCATGGTATAACGTTATAACGTAATACGTCATATGGTATAACGTTAATAGTCCAATTCCGGTTTCATATTTACAGAACTGATATAACGTATTACGTTACATGGTATAACGTTATAGCGAATTACGTTATATAGTATAACGTTATATGGTAAAACGATATAACGTACTACGTTATATAGTATAACGTTGTATGGTATAAAGTTATAACGTAATACGTTATATGGTATAACGTTAATGGGCCATTTCCGGTTTCATATTTACAGAACTGATATAACTTATTACGTTATATGGTTTAACGTTATAACGTCTTACGTTATATGGTACAACGTTACAACGTATTACGCTACATAGTATAATGTTATATGGTAAAACGTTATAACGTATTACATTATATGGTATAACGTTATAACGTATTACGTTATATAGTGTAGCAGTAGAACGTATTACGTTATAACATAATACGTTCAATGGTATAACGATATAATGTATAATGTCATAACGTATTACGTTATATATTATTACGTTGTATGGTATAACGTTGTAACGTAATACGTTATATGGTATAACGTTAATAGGCGAATTCCGGTTTCATATTTACAGAACTGATATAACGTATTACGTTATATGGTATAACGTTATAACGTCTTACGTTATATGGTACAACGTTACAACGTATTACGTTACATAGTATAATGTTATATGGTAAAACGTTATAACGTATTACATTATATGGTATAACGTTGTAACGTATTACGTTATATAGTGTAGCAGTAGAACGTTATACGTTATAACATAATACGTTCAATGGTATAACGATATAATATATAATGTCATAACGTATTACGTTATATATTATTACGTTGTATGGTATAACGTTGTAACGTAATACGTTAAATGGTATAACGTTATAACGTATTACGATATGTAGTATAGCGTTATATGGTAAAACGTTAAACGTACTATGTTATATAGTATAACGTTGTATGGTATAACGTTGTAACGTAATACGTTATATGGAATAACATTAATAGGACAATTTCGGTTTCATATTTACATAACTGATATACCGTATTAGGTTATATGGTATAACGTTATAACGTATTACGATATATAGTATAACGTTATATGGTATAACGTTGTAACGTAATACGTTATATGGTATAACGTTAATAGGCCAATTCCGGTTTCATATTTACAGAACTGATATAACGTATTACGTTATATGGTATAACGTTATAACGCCTTACGTTATATGGTACAACGTTACAACGTTTTACGTTACATAGTATAATGTTATATGGTAAAACGTTATAACGTATTACATTATATGGTATAACGTTATAACGTATTACGTTATATAGTGTAGCAGTAGAACGTATTACGTTATAACATAATACGTTCAATGGTATAACGATATAATGTATAATGTCATAACGTGTTACGATATATAGTATAACGTTGTATGGTATAACGTTATAACGTAATACGTTATATGGTATAATATATAATTATATAGTATAACGTTGTATGGTATAACGTTATAACGTAATACGTTGTATGGTATAACGTTATAACGTAATACGTTATATGGTATAACGTTAATTGCCCAATTCCGGTTTCATATTTACAGAACTGATATGACGTATTACGTTATATGGTATAACGTTAATAGGCCAATTCCGGTTTCATATTTACAGAACTGATATAACGTATTGCGTTACATGGTATAACGTTATAACGTATTACGTTATATAGTGTAGCGGTAGAACGTATTACGTTATAACATAATACGTTCAATTTTATAACGATATAATGTATAAAGTTATAACGTATTACGTTATATATTATTACGTTGTATGGTATAACGTTGTAACGTAATGCGTGATATGGTATAACGTTATAACGTATTACGATATATAGTATAGAGTTATACGGTAAAACGTTATAATGTACTACGTTATATAGTATAACGTTGTATGGTATAACGTTATAACGTAATACATTATATGGTATAACATTAATTGGACAATTCCGGTTTCATATTTACAGAACTGATATACCATATTAGGTTATATGGTATAACGTTATAACGTATTACGATATATAGTATAGAGTTATACGGTAAAACGTTATAATGTACTACGTTATATAGTATAACGTTGTATGGTATAACGTTATAACGTAATACATTATGGTATAACGTTAATTGCCCAATTCCTGTTTCATATTTACAGAACTGATATGACGTATTACGTTATATGGTATAACGTTATTACGTATTACGTTATGTAGTATAACGTTATATGGTAAAACGTTTTAACGTATTACGTTACACAGTATAGTGTTATATGGTATAAGGTTATAACGTATTACGTTATATAGTATAACGTGGCATGGTATAACGTTATAACGTAATACGTCATATGGTATAACGTTAATAGTCCAATTCCCGTTTCATATTTACAGAACTGATATAACGTATTACGTTACATATATAACGTTATAACGTATTACGTTATATAGTGTAGCGGTAGAACGTATTACGTTATAACATAATACGTTCAATGGTATAACGATATAATGTATAATGTCATAACGTATTACGTCATATATTATTACGTTGTGTGGTATAACGTTGTAACGTAATACGTTATATGGTATAACTTTATAACGTATTACGATATGTAGTATAGCGTTATATGGTAAAACGTTATAACGTACTACGTTATATAGAATAACGTTGTATGGTATAACGCTATAACGTAATACGTTATATGGTATAACATTAATAGGACAATTCCGGTTTCATATTTACAGAACTGATATGACGAATTACGTTATATGGTATAACGTTAATAGGCCAATTCCGGTTTCATATTTACAGAACTGATATAACGTATTACGTTACATGGTATAACGATATAACGTATTACGTTATATAGTATAACGTTATGTGGTAAAACGCTATAACGTACAACGTTATATAGTATAACGTTGTATGGTATAACGTTATAACGTACTACGTCATATGGTATAATGTTAATGGGCCAATTCCGGTTTCATATTTACAGAACTGATATAACGTATTGCGTTACATGGTATAACGTTATAACGTATTACGTTATATAGTGTAGCGGTAGAACGTATTACGTTACATAGTATAATGTTATATGGTAAAACGTTATAACGTATTACATTATATGGTATAACGTTATAACGTATTACGTTATATAGTGTAGCAGTAGAACGTATTACGTTATAACATAATACGTTCAATGGTATAACGATATAATGTATAATGTCATAACGTATTACGTTATATATTATTACGTTGTATGGTATAACGTTGTAACGTAATACGTTATATGGTATAACGTTAATAGGCCAATTCCGGTTTCATATTTACAGAACTGATATAACGTATTACGTTATATGGTATAACGTTATAACGTCTTACGTTATATGGTACAACGTTACAACGTATTACGTTACATAGTATAATGTTATATGGTAAAACGTTATAACGTATTACGTTACATATATAACGTTATAACGTATTACGTTATATAGTGTAGCGGTAGAACGTATTACGTTATAACATAATACGTTCAATGGTATAACGATATAATGTATAATGTCATAACGTATTACGTCATATATTATTACGTTGTGTGGTATAACGTTGTAACGTAATACGTTATATGGTATAACTTTATAACGTATTACGATATGTAGTATAGCGTTATATGGTAAAACGTTATAACGTACTACGTTATATAGAATAACGTTGTATGGTATAACGTTATAACGTAATACGTTATATGGTATAACATTAATAGGACAATTCCGGTTTCATATTTACAGAACTGATATACCGTATTAGGTTATATGGTATAACGTTATAACGTATTACCATATATAGTATAACGTTATATGGTAAAACGTTATAACGTATTACGTTATATAGTATAACGTGGCATGGTATAACGTTATAACGTAGTACGTCATATGGTATAACGTTAATAGTCCAATTCCGGTTTCATATTTACAGAACTGATATAACGTATTACGCTACATATATAACGTTATAACGTATTACGTTATATAGTGTAGCGGTAGAACGTATTACGTTATAACATAATACGTTCAATGGTATAACGATATAATGTATAATGTCATAACGTATTACGTTATATATTATTACGTTGTATGGTATAACGTTTTAACGTAATACGTTATATGGTATAACGTTATAACGTATTACGATATGTAGTATAGCGTTATATGGTAAAACGTTATAACGTACTACGTTATATAGTATAACGTTAATTGCCCAATTCCGGTTTCATATTTACAGAACTGATATGACGTATTACGTTATATGGTATAACGTTAATAGGCCAATTCCGGTTTCATATTTACAGAACTGATATAACGTGTTACGTTACATGGTATAACGATATAACGTATTACGTTATATAGTATAACGTTATGTGGTAAAACGCTATAACGTACTACGTTATATAGTATAACGTTGTATGGTATAACGTTATAACGTACTACGTCATATGGTATAACGTTAATAGGCCAATTCCGGTTTCATATTTACAGAACTGATATAACGTATTGCGTTACATGGTATAACGTTATAACGTATTACGTTATATAGTGTAGCGGTAGAACGTATTACGTTATAACATACTACGTTCAATTTTATAACGATATAATGTATAAAGTTATAACGTATTACGTTATATATTATTACGTTGTATGGTATAACGTTGTAACGTAATACGTTATATGGTATAACGTTATAACGTATCACGATATGTAGAATAGCGTTATATGGTAAAACGTTATAACGTAGTACGTTATATAGTATAACGTTGCATGGTATAACGTTATAACGAATTACGTTATATAGTATAACGTTATATGGTAAAACGATATAACGTACTACGTTATATAGTATAACGTTGTATGGTATAAAGTTATAACGTAATACGTTATATGGTATAACGTTAATGGGCCATTTCCGGTTTCATATTTACAGAACTGATATAACTTATTACGTTATATGGTATAACGTTATAACGTCTTACGTTATATGGTACAACGTTACAACGTATTACGCTACATAGTATAATGTTATATGGTAAAACGTTATAACGTATTACATTATATGGTATAACGTTATAACGTATTACGTTATATAGTGTAGCAGTAGAACGTATTACGTTATAACATAATACGTTCAATGGTATAACGATATAATGTATAATGTCATAACGTATTACGTTATATATTATTACGTTGTATGGTATAACGTTGTAACGTAATACGTTATATGGTATAACGTTAATAGGCCAATTCCGGTTTCATATTTACAGAACTGATATAACGTATTACGTTATATGGTATAACGTTATAACGTCTTACGTTATATGGTACAACGTTACAACGTATTACGTTACATAGTATAATGTTATATGGTAAAACGTTATAACGTATTACATTATATGGTATAACGTTATAACGTATTACGTTATATAGTGTAGCAGTAGAACGTTATACGTTATAACATAATACGTTCAATGGTATAACGATATAATATATAATGTCATAACGTATTACGTTATATATTATTACGTTGTATGGTATAACGTTGTAACGTAATACGTTAAATGGTATAACGTTATAACGTATTACGATATGTAGTATAGCGTTATATGGTAAAACGTTAAACGTACTATGTTATATAGTATAACGTTGTATGGTATAACGTTGTAACGTAATACGTTATATGGAATAACATTAATAGGACAATTTCGGTTTCATATTTACATAACTGATATACCGTATTAGGTTATATGGTATAACGTTATAACGTATTACGATATATAGTATAACGTTATATGGTATAACGTTGTAACGTAATACGTTATATGGTATAACGTTAATAGGCCAATTCCGGTTTCATATTTACAGAACTGATATAACGTATTACGTTATATGGTATAACGTTATAACGCCTTACGTTATATGGTACAACGTTACAACGTTTTACGTTACATAGTATATTGTTATATGGTAAAACGTTATAACGTATTACATTATATGGTATAACGTTATAACGTATTACGTTATATAGTGTAGCAGTAGAACGTATTACGTTATAACATAATACGTTCAATGGTATAACGATATAATGTATAATGTCATAACGTGTTACGATATATAGTATAACGTTGTATGGTATAACGTTATAACGTAATACGTTATATGGTATAATATATAATTATATAGTATAACGTTGTATGGTATAACGTTATAACGTAATACGTTGTATGGTATAACGTTATAACGTAATACGTTATATGGTATAACGGTAATTGCCCAATTCCGGTTTCATATTTACAGAACTGATATGACGTATTACGTTATATGGTATAACGTTAATAGGCCAATTCCGGTTTCATATTTACAGAACTGATATAACGTATTGCGTTACATGGTATAACGTTATAACGTATTACGTTATATAGTGTAGCGGTAGAACGTATTACGTTATAACATAATACGTTCAATTTTATAACGATATAATGTATAAAGTTATAACGTATTACGTTATATATTATTACGTTGTATGGTATAACGTTGTAACGTAATGCGTGATATGGTATAACGTTATAACGTATTACGATATATAGTATAGAGTTATACGGTAAAACGTTATAATGTACTACGTTATATAGTATAACGTTGTATGGTATAACGTTATAACGTAATACATTATATGGTATAACATTAATTGGACAATTCCGGTTTCATATTTACAGAACTGATATACCATATTAGGTTATATGGTATAACGTTATAACGTATTACGATATATAGTATAGAGTTATACGGTAAAACGTTATAATGTACTACGTTATATAGTATAACGTTGTATGGTATAACGTTATAACGTAATACATTATGGTATAACGTTAATTGCCCAATTCCTGTTTCATATTTACAGAACTGATATGACGTATTACGTTATATGGTATAACGTTATTACGTATTACGTTATGTAGTATAACGTTATATGGTAAAACGTTTTAACGTATTACGTTACACAGTATAGTGTTATATGGTATAAGGTTATAACGTATTACGTTATATAGTATAACGTGGCATGGTATAACGTTATAACGTAATACGTCATATGGTATAACGTTAATAGTCCAATTCCCGTTTCATATTTACAGAACTGATATAACGTATTACGTTACATATATAACGTTATAACGTATTACGTTATATAGTGTAGCGGTAGAACGTATTACGTTATAACATAATACGTTCAATGGTATAACGATATAATGTATAATGTCATAACGTATTACGTCATATATTATTACGTTGTGTGGTATAACGTTGTAACGTAATACGTTATATGGTATAACTTTATAACGTATTACGATATGTAGTATAGCGTTATATGGTAAAACGTTATAACGTATTACGTTATATAGTATAACGTGGCATGGTATAACGTTATAACGTAATACGTTATATGGTATAACATTAATAGGACAATTCCGGTTTCATATTTACAGAACTGATATGACGTATTACGTTATATGGTATAACGTTAATAGGCCAATTCCGGTTTCATATTTACAGAACTGATATAACGTATTACGTTACATGGTATAACGATATAACGTATTACGTTATATAGTATAACGTTATGTGGTAAAACGCTATAACGTACAACGTTATATAGTATAACGTTGTATGGTATAACGTTATAACGTACTACGTCATATGGTATAATGTTAATGGGCCAATTCCGGTTTCATATTTACAGAACTGATATAACGTATTACGTTATATGGTATAACGTTATAACGTATTACGTTATATAGTGTAGCGGTAGAACGTATTACGTTACATAGTATAATGTTATATGGTAAAACGTTATAACGTATTACATTATATGGTATAACGTTATAACGTATTACGTTATATAGTGTAGCAGTAGAACGTTATACGTTATAACATAATACGTTCAATGGTATAACGATATAATATATAATGTCATAACGTATTACGTTATATATTATTACGTTGTATGGTATAACGTTGTAACGTAATACGTTAAATGGTATAACGTTATAACGTATTACGATATGTAGTATAGCGTTATATGGTAAAACGTTAAACGTACTATGTTATATAGTATAACGTTGTATGGTATAACGTTGTAACGTAATACGTTATATGGAATAACATTAATAGGACAATTTCGGTTTCATATTTACATAACTGATATACCGTATTAGGTTATATGGTATAACGTTATAACGTATTACGATATATAGTATAACGTTATATGGTATAACGTTGTAACGTAATACGTTATATGGTATAACGTTAATAGGCCAATTCCGGTTTCATATTTACAGAACTGATATAACGTATTACGTTATATGGTATAACGTTATAACGCCTTACGTTATATGGTACAACGTTACAACGTTTTACGTTACATAGTATAATGTTATATGGTAAAACGTTATAACGTATTACATTATATGGTATAACGTTATAACGTATTACGTTATATAGTGTAGCAGTAGAACGTATTACGTTATAACATAATACGTTCAATGGTATAACGATATAATGTATAATGTCATAACGTGTTACGATATATAGTATAACGTTGTATGGTATAACGTTATAACGTAATACGTTATATGGTATAATATATAATTATATAGTATAACGTTGTATGGTATAACGTTATAACGTAATACGTTGTATGGTATAACGTTATAACGTAATACGTTATATGGTATAACGTTAATTGCCCAATTCCGGTTTCATATTTACAGAACTGATATGACGTATTACGTTATATGGTATAACGTTAATAGGCCAATTCCGGTTTCATATTTACAGAACTGATATAACGTATTGCGTTACATGGTATAACGTTATAACGTATTACGTTATATAGTGTAGCGGTAGAACGTATTACGTTATAACATAATACGTTCAATTTTATAACGATATAATGTATAAAGTTATAACGTATTACGTTATATATTATTACGTTGTATGGTATAACGTTGTAACGTAATGCGTGATATGGTATAACGTTATAACGTATTACGATATATAGTATAGAGTTATACGGTAAAACGTTATAATGTACTACGTTATATAGTATAACGTTGTATGGTATAACGTTATAACGTAATACATTATATGGTATAACATTAATTGGACAATTCCGGTTTCATATTTACAGAACTGATATACCATATTAGGTTATATGGTATAACGTTATAACGTATTACGATATATAGTATAGAGTTATACGGTAAAACGTTATAATGTACTACGTTATATAGTATAACGTTGTATGGTATAACGTTATAACGTAATACATTATGGTATAACGTTAATTGCCCAATTCCTGTTTCATATTTACAGAACTGATATGACGTATTACGTTATATGGTATAACGTTATTACGTATTACGTTATGTAGTATAACGTTATATGGTAAAACGTTTTAACGTATTACGTTACACAGTATAGTGTTATATGGTATAAGGTTATAACGTATTACGTTATATAGTATAACGTGGCATGGTATAACGTTATAACGTAATACGTCATATGGTATAACGTTAATAGTCCAATTCCCGTTTCATATTTACAGAACTGATATAACGTATTACGTTACATATATAACGTTATAACGTATTACGTTATATAGTGTAGCGGTAGAACGTATTACGTTATAACATAATACGTTCAATGGTATAACGATATAATGTATAATGTCATAACGTATTACGTCATATATTATTACGTTGTGTGGTATAACGTTGTAACGTAATACGTTATATGGTATAACTTTATAACGTATTACGATATGTAGTATAGCGTTATATGGTAAAACGTTATAACGTATTACGTTATATAGTATAACGTGGCATGGTATAACGTTATAACGTAATACGTTATATGGTATAACATTAATAGGACAATTCCGGTTTCATATTTACAGAACTGATATGACGTATTACGTTATATGGTATAACGTTAATAGGCCAATTCCGGTTTCATATTTACAGAACTGATATAACGTATTACGTTACATGGTATAACGATATAACGTATTACGTTATATAGTATAACGTTATGTGGTAAAACGCTATAACGTACAACGTTATATAGTATAACGTTGTATGGTATAACGTTATAACGTACTACGTCATATGGTATAATGTTAATGGGCCAATTCCGGTTTCATATTTACAGAACTGATATAACGTATTACGTTATATGGTATAACGTTATAACGTATTACGTTATATAGTGTAGCGGTAGAACGTATTACGTTACATAGTATAATGTTATATGGTAAAACGTTATAACGTATTACATTATATGGTATAACGTTATAACGTATTACGTTATATAGTGTAGCGGTAGAACGTATTACGTTACATAGTATAATGTTATATGGTAAAACGTTATAACGTATTACATTATATGGTATAACGTTATAACGTATTACGTTATATAGTGTAGCAGTAGAACGTATTACGTTATAACATAATACGTTCAATGATATAACGATATAATGTATAATGTCATAACGTATTACGTTATATATTATTACGTTGTATGGTATAACGTTGTAACGTAATACGTTATATGGTATAACGTTAATAGGCCAATTCCGGTTTCATATTTACAGAACTGATATAACGTATTACGTTATATGGTATAACGTTATAACGTCTTACGTTATATGGTACAACGTTACAACGTATTACGTTACATAGTATAATGTTATATGGTAAAACGTTATAACGTATTACGTTACATATATAACGTTATAACGTATTACGTTATATAGTGTAGCGGTAGAACGTATTACGTTATAACATAATACGTTCAATGGTATAACGATATAATGTATAATGTCATAACGTATTACGTCATATATTATTACGTTGTGTGGTATAACGTTGTAACGTAATACGTTATATGGTATAACTTTATAACGTATTACGATATGTAGTATAGCGTTATATGGTAAAACGTTATAACGTACTACGTTATATAGAATAACGTTGTATGGTATAACGTTATAACGTAATACGTTATATGGTATAACATTAATAGGACAATTCCGGTTTCATATTTACAGAACTGATATACCGTATTAGGTTATATGGTATAACGTTATAACGTATTACCATATATAGTATAACGTTATATGGTATAACGTATTACCATATATAGTATAACGTTATATGGTATAACGTTGTAACGTATTACGTTATATGGTATAACGTTATAACTTATTACTTTATATAGTATAACGTTATATGGTAAAACGTTATAACGTATTACGTTATATAGTATAACGTGGCATGGTATAACGTTATAACGTAGTACGTCATATGGTATAACGTTAATAGTCCAATTCCGGTTTCATATTTACAGAACTGATATAACGTATTACGCTACATATATAACGTTATAACGTATTACGTTATATAGTGTAGCGGTAGAACGTATTACGTTATACCATAATACGTTCAATGGTATAACGATATAATGTATAATGTCATAACGTATTACGTTATATATTATTACGTTGTATGGTATAACGTTTTAACGTAATACGTTATATGGTATAACGTTATAACGTATTACGATATGTAGTATAGCGTTATATGGTAAAACGTTATAACGTACTACGTTATATAGTATAACGTTAATTGCCCAATTCCGGTTTCATATTTACAGAACTGATATGACGTATTACGTTATATGGTATAACGTTAACAGGCCAATTCCGGTTTCATATTTACAGAACTGATATAACGTGTTACGTTACATGGTATAACGATATAACGTATTACGTTATATAGTATAACGTTATGTGGTAAAACGCTATAACGTACTACGTTATATAGTATAACGTTGTATGGTATAACGTTATAACGTACTACGTCATATGGTATAATGTTAATAGGCCAATTCCGATTTCATATTTACAGAACTGATATAACGTATTGCGTTACATGGTATAACGTTATAACGTATTACGTTATATAGTGTAGCGGTAGAACGTATTACGTTATAACATAATACGTTCAATTTTATAACGATATAATGTATAAAGTTATAACGTATTACGTTATATATTATTACGTTGTATGGTATAACGTTGTAACGTAATACGTGATATGGTATAACGTTATAACGTATCACGATATGTAGTATAGCGTTATATGGTAAAACGTTATAAAGTAGTACGTTATATAGTATAACGTTGTATGGTATAACGTTATAACGTAATACATTATATGGTATAAAATTAATAGGACAATTCCGGTTTCATATTTACAGAACTGATATACCGTATTAGGTTATATGGTATAACGTTATAACGTATTACGATATATAGTATAGAGTTATACGGTAAAACGTTATAATGTACTACGTTATATAGTATAACGTTGTATGGTATAACGTTATAACGTAATACGTTATATGGTATAACGTTAATTGCCCAATTCCGGTTTCATATTTACAGAACTGATATGACGTATTACGTTATATGGTATAACGTTAATAGGCCAATTCCGGTTTCATATTTACAGAACTGATATAACGTATTACGTTATATGGTATAACGTTATAACGTCTTACGTTATATGGTACAACGTTACAACGTATTACGTTACATAGTATAATGTTATATGGTAAAACGTTATAACGTATTACATTATATGGTATAACGTTATAACGTATTACGTTATATAGTGTAGCAGTAGAACGTTATACGTTATAACATAATACGTTCAATGGTATAACGATATAATGTATAATGTCATAACGTATTACGTTATATATTATTACGTTGTATGGTATAACGTTGTAACGTAATACGTTAAATGGTATAACGTTATAACGTATTACGATATGTAGTATAGCGTTATATGGTAAAACGTTAAACGTACTATGTTATATAGTATAACGTTGTATGGTATAACGTTATAACGTAATACGTTATATGGTATAACATTAATAGGACAAATTCGGTTTCATATTTACATAACTGATATACCGTATTAGGTTATATGGTATAACGTTATAACGTATTACGATATATATGTCGGAGATGAAAGGAAAGCCGAAGCCGTTCCGTGGAAATTTTGGGAACATCTTCTAGTAGTCTAGCCTGGATTTTATCATAGCTGTAATTGTTAGAGATTTGTGATATCAAGATTGGGTTCGAGGCGACAATTGGTCGCCGAACGTAGCCACGGTCACGGGATGGATGTTTTATCTAACGGAGGTCTGGAGTGGTTGTATGTGTTCTCCGAGAAATGTGGTTGTGGCGGCATGCGACCTCGAGAGCGGGCCTAGCCACGTGTGATGTTGCCTCGGAGGTGCCGATGCAATGGGACATACATTGTATTAGTAATCAAAACTCCAGGCAGAAACTGCCTAGCAACGGCGTTTGGAACTTTCTCGATGCTTCCAACGAGTGTGCCTAGCAACGGCGTTTGGAACCTTCTCGATGCTTCCAAACGGGCATAGAAAACAAAATGCAATCGTACGGGGAGAAAAATCTCCACGAGACTGGCATTCGTCTTGTGACTGCTTTAGAGAGTGACACGTCGTGTTTCTGTGCTTAAGATCAGTCTGCGCTTAGTAAGGAGTCATCCCGTTGATCGTGGATTCGTTTGAACTCAAATTATTGTTTATAACGATTATTAACTTATTGTTTGTAAACCATATTATTCATTGCACTTACTATCCGTTAAACGTATTACTCATTAGCTTTATTATCTATTAGACTTACTAACCGTTCAACTTATTATCCACTAACTTTATTATTTGTTTAATTTATTATTCGTTCAATATATTTTTCGCTAACTTCATTATTTGTTAAGTTTATTATTCTCTAGACTTATTATTTGTTAATCTTTGTAACAGACTTGTGTATAAGTGAAAATATAATCTTAGTTGTGTCAAACAATGGATAACTCACGTGAAGAATTGTCACGCGCCCAAAATTCCAATCTCACCCCGACATCAGAAGTGGGATCAGTGCCGACTATGACAATACAAGAACATATGGCCATCATGCGCGAGTTAATTCAGACGCTGGCGCCGAAGTCAAGTGCGGAACCTAAAAACATCGTGCTACCACGTTTTAACCCCGCGATCGCGGGCGCCGATCCAGCCGCATGGTGCTCGACTGTGGACCTGCTTATGAAGGGTAATCCTCTGCAAGACAGTGCATTAGTTTCTGTTTTAAATAGTGCTCTAGAGGGTCGTGCAGCGCATTGGCTCACGCAGATAGTGACCGGCGAAGGGCTTACCTGGCCAACGTTTAGGGAACTTTTCATTACACGTTTTGGTAGCAAAGATACGGCAACCTCGACGCTAATGAAGACACTCAGGGAACCACCACAAGAGGACGAAAACATGGCTGCGTACGCCATCCGTCTCCGTTCCCTCCTGGAGACGAAGTGGCAAAATGCCACTATGGCTGAAGTAATCAACGCTGTCGTCCTTTATCACCTGAGCTCACGGGATCAGCGCATCGAAGAGATAGCAGCTATGAAGGATATCAAGACCAAGGACCAATTTTTAGACGAAATGAGAGCTACTGCTTTCGCGAAAAGGCCCGTATTTTCGACGAGCGACACCTCCACGGGCCCTGAAGCCAAAAGACACAAGCCGTCGGCCCACCACGTGAAGTGCCTCTACTGTGGTAAACACGGACACAGAATAGCGGAGTGCCGCAGTAGGATGCAGAAAGAGCAGCGAGGAAATACACAACGCCCGGAAGGAAGACGACCGGCAACATCGCCCCAGGTGGTTTGCTTCAAGTGTAAGGCGGAGGGCCATATCGCACCTGATTGTCCGCTACTGCAGCACAAGAAAACCGGCTCCAAGAACGAACGACGAGTCGACTCCTGCATGGTGGAGTCTCCAGCTGGTAGTTTAAGTCATCTGGGTGAGTCGTACCCATTTTGTTTCGATTCCGGAGCTGAATGCTCGTTAATTAAAGAATCTATATCTTCGAAATTTTCTGGCAAACGAACGACTGATGTAGTAGTAATGCGAGGTATAGGAAATACTTGTGTTAACAGTACACTTCAGATCTTGTCCACTGTATGTATTAACGGTTTTACACTGGAGATAACTTTTCATGTCCTTGCTGATAGCCACTTAAAATATGGTATCATGATTGGTCGTGAAATTTTGAGCCAAGGTTTTGACGTGAATATTACACGAAATAGCGTCGATATTTGCAAGACAAAAATGGTTAACGCCTGTAGCAAAGTCGTGGAAGATGCGGTCAACATTAACGAGATCAACACTGATGTAGTTGGTAACGACAAAGATCGATTGATCTCTGTCCTTGAAAAATTCAAAGAGTCATTTATTACGGGTTTCCCGCGGACGCGTGTGAGTACGGGCCAGTTAGAAATTCGGTTGATTGACCCTAATGTCACCGTACAGAGAAGTCCTTACAGACTTAGCGGGGAAGAGCGGAGAATAGTGCGCGAGCGGATAAGTGAACTGATTAGGGCAAAAATTGTAAAACCTAGTAATTCGCCGTTCGCGAGCCCCATGTTACTCGTGAAGAAGAAGGACGGATCGGACAGATTGTGTGTAGATTTCCGGGCGCTAAATAAAAACACGGTCGCGGATCGGTATCCCTTACCCCTTATTGCTGATCAAATCGTGAGATTGCAGAGTGCGAGATACTTTATTAGCTTGGACATGGCCAGTGGATTTCATCAGATCCCTATTCACCCTAACTCCACTGAATATACAGCGTTCGTCACCCCCGACGGTCAGTACGAATATGTAACGATGCCGTTTGGGTTGAAAAATGCACCAGCCGTTTTCCAAAGAGCCATTTTCAAAGCCTTAGGCGACCTTGCTTATTCATACGTCGTAGTTTACCTGGATGACGTCTTAATTATCGCTGACTCGGTAGATCAAGCCCTAGAACGATTGGACATCGTATTAGATACCCTTGTAAAAGCCGGATTCTCTTTTAACTTTTCAAAATGTTCTTTTCTAACGACCTCGGTACTCTATTTGGGTTATGTAATTTGTAACGGAGAAGTTCGCTCCAACCCGGGAAAAATACACGCCTTAAGCTCTTTACCCGCACCGACGACCGTTACACAGCTTCGGCAGTTCATCGGTCTAGCTTCTTATTTTCGAAAATTCGTTCCAAAATTCTCACAAGTAATGAAACCTTTGTATGCACTCACTTCCGGTAACAAGAACATAAATTGGACGGATAAACATGAAAAGATAAGGCAAAAAATAATTTCTATTCTGACCGATGAACCGGTGCTAATGATATTTGATCCCAATTACCCAATAGAGCTACACACCGACGCTAGTTCAGAAGGCTACGGGGCTATCCTAATGCAGAAGGTCGAAGGTAAAAATAGAGTGGTAGAGTATTACAGCAAAAAGACTAGCCCAACGGAATCTAGATATCATTCCTACGAATTAGAAACGTTAGCAGTCGTAAACGCCGTCAAGCATTTTCGCCACTATCTACACGGGCGAGAATTCCTTGTCGTTACTGATTGCAATTCCTTGAAGGCATCCAGCAATAAGGTGCATTTGAATGACAGGATTTACAGGTGGTGGGCTTACCTACAAACTTTTACCTTTGACATTATGTATCGGGAAGGCAGACGAATGGCTCACGTCGATTTTTTTTCGCGGAACCCCGTAGACTCGGATCACCGTACGATCGTCAAAATTGCCGAAAAAGAAATCAATCTGGCCGAAATTTCCGAAGATTGGCTCTTGGCGGAGCAACGTCGCGATCCTCAAATTATGGAAATCGTCGATAAGTTGCGGAACGACGAGCTTGCGGACGACGTTGCGAACACGTACGAATTACGATCCGGCACCCTGTATCGTAAGATACAAAGGAGAGGCAGAACTCTCTGCTTGCCCATTGTCCCAAGAGGCTTTAGGTGGTCCGTGATCAACCATGTGCACCAGTCAATTATGCACTTAGGATGGGATAAAACGCTCGAGAAACTGTACGAGTATTATTGGTTCGAGGGAATGGCGAAATACGTTCGCAAATTCGTCGAGAACTGTCATGCTTGTCGAGTTTCAAAGGCTAGTTCAGGCAAAACACAAGCCGAACTACATCCCACACCTAAGACCAGCATACCTTGGCACACGGTTCACATGGATATCACGGGAAAACTAAGTGGTAAAAGCGACTCGAAGGAATATGTCGTTGTGCTGGTCGACGCCTTCACCAAGTTCGTATATTTGCACCATACCCGTAAGATAGACTCCCTAAATACCATTAAAGCGCTTAAGTCCGCTATATTTTTATTCGGTAACCCCTGCCGGGTAATAGCGGACCAGGGGAGATGCTTTACGGGTAAAGATTTCCAAAGTTTCTGTCAAGATAGGCACATTAAACTCCACTTAATAGCAACCGGTGCTAGTAGGACCAATGGACAGGTAGAGCGTACTATGAGCACCCTAAAAAATATGTTTTCGACGGTAGAAACGACCGGGCGAACGTGGCAAGACGCGATTGGCGAGATACAGTTAGCCTTGAATTGCACCACCAATCGTGTAACTAAGTCAAGTCCTCTGGAGTTATTAATTGGCAAGGCAGCAAGGCCCTACGGTTTAACGTTGTCTGATAGTGTCGAGGAAAAGGAAGTAGACATCTCCAGTGTAAGACAACAGGCGATACGGAACATGGAGACTTGCGCTAGCTATGATAAAGACAGGTTCGACAAAACGAAAGCCAAGATAGTTAGGTTTAACCTTGGTGACTTTGTGTTACGAAAAAATGAGGAAAGGAACCAAACGAAGTTGGACCCGAAATTCAGGGGTCCATTCGTGATAGCAGAGATTTTGGAAGGGGACCGATATACATTAAAGACCTTAGACGGTAAACGGACATACAAGGACAGACATGACAAACTAAGAAAAATGCCAAATAGTTGCGTTCCTGATGAGTTGGACGTCTGCGACGATGACAGCGACGGTGATAATAACGATGCGAGTGCACGGACCTCAGAGGATCATTAATACCACGTCGTGGTCGTACACCCAGTGTGGTGCTCTGCGCGTTCGTAATGCGTCCACTGTGACCCTCTGCGCCTTAGTAATACACCCAGTGTGGTGCTGTGCGCGTTCGTAATACGTCCAGTGAGATGCTCTGCGCGTTCGTAATACGTCCACTGTGACCCTCTGCGCCTTAGTAATACACCCAGTGTGGTGCTGTGCGCGTTCGTAATACGTCCAGTGAGATGCTCTGCGCGTTCGTAATACGTCCACTGTGACTCTCTGCGCGTTCGTAATACGTCCACTGTGACCCTCTGCGCTTTAGTAATACACCCAGTGTGGTGCTCTGCGCGTTCGTAATACGTCCAGTGAGATGTTCTGCGCTTTTGTAATATGTCCAGTGAGATGTTCTGCGCTTTCGTAGTACGCCCAATGTGGTAACACGATCCAACAATCTGAGATTCACCCGTGTACGGAATCGAAAATGATCTGTCGTGTCGTTGCGGTCTGACTGGTGACTCACAGAATGCAACTAGCACTTCGAAATACAAACTATGACACTACCAATTTGAGTTCTCTTTCATTTCTTTGTTTGTTAAACCTTCGAACGGAATCTTGCTGTCAAACTGGAAATTGACTTATTTGGAACATTTAACTGAATGGTAGATAATATTAGTTACAACGAGTCTAATGTTAAAAAAAAAACTCTGTATTTTAGCTACACACGAGGACGTGTGACAGTCAGAATGGCCGTGTCGGAGATGAAAGGAAAGCCGAAGCCGTTCCGTGGAAATTTTGGGAACATCTTCTAGTAGTCTAGCCTGGATTTTATCATAGCTGTAATTGTTAGAGATTTGTGATATCAAGATTGGGTTCGAGGCGACAATTGGTCGCCGAACGTAGCCACGGTCACGGGATGGATGTTTTATCTAACGGAGGTCTGGAGTGGTTGTATGTGTTCTCCGAGAAATGTGGTTGTGGCGGCATGCGACCTCGAGAGCGGGCCTAGCCACGTGTGATGTTGCCTCGGAGGTGCCGATGCAATGGGACATACATTGTATTAGTAATCAAAACTCCAGGCAGAAACTGCCTAGCAACGGCGTTTGGAACTTTCTCGATGCTTCCAACGAGTGTGCCTAGCAACGGCGTTTGGAACCTTCTCGATGCTTCCAAACGGGCATAGAAAACAAAATGCAATCGTACGGGGAGAAAAATCTCCACGAGACTGGCATTCGTCTTGTGACTGCTTTAGAGAGTGACACGTCGTGTTTCTGTGCTTAAGATCAGTCTGCGCTTAGTAAGGAGTCATCCCGTTGATCGTGGATTCGTTTGAACTCAAATTATTGTTTATAACGATTATTAACTTATTGTTTGTAAACCATATTATTCATTGCACTTACTATCCGTTAAACGTATTACTCATTAGCTTTATTATCTATTAGACTTACTAACCGTTCAACTTATTATCCACTAACTTTATTATTTGTTTAATTTATTATTCGTTCAATATATTTTTCGCTAACTTCATTATTTGTTAAGTTTATTATTCTCTAGACTTATTATTTGTTAATCTTTGTAACAGACTTGTGTATAAGTGAAAATATAATCTTAGTTGTGTCAAACAATGGATAACTCACGTGAAGAATTGTCACGCGCCCAAAATTCCAATCTCACCCCGACATATAGTATAACGTTATATGGTATAACGTTGTAACGTAATACGTTATATGGTATAACGTTAATAGGCCAATTCCGGTTTCATATTTACAGAACTGATATAACGTATTACGTTATATGGTATAACGTTATAACGTCTTACGTTATATGGTACAACGTTACAACGTATTACGTTACATAGTATAATGTTATATGGTAAAACGTTATAACGTATTACGTTACATATATAACGTTATAACGTATTACGTTATATAGTGTAGCGGTAGAACGTATTACGTTATAACATAATACGTTCAATGGTATAACGATATAATGTATAATGTCATAACGTATTACGTCATATATTATTACGTTGTGTGGTATAACGTTGTAACGTAATACGTTATATGGTATAACTTTATAACGTATTACGATATGTAGTATAGCGTTATATGGTAATACGTTATAACGTACTACGTTATATAGAATAACGTTGTATGGTATAACGTTATAACGTAATACGTTATATGGTATAACATTAATAGGACAATTCCGGTTTCATATTTACAGAACTGATATACCGTATTAGGTTATATGGTATAACGTTATAACGTATTACCATATATAGTATAACGTTATATGTTATAACGTATTACCATATATAGTATAACGTTATATGGTATAACGTTGTAACGTATTACGTTATATGGTATAACGTTATAACTTATTACTTTATATAGTATAACGTTATATGGTAAAACGTTATAACGTATTACGTTATATAGTATAACGTTGTATGGTATAACGTTATAACGTAATACGTTATATGGTATAACATTAATAGGACAATTCCGGTTTCATATTTACAGAACTGATATACCGTATTAGGTTATATGGTATAACGTTATAACGTATTACCATATATAGTATAACGTTATATGGTATAACGTATTACCATATATAGTATAACGTTATATGGTATAACGTTGTAACGTATTACGTTATATGGTATAACGTTATAACTTATTACTTTATATAGTATAACGTTATATGGTAAAACGTTATAACGTATTACGTTATATAGTATAACGTGGCATGGTATAACGTTATAAAGTAGTACGTCATATGGTATAACGTTAATAGTCCAATTCCGGTTTCATATTTACAGAACTGATATAACGTATTACGCTACATATATAACGTTATAACGTATTACGTTATATGGTATAACGTTATAACGTATTACGTTATATAGTGTAGCGGTAGAACGTATTACGTTATAACATAATACGTTCAATGGTATAACGATATAATGTATAAAGTTATAACGTATTACGTTGTATATTATTACGTTGTATGGTATAACGTTGTAACGTAATACGTTATATGGTATAACGTTATAACGTATCACGATATATAGTATAGCGTTATATGGTAAAACGTTATAACGTAGTACGTTATATAGTATAACGTTGTATGGTATAAAGTTATAACGTAATACGTTATATGGTACAACGTTACAACGTATTACGTTACATAGTATAATGTTATATGGTAAAACGTTATAACGTATTACATTATATGGTATAACGTTATAACGTATTACGTTATATAGTGTAGCAGTAGAACGTATTACGTTATAACATAATACGTTCAATGGTATAACGATATAATGTATAATGTCATAACGTATTACGTTATATATTATTACGTTGTATGGTATAACGTTATAACGTAATACGTTGTATGGTATAACGTTATAACGTAATACGTTATATGGTATAACGTTAATTGCCCAATTCCGGTTTCATATTTACAGAACTGATATGACGTATTACGTTATATGGTATAACGTTAATAGGCCAATTCCGGTTTCATATTTACAGAACTGATATAACGTATTACGTTACATGGTATAACGATATAACGTATTACGTTATATAGTATAACGTTATGTGGTAAAACGCTATAACGTACTACGTTATATAGTATAACGTTGTATGGTATAACGTTATAACGTACTACGTCATATGGTATAATGTTAATAGGCCAATTCCGATTTCATATTTACAGAACTGATATAACGTATTGCGTTACATGGTATAACGTTATAACGTATTACGTTATATAGTGTAGCGGTAGAACGTATTACGTTATAACATAATACGTTCAATTTTATAACGATATAATGTATAAAGTTATAACGTATTACGTTATATATTATTACGTTGTATGGTATAACGTTGTAACGTAATACGTTATATGGTATAACGTTAATTGCCCAATTCCGGTTTCATATTTACAGAACTGATATGACGTATTACGTTATATGGTATAACGTTAATAGGCCAATTCCGGTTTCATATTTACAGAACTGATATAACGTATTACGTTATATGGTATAACGTTATAACGTCTTACGTTATATGGTACAACGTTACAACGTATTACGTTACATAGTATAATGTTATATGGTAAAACGTTATAACGTATTACATTATATGGTATAACGTTATAACGTATTACGTTATATAGTGTAGCAGTAGAACGTTATACGTTATAACATAATACGTTCAATGGTATAACGATATAATGTATAATGTCATAACGTACAACGTTATATAGTATAACGTTGTATGGTATAACGTTATAACGTACTACGTCATATGGTATAACTTTATATCGTATTACGATATGTAGTATAGCGTTATATGGTAATACGTTATAACGTACTACGTTATATAGAATAACGTTGTATGGTATAACGTTATAACGTAATACGTTATATGGTATAACATTAATAGGACAATTCCGGTTTCATATTTACAGAACTGATATACCGTATTAGGTTATATGGTATAACGTTATAACGTATTACCATATATAGTATAACGTTATATGTTATAACGTATTACCATATATAGTATAACGTTATATGGTATAACGTTGTAACGTATTACGTTATATGGTATAACGTTATAACTTATTACTTTATATAGTATAACGTTATATGGTAAAACGTTATAACGTATTACGTTATATAGTATAACGTTGTATGGTATAACGTTATAACGTAATACGTTATATGGTATAACATTAATAGGACAATTCCGGTTTCATATTTACAGAACTGATATACCGTATTAGGTTATATGGTATAACGTTATAACGTATTACCATATATAGTATAACGTTATATGGTATAACGTATTACCATATATAGTATAACGTTATATGGTATAACGTTGTAACGTATTACGTTATATGGTATAACGTTATAACTTATTACTTTATATAGTATAACGTTATATGGTAAAACGTTATAACGTATTACGTTATATAGTATAACGTGGCATGGTATAACGTTATAACGTAGTACGTCATATGGTATAACGTTAATAGTCCAATTCCGGTTTCATATTTACAGAACTGATATAACGTATTACGCTACATATATAACGTTATAACGTATTACGTTATATAGTGTAGCGGTAGAACGTATTACGTTATAACATAATACGTTCAATGGTATAACGATATAATGTATAATGTCATAACGTATTACGTTATATATTATTACGTTGTATGGTATAACGTTGTAACGTAATACGTTATATGGTATAACGTTATAACGTATTACGATATGTAGTATAGCGTTATATGGTAAAACGTTATAACGTACTACGTTATATAGTATAACGTTAATTGCCCAATTCCGGTTTCATATTTACAGAACTGATATGACGTATTACGTTATATGGTATAACGTTAATAGGCCAATTCCGGTTTCATATTTACAGAACTGATATAACGTATTACGTTACATCGTATAACGATATAACGTATTACGTTATATAGTATAACGTTATGTGGTAAAACGCTATAACGTACTACGTTATATAGTATAACGTTGTATGGTATAACGTTATAACGTACTACGTCATATGGTATAACGTTAATAGGCCAATTCCGGCTTCATATTTACAGAACTGATATAACGTATTGCGTTACATGGTATAACGTTATAACGTATTACGTTATATAGTGTAGCGGTAGAACGTATTACGTTATAACATACTACGTTCAATTTTATAACGATATAATGTATAAAGTTATAACGTATTACGTTATATATTATTACGTTGTATGGTATAAGGTTGTAACGTAATACGTTATATGGTATAACGTTATAACGTATCACGATATGTAGAATAGCGTTATATGGTAAAACGCTATAACGTACTACGTTATATAGTATAACGTTGTATGGTATAACGTTATAACGTAATACGTTATATGGTATAACGTTAATAGGCCAATTCCGGTTTCATATTTACAGAACTGATATAACGTATTACGTTATATGGTATAACGTTATAACTTATTACTTTATATAGTATAACGTTATATGGTAAAACGTTATAACGTATTACGATATATAGTATAACGTTATATGGTATAACGTTATAACGTAATGCATTATATGGTATAATATATAATTATATAGCATAACGTTGTATGGTATAACGTTATAACGTAATACGTCATATGGTATAACGTTACAACGTATTACGTTACATAGTATAATGTTATATGGTAAAACGTTATAACGTATTACATTATATGGTATAACGTTATAACGTATTACGTTATATAGTGTAGCGGTAGAACGTATTACGTTATAACATAATACGTTCAATGGTATAACGATATAATGTATAAAGTTATAACGTATTACGTTATATATTATTACGTTGTATGGTATAACGTTGTAACGTAATACGTTATATGGTATAACGTTATAACGTATCACGATATATAGTATAGCGTTATATGGTAAAACGTTATAACGTAGTACGTTATATAGTATAACGTTGTATGGTATAAAGTTATAACGTAATACGTTATATGGTACAACGTTACAACGTATTACGTTACATAGTATAATGTTATATGGTAAAACGTTATAACGTATTACATTATATGGTATAACGTTATAACGTATTACGTTATATAGTGTAGCAGTAGAACGTATTACGTTATAACATAATACGTTCAATGGTATAACGATATAATGTATAATGTCATAACGTATTACGTTATATATTATTACGTTGTATGGTATAACGTTATAACGTAATACGTTGTATGGTATAACGTTATAACGTAATACGTTATATGGTATAACGTTAATTGCCCAATTCCGGTTTCATATTTACAGAACTGATATGACGTATTACGTTATATGGTATAACGTTAATAGGCCAATTCCGGTTTCATATTTACAGAACTGATATAACGTATTACGTTACATGGTATAACGATATAACGTATTACGTTATATAGTATAACGTTATGAGGTAAAACGCTATAACGTACTACGTTATATAGTATAACGTTGTATGGTATAACGTTATAACGTACTACGTCATATGGTATAATGTTAATAGGCCAATTCCGATTTCATATTTACAGAACTGATATAACGTATTGCGTTACATGGTATAACGTTATAACGTATTACGTTATATAGTGTAGCGGTAGAACGTATTACGTTATAACATAATACGTTCAATTTTATAACGATATAATGTATAAAGTTATAACGTATTACGTTATATATTATTACGTTGTATGGTATAACGTTGTAACGTAATACGTGATATGGTATAACGTTATAACGTATCACGATATGTAGTATAGCGTTATATGGTAAAACGTTATAAAGTAGTACGTTATATAGTATAACGTTGTATGGTATAACGTTATAACGTAATACATTATATGGTATAACATTAATAGGACAATTCCGGTTTCATATTTACAGAACTGATATACCGTATTAGGTTATATGGTATAACGTTATAACGTATTACGATATATAGTATAGAGTTATACGGTAAAACGTTATAATGTACTACGTTATATAGTATAACGTTGTATGGTATAACGTTATAACGTAATACGTTATATGGTATAACGTTAATTGCCCAATTCCGGTTTCATATTTACAGAACTGATATGACGTATTACGTTATATGGTATAACGTTAATAGGCCAATTCCGGTTTCATATTTACAGAACTGATATAACGTATTACGTTACATGGTATAACGATATAACGTATTACGCTATATAGTATAACGTTATGTGGTAAAACGCTATAACGTACTACGTTATATAGTATAACGTTGTATGGTATAACGTTATAACGTATTACGTTATATAGTGTAGCGGTAGAACGTATTACGTTATAACATAATACGTTCAATGGTATAACGATATAATGTATAATGTCATAACGTATTACGTCATATATTATTACGTTGTGTGGTATAACGTTGTAACGTAATACGTTATATGGTATAACTTTATAACGTATTACGATATGTAGTATAGCGTTATATGGTAAAACGTTATAACGTACTACGTTATATAGAATAGCGTTGTATGGTATAACGTTATAACGTAATACGTTATATGGTATAACATTAATAGGACAATTCCGGTTTCATATTTACAGAACTGATATACCGTATTAGGTTATATGGTATAACGTTATAACGTATTACCATATATAGTATAACGTTATACGGTATAACGTTGTAACGTATTACGTTATATGGTATAACGTTATAACTTATTACTTTATATAGTATAACGTTATATGGTAAAACGTTATAACGTATTACGTTATATAGTATAAAGTTTTATGGTATAACGTTGTAACGTATTACGTTATATTGTATAACGTTATAACTTATTACTTTATATAGTATAACGTTATATGGTAAAACGTTATAACGTATTACGTTATATAGTACAATGTTGTATGGAATAATGTTATAACGTAATACGTTATATGGTATAATATATAATTATATAGTATAACGTTGTATGGTATTACGTTATAACATAATACGTTCAATAGTATAAAAATATGATGTATAACGTTATGACGTATTACGATATGTAGTATAGCGTTATATGGTAAAACGTTATAACGTACTACATTATATGGTATAATATATAATTATATAGTATAACGTTGTATGGAATAACGTTATAACGTAATACATTATATGGTATAATATATAATTATATAGTATAACGTTGTATGGAATAACGTTATAACGTAATACGTCATATTGTATAACGTTACAACGTATCACGTTACATAGTATAATGTTATATGGTAAAACGTTATAACGTAATACATTATATGGTATAACGTTATAACGTATTACGTTATATAGTGTAGCGGTAGAACGTATTACGTTATAACATAATACGTTCAATGGTATAACGATATAATGTATAACGTTATAACGTATTACGTTATATATTATTACGTTGTATGGTATAACGTTGTAACGTAATACGTTATATGGTATAACGTTATAACGTATTACGTTATATGGTAAAACGCTATAACGTACTACGTTATATAGTATAACGTTGTATGGTATAACGGTATAATGTAATACGTTATATGGTTTAACGTTAATAGGCCAATTCCGGTTTCATATGTACAGAACTGATATAACGTATTACGTTATATGGTATAACGTTATAACTTATTACTTTATATAGTATAACGTTAAATGGTAAAACGCTATAACGTACTACGTTATATAGTATAACGTGGCATGGTATAACGTTATAACGTAATGCATTATATGGTATAATATATAATTATATAGCATAACGTTGTATGGTATAACGTTATAACGTAATACGTCATATGGTATAACGTTACAACGTATTACGTTACATAGTATAATGTTATATGGTAAAACGTTATAACGTATTACATTATATGGTATAACGTTATAACGTATAACGTTATATATTATTACGTTGTATGGTATAACGTTGTAACGTAATACGTTATATGGTATAACGTTATAACGTATCACGATATGTACTATAGCGTTATATGGTAAAACGTTATAACGTAGTACGTTATATAGTATAACGTTGCATGGTATAACGTTATAACGTAATACATTATATGGTATAACATTAATAGGACAATTCCGGTTTCATATATACAGAACTGATATACCGTATTAGGTTATATGGTATAATGTTATAACGTATTACGATATATAGTATAACGTTATATGGTATATCGTTGTAACGTAATACGTTACATGGTATAACGTTATAACATATTACGTTATATAGTATAGAGTTATACTGTAAAAGGTTATAACGTACTACGTTATATAGTATAACGTTGTATGGTATAACGATATAACGTAATACGTTATATGGTATAACATTAATAGGACAATTCCGGTTTCATATTTACAGAACTGATATACCGTATTGGGTTATATGGTATAACGTTATAACGTATTACGATATATAGTATAGAGTTATACGGTAAAACGTTATAATGTACTACGTTATATAGTATAACGTTGTATGGTATAAAGTTATAACGTAATACGTTATATGGTACAACGTTACAACGTATTACGTTACATAGTATAATGTTATATGGTAAAACGTTATAACGTATTACATTATATGGTATAACGTTATAACGTATTACGTTATATAGTGTAGCAGTAGAACGTATTACGTTATAACATAATACGTTCAATGGTATAACGATATAATGTATAATGTCATAACGTATTACGTTATATATTATTACGTTGTATGGTATAACGTTATAACGTAATACGTTGTATGGTATAACGTTATAACGTAATACGTTATATGGTATAACGTTAATTGCCCAATTCCGGTTTCATATTTACAGAACTGATATGACGTATTACGTTATATGGTATAACGTTAATAGGCCAATTCCGGTTTCATATTTACAGAACTGATATAACGTATTACGTTACATGGTATAACGATATAACGTATTACGTTATATAGTATAACGTTATGTGGTAAAACGTTATAACGTACTACGTCATATGGTATAATGTTAATAGGCCAATTCCGATTTCATATTTACAGAACTGATATAACGTATTGCGTTACATGGTATAACGTTATAACGTATTACGTTATATAGTGTAGCGGTAGAACGTATTACGTTATAGCATAATACGTTCAATTTTATAACGATATAATGTATAAAGTTATAACGTATTACGTTATATATTATTACGTTGTATGGTATAACGTTGTAACGTAATACGTGATATGGTATAACGTTATAACGTATCACGATATGTAGTATAGCGTTATATGGTAAAACGTTATAAAGTAGTACGTTATATAGTATAACGTTGTATGGTATAACGTTATAACGTAATACATTATATGGTATAACATTAATAGGACAATTCCGGTTTCATATTTACAGAACTGATATACCGTATTAGGTTATATGGTATAACGTTATAACGTATTACGATATATAGTATAGAGTTATACGGTAAAACGTTATAATGTACTACGTTATATAGTATAACGTTGTATGGTATAACGTTATAACGTAATACGTTATATGGTATAACGTTAATTGCCCAATTCCGGTTTCATATTTACAGAACTGATATGACGTATTACGTTATATGGTATAACGTTAATAGGCCAATTCCGGTTTCATATTTACAGAACTGATATAACGTATTACGTTACATGGTATAACGATATAACGTATTACGCTATATAGTATAACGTTATGTGGTAAAACGCTATAACGTACTACGTTATATAGTATAACGTTGTATGGTATAACGTTATAACGTATTACGTTATATAGTGTAGCGGTAGAACGTATTACGTTATAACATAATACGTTCAATGGTATAACGATATAATGTATAATGTCATAACGTATTACGTCATATATTATTACGTTGTGTGGTATAACGTTGTAACGTAATACGTTATATGGTATAACTTTATAACGTATTACGATATGTAGTATAGCGTTATATGGTAAAACGTTATAACGTACTACGTTATATAGAATAACGTTGTATGGTATAACGTTATAACGTAATACGTTATATGGTATAACATTAATAGGACAATTCCGGTTTCATATTTACAGAACTGATATACCGTATTAGGTTATATGGTATAACGTTATAACGTATTACCATATATAGTATAACGTTATACGGTATAACGTTGTAACGTATGACGTTATATGGTATAACGTTATAACTTATTACTTTATATAGTATAACGTTATATGGTAAAACGTTATAACGTATTACGTTATATAGTATAAAGTTTTATGGTATAACGTTGTAACGTATTACGTTATATGGTATAACGTTATAACTTATTACTTTATATAGTATAACGTTATATGGTAAAACGTTATAACGTATTACGTTATATAGTACAACGTTGTATGGAATAATGTTATAACGTAATACGTTATATGGTATAATATATAATTATATAGTATAACGTTGTATGGTATTACGTTATAACATAATACGTTCAATAGTATAAAAATATGATGTATAACGTTATGACGTATTACGATATGTAGTATAGCGTTATATGGTAAAACGTTACAACGTACTACATTATATGGTATAATATATAATTATATAGTATAACGTTGTATGGTCTAACGTTATAACGTAATACGTCATATGGTATAACGTTACAACGTATTACGTTACATAGTATAATGTTATATGGTAAAACGTTATAACGTATTTCATTATATGGTATAACGTTATAACGTATTACGTTATATATTAGTACGTTGTATGGTATAACGTTGTAACGTAATACGTTATATGGTATAACATTAATAGGACAATTCCGGTTTCATATTTGCAGAACTGATATAACGTATTACGTTACATGGTATAACGTTATAACGTATTACGTTATATAGTATAACGTTATATGGTAAAACGATATAACGTACTACGTTATATAGTATAACGTTGTATGGCATAAAGTTATAACGTAATACGTTATATGGTATAACGTTAATGGGCCAATTCCGGTTTCATATTTACAGAACTGATATATCGTATTACGTTATATGGTATAACGTTATAACTTATTACTTTATATAGTATAACGTTATATGGTAAAACGTTATAACGTATTACGATATATAGTATAACGTAATATGGTATAACGCTATAACGTAATGCATTATATGGTATAATATGTAATTATATAGTATAACGTTGTATGGTATAACGTTATAACGTAATACGTTATATGGTATAACGTTAATAGGCCAATTCCGGTTTCATATTTACAGAACTGATATAACGTATTACGTTATATGGTATAACGTTATAATGTCTTACGTTATATGGTACAACGTTACAACGTATTACGTTACATAGTATAATGTTATATGGTAAAACGTTATAACGTATTACATTATATGGTATAACGTTATAACGTATTACGTTATATAGTGAAGCGGTAGAACGTATTACGTTATAACATAATACGTTCAATGGTATAACGATACAATGTATAATGTCATAACGTATTACGTTATATATTATTACGTTGTATGGTATAACGTTGTAACGTAATACGTTATATGGTATAACGTTATAACGTATTATGATATGTAGTATAGCGTTATATGGTAAAACGTTACAACGTACTACGTTATATAGTATAACGTTGTATGGTATAACGTTATAACGTAATACGTTATATGGTATAACATTAATAGGCCAATTCCGGTTTCATATTTACAGAACTGATATAACGTATTACGTTATATGGTATAACGTTATAACTTATTACTTTATATAGTATAGCGTTATATGGTATAACGTTATTATGTACTACGTTATATAGTATAACTTGGCATGGTATAACGTTATAACGTACTACGTCATATGGTATAACGTTAATAGGCCAATTCCTGTTTCATATTGACAGAACTGATTTAACGTATTCCGTTACATGGTATAACGTTATAACTTATTACTTTATATAGTATAACGTTATATGGTAAAACGTTATAACGTATTACGATATATAGTATAACGTAATATGGTATAACGCTATAACGTAATACATTATATGGTATAATATGTAATTATATAGTATAACGTTGTATGGTATAACGTTTTAACGTAATTCCTTTATATGGTATAACGTTAATAGGCCAATTCCGGTTTCATATTTACAGAACTGATATAACGTATTACGTTAAATGGTATAACGTTATAACGTCTTACGTTATATGGTACAACATTACAACGTATTACGTTACATAGTATAATGTTATATGGTAAAACGTTATAACGTATTACATTATATGGTATAACGTTATAACGTATTACGTTATATAGTGAAGCGGTAGAACGTATTACGCTATAACATAATACGTTCAATGGTATAACGATATAATGTATAATGTCATAACGTATTACGTTATATATTATTACGTTGTATGGTATAACGTTGTAACGTAATACGTTATATGGTATAACGTTATAACGTATTACGATATGTAGTATAGCGTTATATGGTAAAACGTTACAACGTACTACATTATATGGTATAATATATAATTATATAGTATAACGTTGTATGGAATAACGTTATAACGTAATACATTATATGGTATAATATATAATTATATAGTATAACGTTGTATGGAATAACGTTATAACGTAATACGTCATATTGTATAACGTTACAACGTATTACGTTACATAGTATAATGTTATATGGTAAAACGTTATAACGTAATACATTATATGGTATAACGTTTTAACGTATTACGTTATATAGTGTAGCGGTAGAACGTATTACGTTATAACATAATACGTTCAATGGTATAACGATATAATGTATAACGTTATAACGTATTACGTTATATATTATTACGTTGTATGGTATAACGTTGTAACGTAATACGTTATATGGTATAACGTTATAACGTATTACGTTATATGGTAAAACGCTATAACGTACTACGTTATATAGTATAACGTTGTATGGTATAACGGTATAATGTAATACGTTATATGGTTTAACGTTAATAGGCCAATTCCGGTTTCATATTTACAGAACTGATATAACGTATTACGTTATATGGTATAACGTTATAACTTATTACTTTATATAGTATAACGTTATATGGTAAAACGCTATAACGTACTACGTTATATAGTATAACGTTGTATGGTATAACGTTATAACGTAATGCATTATATGGTATAATATATAATTATATAGCATAACGTTGTATGGTATAACGTTATAACGTAATACGTCATATGGTATAACGTTACAACGTATTACGTTACATAGTATAATGTTATATGGTAAAACGTTATAACGTATTACATTATATGGTATAACGTTATAACGTATTACGTTATATATTATTACGTTGTATGGTATAACGTTGTAACGTAATACGTTATATGCTATAACGTTATAACGTATCACGATATGTACTATAGCGTTATATGGTAAAACGTTATAACGTAGTACGTTATATAGTATAACGTTGCATGTTATAACGTTATAACGTAATACATTATATGGTATAACATTAATAGGACAATTCCGGTTTCATATATACAGAACTGATATACCGTATTAGGTTATATGGTATAATGTTATAACGTATTACGATATATAGTATAACGTTATATGGTATAACGTTGTAACGTAATACGTTACATGGTATAACGTTATAACATATTACGTTATATAGTATAGAGTTATACTGTAAAACGTTATAACGTACTACGTTATATAGTATAACGTTGTATGGTATAACGATATAACGTAATACGTTATATGGTATAACATTAATAGGACAATTCCGGTTTCATATTTACAGAACTGATATACCGTATTGGGTTATATGGTATAACGTTATAACGTATTACGATATATAGTATAGAGTTATACGGTAAAACGTTATAATGTACTACGTTATATAGTATACCGTTGTATGGTATAACGTCATAACGTATTACGTTATATAGTATAACGTGGCATGGTATAACGTTATAACGTAATACTTCATATGGTATAACGTTAATAGTCCAATTCCCGTTTCATATTTACAGATCTGATATAACGTATTACGTTACATGGTATAACGTTATAACGTATTACGTTATATAGTATAACGTTATATGGTAAAACGATATAACGTACTACGTTATATAGTATAACGTTGTATGGTATAAAGTTATAACGTAATACCTTATATGGTATAACGTTAATGGGCCAATTCCGGTTTCATATTTACAGAACTGATATAACGTATTACGTTATATGGTATAACGTTATAACGTCTTACGTTATATGGTACAACGTTACAACGTATTACGTTACATAGTATAATGTTATATGGTAAAACGTTATAACGTATTACATTATATGGTATAACGTTATAACGTATTACGTTATATAGTGTAGCAGTAGAACGTATTACGTTATAACATAATACGTTCAATGGTATAACGATATAATGTATAATGTCATAACGTATTACGTTATATATTATTACGTTGTATGGTGTAACGTTGTAACGTAATACGTTATATGGTATAACATTAATAGGACAATTTCGGTTTCATATTTACATAACTGATATACCGTATTAGGTTATATGGTATAACGTTATAACGTATTACGATATATAGTATAACGTTGTATGGTATAAAGTTATAACGTAATACGTTATATGGTATAACGTTAATGGGCCAATTCCGGTTTCATATTTACAGAACTGATATAACATATTACGTTACATGGTATAACGTTATAACGTATTACGTTATATAGTATAACGTTATATGGTAAAACGATATAACGTATTACGATATATAGTATAACGTTATATGGTATAACGTTATAACGTAATGCATTATATGGTATAATATATAATTATATAGTATAACGTTGTATGGTATAACGTTATAACGTAATACGTCATATGGTATAACGTTACAACGTATTACGTTACATAGTATAATGTTATATGGTAAAACGTTATAACGTATTTCATTATATGGTATAACGTTATAACGCATTACGTTATATAGTGTAGCGGTAGAACGTATTACGTTATAACATAATACGTTCAATGGTATAACGATATAATGTATAAAGTTATAACGTATTACGTTATATATTATTACGTTGTATGGTATAACGTTGTAACGTAATACGTTATATGGTATAACGTTATAACGTATCACGATATGTAGTATAGCGTTATATGGTAAAACGTTATAACGTAGTACGTTATATAGTATAACGTTGCATGGTATAACGTTATAACGTAATACATTATATGGGATAACATTAATAGGACAATTCCGGTTTCATATTTACAGAACTGATATACCGTATTAGGTTATATGGTATAATGTTATAACGTATTACGATATATAGTATAACGTTATATGGTATAACGTTGTAACGTAATACGTTACATGGTATAACGTTATAACATATTACGTTATATAGTATAGAGTTATACGGTCAAACGTTATAACGTACTACGTTAAATAGTATAACGTTGTATGGTATAACGTTATAACGTAATACGTTATATGGTATAACATTAATAGGACAATTCCGGTTTCATATTTGCAGAACTGATATAACGTATTACGTTACATGGTATAACGTTATAACGTATTACGTTATATAGTATTACGTTATATGGTAAAACGATATAACGTACTACGTTATATAGTATAACGTTGTATGGTATAAAGTTATAACGTAATACGTTATATGGTATAACGTTAATGGGCCAATTCCGGTTTCATATTTACAGAACTGATATATCGTATTACGTTATATGGTATAACGTTATAACTTATTACTTTATATAGTATAACGTTATATGGTAAAACGTTATAACGTATTACGATATATAGTATAACGTAATATGGTATAACGCTATAAGGTAATGCATTATATGGTATAATATGTAATTATATAGTATAACGTTGTATGGTATAACGTTATAACGTAATACGTTATATGGTATAACGTTAATAGGCCAATTCCGGTTTCATATTTACAGAACTGATATAACGTATTACGTTATATGGTATAACGTTATAACGTCTTACGTTATATGGTACAACGTTACAACGTATTACGTTACATAGTATAATGTTATATGGTAAAACGTTATAACGTATTACATTATATGGTATAACGTTATAACGTATTACGTTATATAGTGTAGCAGTAGAACGTATTACGTTATAACATAATACGTTCAATGGTATAACGATATAATGTATAATGTCATAACGTATTACGTTATATATTATTACGTTGTATGGTGTAACGTTGTAACGTAATACGTTATATGGTATAACATTAATAGGACAATTTCGGTTTCATATTTACATAACTGATATACCGTATTAGGTTATATGGTATAACGTTATAACGTATTACGATATATAGTATAACGTTATATGGTATAACGTTGTAACGTAATACGTTATATGGTATAACGTTAATAGGCCAATTCCGGTTTCATATTTACAGAACTGATATAACGTATTACGTTATATGGTATAACGTTATAACGTCTTACGTTATATGGTACAACGTTACAACGTATTACGTTACATAGTATAATGTTATATGGTAAAACGTTATAACGTATTACATTATATGGTATAACGTTATAACGTATTACGTTATATAGTATAGCAGTAGAACGTATTACGTTATAACATAATACGTTCAATGGTATAACGATATAATGTATAATGTCATAACGTATTACGATATATAGTATAACGTTGTATGGTATAACGTTATAACGTAATACGTTATATGGTATAATATATAATTATATAGTATATCGTTGTATGGTATAACGTTATAACGTAATACGTCATATTGTATAACGTTACAACGTATTACGTTACATAGTATAATGTTATATGGAAAAACGTTATAACGTAATACATTATATGGTATAACGTTATAACGTATTACGTTATATAGTGTAGCGGTAGAACGTATTACGTTATAACATAATACGTTCAATGGTATAACGATATAATGTATAACGTTATAACGTATTACGTTATATATTATTACGTTGTATGGTATAACGTTGTAACGTAATACGTTATATGGTATAACGTTATAACGTATTACGTTATATGGTAAAACGCTATAACGTATTACGTTATATAGTATAACGTTGTATGGTATAACGTTATAACGTAATGCATTATATGGTATAATATATAATTATATAGCATAACGTTGTATGGTATAACGTTATAACGTAATACGTCATATGGTATAACGTTACAACGTATTACGTTACATAGTATAATGTTATATGGTAAAACGTTATAACGTATTACATTATATGGTATAACGTTATAACGTATTACGTTATATATTATTACGTTGTATGGTATAACGTTGTAACGTAATACGTTATATGGTATAACGTTATAACGTATCACGATATGTAGTATAGCGTTATATGGTAAAACGTTATAACGTAGTACGTTATATAGTATAACGTTGCATGGTATAACGTTATAACGTAATACATTATATGGTATAACATTAATAGGACAATTCCGGTTTCATATATACAGAACTGATATACCGTATTAGGTTATATGGTATAATGTTATAACGTATTACGATATATAGTATAACGTTATATGGTATAACGTTGTAACGTAATACGTTACATGGTATAACGTTATAACATATTACGTTATATAGTATAGAGTTATACTGTAAAACGTTATAACGTACTACGTTATATAGTATAACGTTGTATGGTATAACGATATAACGTAATACGTTATATGGTATAACATTAATAGGACAATTCCGTTTTCATATTTACAGAACTGATATACCGTATTGGGTTATATGGTATAACGTTATAACGTATTACGATATATAGTATAGAGTTATACGGTAAAACGTTATAATGTACTACGTTATATAGTATACCGTTGTATGGTATAACGTCATAACGTATTACGTTATATAGTATAACGTGGCATGGTATAACGTTATAACGTAATGCGTCATATGGTATAACGTTAATAGTCCAATTCCGGTTTCATATTTACAGAACTGATATAACGTATTACGTTACATGGTATAACGTTATAACGTATTACGTTATATAGTATAACGTTATATGGTAAAACGATATAACGTACTACGTTATATAGTATAACGTTGTATGGTATAAAGTTATAACGTAATACGTTATATGGTATAACGTTAATGGGCCAATTCCGGTTTCATATTTACAGAACTGATATAACATATTACGTTACATGGTATAACGTTATAACGTATTACGTTATATAGTATAACGTTATATGGTAAAACGATATAACGTATTACGATATATAGTATAACGTTATATGGTATAACGTTATAACGTAATGCATTATATGGTATAATATATAATTATATAGTATAACGTTGTATGGTATAACGTTATAACGTAATACGTCATATGGTATAACGTTACAACGTATTACGTTACATAGTATAATGTTATATGGTAAAACGTTATAACGTATTTCATTATATGGTATAACGTTATAACGCATTACGTTATATAGTGTAGCGGTAGAACGTATTACGTTATAACATAATACGTTCAATGGTATAACGATATAATGTATAAAGTTATAACGTATTACGTTATATATTATTACGTTGTATGGTATAACGTTGTAACGTAATACGTTATATGGTATAACGTTATAACGTATCACGATATGTAGTATAGCGTTATATGGTAAAACGTTATAACGTAGTACGTTATATAGTATAACGTTGCATGGTATAACGTTATAACGTAATACATTATATGGGATAACATTAATAGGACAATTCCGGTTTCATATTTACAGAACTGATATACCGTATTAGGTTATATGGTATAATGTTATAACGTATTACGATATATAGTATAACGTTATATGGTATAACGTTGTAACGTAATACGTTACATGGTATAACGTTATAACATATTACGTTATATAGTATAGAGTTATACGGTCAAACGTTATAACGTACTACGTTAAATAGTATAACGTTGTATGGTATAACGTTATAACGTAATACGTTATATGGTATAACATTAATAGGACAATTCCGGTTTCATATTTGCAGAACTGATATAACGTATTACGTTACATGGTATAACGTTATAACGTATTACGTTATATAGTATAACGTTATATGGTAAAACGATATAACGTACTACGTTATATAGTATAACGTTGTATGGTATAAAGTTATAACGTAATACGTTATATGGTATAACGTTAATGGGCCAATTCCGGTTTCATATTTACAGAACTGATATATCGTATTACGTTATATGGTATAACGTTATAACTTATTACTTTATATAGTATAACGTTATATGGTAAAACGTTATAACGTATTACGATATATAGTATAACGTAATATGGTATAACGCTATAAGGTAATGCATTATATGGTATAATATGTAATTATATAGTATAACGTTGTATGGTATAACGTTATAACGTAATACGTTATATGGTATAACGTTAATAGGCCAATTCCGGTTTCATATTTACAGAACTGATATAACGTATTACGTTATATGGTATAACGTTATAACGTCTTACGTTATATGGTACAACGTTACAACGTATTACGTTACATAGTATAATGTTATATGGTAAAACGTTATAACGTATTACATTATATGGTATAACGTTATAACCTATTACGTTATATAGTGAAGCGGTAGAACGTATTACGTTATAACATAATACGTTCAATGGTATAACGATATAATGTATAATGTCATAACGTATTACGTTATATATTATTACGTTGTATGGTATAACGTTGTAACGTAATACGTTATATGGTATAACGTTACAACGTATTACGATATGTAGTATAGCGTTATGTGGTAAAACGTTACAACGTACTACGTTATATAGTATAACGTTGTATGGTATAACGTTATAACGTAATACGAATATGGTATAACATTAATAGGCCAATTCCGGTTTCATATTTACAGAACTGATATAACGTATTACGTTATATGGTATAACGTTATAACTTATTACTTTATATAGTATAACGTTATATGGTATAACGTTAATAGGCCAATTCCGGTTTCATATTTACAGAACTGATATAACGTATTACGTTATATGGTATAACGTTATAACTTGTTACTTTATATAGTATAACGTTATGTGGTAAAACGATATAACGTATTACGATATATAGTATAACGTTATATGGTATAACGTTATAACGTAATGCATTATATGGTATAATATATAATTATATAGTATAACGTTGTATGGTCTAACGTTATAACGTAATACGTCATATGGTATAACGTTACAACGTTTTACGTTACATAGTATAATGTTATATGGTAAAACGTTATAACGTATTTCATTATATGGTATAACGTTATAACGTATTACGTTATATATTATTACGTTGTATGGTATAACGTTGTAACGTAATACGTTATATGGTATAACATTAATAGGACAATTCCGGTTTCATATTTGCAGAACTGATATAACGTATTACGTTACACGGTATAACGTTATAACGTATTACGTTATATAGTATAACGTTATATGGTAAAACGATATAACGTACTACGTTATATAGTATAACGTTGTATGGTATAAAGTTATAACGTAATACGTTATATGGTATAACGTTAATGGGCCAATTCCGGTTTCATATTTACAGAACTGATATATCGTATTACGTTATATGGTATAACGTTATAACTTATTACTTTATATAGTATAACGTTATATGGTAAAACGTTATAACGTATTACGATATATAGTATAACGTAATATGGTATAACGCTATAACGTAATGCATTATATGGTATAATATGTAATTATATAGTATAACGTTGTATGGTATAACGTTATAACGTAATGCGTTATATGGTATAACGTTAATAGGCCAATTCCGGTTTCATATATACAGAACTGATATAACGTATTACGTTATATGGTATAACGTTATAATGTCTTACGTTATATGGTACAACGTTACAACGTATTACGTTACATAGTATAATGTTATATGGTAAAACGTTATAACGTATTACATTATATGGTATAACGTTATAACGTATTACGTTATATAGTGAAGCGGTAGAACGTATTACGTTATAACATAATACGTTCAATGGTATAACGATACAATGTATAATGTCATAACGTATTACGTTATATATTATTACGTTGTATGGTATAACGTTGTAACGTAATACGTTATATGGTATAACGTTATAACGTATTATGATATGTAGTATAGCGTTATATGGTAAAACGTTACAACGTACTACGTTATATAGTATAACGTTGTATGGTATAACGTTATAACGTAATACGTTATATGGTATAACATTAATAGGCCAATTCCGGTTTCATATTTACAGAACTGATATAACGTATTACGTTATATGGTATAACGTTATAACTTATTACTTTATATAGTATAACGTTATATGGTATAACGTTATTATGTACTACGTTATATAGTATAACTTGGCATGGTATAACGTTATAACGTACTACGTCATATGGTATAACGTTAATAGGCCAATTCCTGTTTCATATTGACAGAACTGATTTAACGTATTCCGTTACATGGTATAACGTTATAACTTATTACTTTATATAGTATAACGTTATATGGTAAAACGTTATAACGTATTACGATATATAGTATAACGTAATATGGTATACCGCTATAACGTAATACATTATATGGTATAATATGTAATTATATAGTATAACGTTGTATGGTATAACGTTATAACGTAATACGTTATATGGTATAACATTAATAGGCCAATTCCGGTTTCATATTTACAGAACTGATATAACGTATTACGTTATATGGTATAACGTTATAACTTATTACTTTATATAGTATAACGTTATATGGTATAACGTTATTATGTACTACGTTATATAGTATAACTTGGCATGGTATAACGTTATAACGTGCTACGTCATATGGTATAACGTTAATAGGCCAATTCCTGTTTCATATTGACAGAACTGATTTAACGTATTCCGTTACATGGTATAACGTTATAACGTATTACGTTATATAGTATAACGTTATATGGTAAAACACTATAACGTACTACGTTATATAGTATAACGTTGTATGGTATAAAGTTATAACGTAATACGTTATATGGTATAACGTTAATGGGCCAATTACGGTTTCATATTTACAGAACTGATATAACGTATTACGTTATATGGTATAACGTTATAACGTCTTACGTTATATGGTACAACGTTACAACGTATTACGTTACATATTATAATGTTATATGGTAAAACGTTATAACGTATTACATTATATGGTATAACTTTATAACGTATTACGTTATATAGTGAAGCAGTAGAACGTATTACGTTATAACATAATACGTTCAATGGTATAACGATATAATGTATAATGTCATAACGTATTACGATATATAGTATAACGTTGTATGGTATAACGTTATAACGTAATACGTTATATGGTATAATATATAATTATATAGTATAACGTTGTATGGTATAACGTTTTAACGTAATAGGTTGTATGGTATAACGTTATAACGTAATACGTTATATGGTATAACGTTAATTGCCCAATTCCGGTTTCATATTTACAGAACTGATATGACGTATTACGTTATATGGTATAACGTTAATAGGCCAATTCCGGTTTCATATTTACAGAACTGATATAACGTATTACGTTACATGGTATAACGATATAACGTATTACGTTATATAGTATAACGTTATGTCGTAAAACGCTATAACGTACTACGTTATATAGTATAACGTTGTATGGTATAACGTTATAACGTACTACGTCATATGGTATAATGTTAATAGGCCAATTCCGATTTCATATTTACAGAACTGATATAACGTATTGCGTTACATGGTATAACGTTATAACGTATTACGTTATATAGTGTAGCGGTAGAACGTATTACGTTATAACATAATACGTTCAATTTTATAACGATATAATGTATAAAGTTATAACGTATTACGTTATATATTATTACGTTGTATGGTATAACGTTGTAACGTAATACGTGATATGGTATAACGTTATAACGTATCACGATATGTAGTATAGCGTTATATGGTAAAACGTTATAAAGTAGTACGTTATATAGTATAACGTTGTATGGTATAACGTTATAACGTAATACATTATATGGTATAACATTAATAGGACAATTCCGGTTTCATATTTACAGAACTGATATACCGTATTAGGTTATATGGTATAACGTTATAACGTATTGCGATATATAGTATAGAGTTATACGGTAAAACGTTATAATGTACTACGTTATATAGTATAACGTTGTATGGTATAACGTTATAACGTAATACGTTATATGGTATAACGTTAATTGCCCAATTCCGGTTTCATATTTACAGAACTGATATGACGTATTACGTTATATGGTATAACGTTAATAGGCCAATTCCGGTTTCATATTTACAGAACTGATATAACGTATTACGTTACATGGTATAACGATATAACGTATTACGTTATATAGTATAACGTTATGTGGTAAAACGCTATAACGTACTACGTTATATAGTATAACGTTGTATGGTATAACGTTATAACGTAATACGTCATATGGTATAAAGTTAATAGTCCAATTCCGGTTTCATATTTACAGAACTGATATAACGTATTACGTTACATATATAACGTTATAACGTATTACGTTATATAGTGTAGCTGTAGAACGTATTACGTTATAACATAATACGTTCAATGGTATAACGATATAATGTATAATGTCATAACGTATTACGTCATATATTATTACGTTGTGTGGTATAACGTTGTAACGTAATACGTTATATGGTATAACTTTATAACGTATTACGATATGTAGTATAGCGTTATATGGTAAAACGATATAACGTACTACGTTATATAGAATAACGTTGTATGGTATAACGTTATAACGTAATACGTTATATGGTATAACATTAATAGGACAATTCCGGTTTCATATTTACAGAACTGATATACCGTATTAGGTTATATGGTATAACGTTATAACGTATTACCATATATAGTATAACGTTATATGGTATAACGTTGTAACGTATTACGTTATATGGTATAACGTTATAACTTATTACTTTATATAGTATAACGTTATATGGTAAAACGTTATAACGTATTACGTTATATAGTATAAAGTTTTATGGTATAACGTTGTAACGTATTACGTTATATGGTATAACGTTATAACTTATTACTTTATATATTATAACGTTATATGGTAAAACGTTATAACGTATTACGTTATATAGTACAACGTTGTATGGAATAATGTTATAACGTAATACGTTATATGGTATAATATATAATTATATAGTATAACGTTGTATGGTATTACGTTATAACATAATACGTTCAATAGTATAAAAATATGATGTATAACGTTATGACGTATTACGATATGTAGTATAGCGTTATATGGTAAAACGTTATAACGTACTACATTATATGGTATAATATATAATTATATAGTATAACGTTGTATGGAATAACGTTATAACGTAATACATTATATGGTATAATATATAATTATATAGTATAACGTTGTATGGAATAACGTTATAACGTAATACGTCATATTGTATAACGTTACAACGTATTACGTTACATAGTATAATGTTATATGGTAAAACGTTATAACGTAATACATTATATGGTATAACGTTATAACGTATTACGTTATATAGTGTAGCGGTAGAACGTATTACGTTATAACATAATACGTTCAATGGTATAACGATATAATGTATAACGTTATAACGTATTACGTTATATATTATTACGTTGTATGGTATAACGTTGTAACGTAATACGTTATATGGTATAACGTTATAACGTATTACGTTATATGGTAAAACGCTATAACGTACTACGTTATATAGTATAACGTTGTATGGTATAACGGTATAATGTAATACGTTATATGGTTTAACGTTAATAGGCCAATTCCGGTTTCATATTTACAGAACTGATATAACGTATTACGTTATATGGTATAACGTTATAACTTATTACTTTATATAGTATAACGTTATATGGTAAAACGCTATAACGTACTACGTTATATAGTATAACGTTGTATGGTATAACGTTATAACGTAATGCATTATATGGTATAATATATAATTATATAGCATAACGTTGTATGGTATAACGTTATAACGTAATACGTCATATGGTATAACGTTACAACGTATTACGTTACATAGTATAATGTTATATGGTAAAACGTTATAACGTATTACATTATATGGTATAACGTTATAACGTATTACGTTATATATTATTACGTTGTATGGTATAACGTTGTAACGTAATACGTTATATGCTATAACGTTATAACGTATCACGATATGTACTATAGCGTTATATGGTAAAACGTTATAATGTAGTACGTTATATAGTATAACGTTGCATGGTATAACGTTATAACGTAATACATTATATGGTATAACATTAATAGGACAATTCCGGTTTCATATATACAGAACTGATATACCGTATTAGGTTATATGGTATAATGTTATAACGTATTACGATATATAGTATAACGTTATATGGTATAACGTTGTAACGTAATACGTTACATGGTATAACGTTATAACATATTACGTTATATAGTATAGAGTTATACTGTAAAACGTTATAACGTACTACGTTATATAGTATAACGTTGTATGGTATAACGATATAACGTAATACGTTATATGGTATAACATTAATAGGACAATTCCGGTTTCATATTTACAAAACTGATATACCGTATTGGGTTATATGGTATAACGTTATAACGTATTACGATATATAGTATAGAGTTATACGGTAAAACGTTATAATGTACTACGTTATATAGTATACCGTTGTATGGTATAACGTCATAACGTATTACGTTATATAGTATAACGTGGCATGGTATAACGTTATAACGTAATACTTCATATGGTATAACGTTAATAGTCCAATTCCCGTTTCATATTTACAGATCTGATATAACGTATTACGTTACATGGTATAACGTTATAACGTATTACGTTATATAGTGTAGCAGTAGAACGTATTACGTTATAACATAATACGTTCAATGGTATAACGATATAATGTATAATGTCATAACGTATTACGTTATATATTATTACGTTGTATGGTATAACGTTGTAACGTAATACGTTATATGGTATAACATTAATAGGACAATTTCGGTTTCATATTTACATAACTGATATACCGTATTAGGTTATATGGTATAACGTTATAACGTATTACGATATATAGTATAACGTTATATGGTATAACGTTGTAACGTAATACGTTATATGGTATAACGTTAATAGGCCAATTCCGGTTTCATATTTACAGAACTGATATAACGTATTACGTTATATGGTATAACGTTATAACGTCTTACGTTATATGGTACAACGTTACAACGTATTACGTTACATAGTATAATGTTATATGGTAAAACGTTATAACGTATTACATTATATGGTATAACGTTATAACGTATTACGTTATATAGTATAGCAGTAGAACGTATTACGTTATAACATAATACGTTCAATGGTATAACGATTTAATGTATAATGTCATAACGTATTACGATATATAGTATAACGTTGTATGGTATAACGTTATAACGTAATACGTTATATGGTATAATATATAATTATATAGTATATCGTTGTATGGTATAACGTTATAACGTAATACGTCATATTGTATAACGTTACAACGTATTACGTTACATAGTATAATGTTATATGGAAAAACGTTATAACGTAATACATTATATGGTATAACGTTATAACGTATTACGTTATATAGTGTAGCGGTAGAACGTATTACGTTATAACATAATACGTTCAATGGTATAACGATATAATGTATAACGTTATAACGTATTACGTTATATATTATTACGTTGTATGGTATAACGTTGTAACGTAATACGTTATATGGTATAACGTTATAACGTATTACGTTATATGGTAAAACGCTATAACGTATTACGTTATATAGTATAACGTTGTATGGTATAACGTTATAACGTAATGCATTATATGGTATAATATATAATTATATAGCATAACGTTGTATGGTATAACGTTATAACGTAATACGTCATATGGTATAACGTTACAACGTATTACGTTACATAGTATAATGTTATATGGTAAAACGTTATAACGTATAACATTATATGGTATAACGTTATAACGTATTCCGTTATATATTATTACGTTGTATGGTATAACGTTGTAACGTAATACGTTATATGGTATAACGTTATAACGTATCACGATATGTAGTATAGCGTTATATGGTAAAACGTTATAACGTAGTACGTTATATAGTATAACGTTGCATGGTATAACGTTATAACGTAATACATTATATGGTACAACATTAATAGGACAATTCCGGTTTCATATATACAGAACTGATATACCGTATTAGGTTATATGGTATAATGTTATAACGTATTACGATATATAGTATAACGTTATATGGTATAACGTTGTAACGTAATACGTTACATGGTATAACGTTATAACATATTACGTTATATAGTATAGAGTTATACTGTAAAACGTTATAACGTACTACGTTATATAGTATAACGTTGTATGGTATAACGATATAACGTAATACGTTATATGGTATAACATTAATAGGACAATTCCGGTTTCATATTTACAGAACTGATATACCGTATTGGGTTATATGGTATAACGTTATAACGTATTACGATATATAGTATAGAGTTATACGGTAAAACGTTATAATGTACTACGTTATATAGTATACCGTTGTATGGTATAACGTCATAACGTATTACGTTATATAGTATAACGTGGCATGGTATAAAGTTATAACGTAATACGTTATATGGTATAACGTTAATGGGCCAATTCCGGTTTCATATTTACAGAACTGATATAACGTATTACGTTACATGGTATAACGTTATAACGTATTACGTTATATAGTATAACGTTATATGGTAAAACGATATAACGTATTACGATATATAGTATAACGTTATACGGTATAACGTTATAACGTAATGCATTATATGGTATAATATATAATTATATAGTATAACGTTGTATGGTATAACGTTATAACGTAATACGTCATATGGTATAACGTTACAACGTATTACGTTACATAGTATAATGTTATATGGTAAAACGTTATAACGTATTTCATTATATGGTATAACGTTATAACGCATTACGTTATATAGTGTAGCGGTAGAACGTATTACGTTATAACATAATACGTTCAATGGTATAACGATATAATGTATAAAGTTATAACGTATTACGTTATATATTATTACGTTGTATGGTATAACGTTGTAACGTAATACGTTATATGGTATAACGTTATAACGTATCACGATATGTAGTATAGCGTTATATGGTAAAACGTTATAACGTAGTACGTTATATAGTATAACGTTGCATGGTATAACGTTATAACGTAATACATTATATGGGATAACATTAATAGGACAATTCCGGTTTCATATTTACAGAACTGATATACCGTATTAGGTTATATGGTATAATGTTATAACGTATTACGATATATAGTATAACGTTATATGGTATAACGTTGTAACGCAATACGTTACATGGTATAACGTTATAACTTATTACTTTATATAGTATAACGTTATATGGTAAAACGTTATAACGTATTACGATATATAGTATAACGTAATATGGTATAACGCTATAAGGTAATGCATTATATGGGATAATATGTAATTATATAGTATAACGTTGTATGGTATAACGTTATAACGTAATACGTTATATGGTATAACGTTAATAGGCCAATTCCGGTTTCATATTTACAGAACTGATATAACGTATTACGTTATATGGTATAACGTTATAACGTCTTACGTTATATGGTACAACGTTACAACGTATTACGTTACATAGTATAATGTTATATGGTAAAACGTTATGACGTATTACATTATATGGTATAACGTTATAACCTATTACGTTATATAGTGAAGCGGTAGAACGTATTACGTTATAACATAATACGTTCAATTGTATAACGATATAATGTATAATGTCATAACGTATTACGTTATATATTATTACGTTGTATGGTATAACGTTGTAACGTAATACGTTATATGGTATAACGTTACAACGTATTACGATATGTAGTATAGCGTTATGTGGTAAAACGTTACAACGTACTACGTTATATAGTATAACGTTGTATGGTATAACGTTATAACGTAATACGTTATATGGTATAACATTAATAGGCCAATTCCGGTTTCATATTTACAGAACTGATATAACGTATTACGTTATATGGTATAACGTTATAACTTATTACTTTATATAGTATAACGTTATATGGTATAACGTTAATAGGCCAATTCCGGTTTCATATTTGCAGAACTGATATAACGTATTACGTTACATGGTATAACGTTATAACGTATTACGTTATATAGTATAACGTTATATGGTAAAACGATATAACGTACTACGTTATATAGTATAACGTTGTATGGTATAAAGTTATAACGTAATACGTTATATGGTATAACGTTAATGGGCCAATTCCGGTTTCATATTTACAGAACTGATATATCGTATTACGTTATATGGTATAACGTTATAACTTATTACTTTATATAGTATAACGTTATATGGTAAAACGTTATAACGTATTACGATATATAGTATAACGTTGTATGGTATAACGTTATAACGTAATACGTTATATGGTATAATATATAATTATATAGTATATCGTTGTATGGTATAACGTTATAACGTAATACGTCATATTGTATAACGTTACAACGTATTACGTTACATAGTATAATGTTATATGGAAAAACGTTATAACGTAATACATTATATGGTATAACGTTATAACGTATTACGTTATATAGTGTAGCGGTAGAACGTATTACGTTATAACATAATACGTTCAATGGTATAACGATATAATGTATAACGTTATAACGTATTACGTTATATATTATTACGTTGTATGGTATAACGTTGTAACGTAATACGTTATATGGTATAACGCTATAACGTATTACGTTATATGGTAAAACGCTATAACGTATTACGTTATATAGTATAACGTTGTATGGTATAACGTTATAACGTAATGCATTATATGGTATAATATATAATTATATAGCATAACGTTGTATGGTATAACGTTATAACGTAATACGTCATATGGTATAACGTTACAACGTATTACGTTACATAGTATAATGTTATATGGTAAAACGTTATAACGTATAACATTATATGGTATAACGTTATAACGTATTACGTTATATATTATTACGTTGTATGGTATAACGTTGTAACGTAATACGTTATATGGTATAACGTTATAACGTATCACGATATGTAGTATAGCGTTATATGGTAAAACGTTATAACGTAGTACGTTATATAGTATAACGTTGCATGGTATAACGTTATAACGTAATACATTATATGGTATAACATTAATAGGACAATTCCGGTTTCATATATACAGAACTGATATACCGTATTAGGTTATATGGTATAATGTTATAACGTATTACGATATATAGTATAACGTTATATGGTATAACGTTGTAACGTAATACGTTATATGGTATAACGTTATAACGTATTATGATATGTAGTATAGCGTTATATGGTAAAACGTTACAACGTACTACGTTATATAGTATAACGTTGTATGGTATAACGTTATAACGTACTACGTCATATGGTATAACGTTAATAGGCCAATTCCTGTTTCATATTGACAGAACTGATTTAACGTATTCCGTTACATGGTATAACGTTATAACGTATTACGTTATATAGTATAACGTTATATGGTAAAACACTATAACGTACTACGTTATATAGTATAACGTTGTATGGTATAAAGTTATAACGTAATACGTTATATGGTATAACGTTAATGGGCCAATTACGGTTTCATATTTACAGAACTGATATAACGTATTACGTTATATGGTATAACGTTATAACGTCTTACGTTATATGGTACAACGTTACAACGTATTACGTTACATATTATAATGTTATATGGTAAAACGTTATAACGTATTACATTATATGGTATAACTTTATAACGTATTACGTTATATAGTGAAGCAGTAGAACGTATTACGTTATAACATAATACGTTCAATGGTATAACGATATAATGTATAATGTCATAACGTATTACGATATATAGTATAACGTTGTATGGTATAACGTTATAACGTAATACGTTATATGGTATAATATATAATTATATAGTATAACGTTGTATGGTATAACGTTATAACGTAATACGTTGTATGGTATAACGTTATAACGTAATACGTTATATGGTATAACGTTAATTGCCCAATTCCGGTTTCATATTTACAGAACTGATATGACGTATTACGTTATATGGTATAACGTTAATAGGCCAATTCCGGTTTCATGTTTACAGAACTGATATAACGTATTACGTTACATGGTATAACGATATAACGTATTACGTTATATAGTATAACGTTATGTCGTAAAACGCTATAACGTACTACGTTATATAGTATAACGTTGTATGGTATAACGTTATAACGTACTACGTCATATGGTATAATGTTAATAGGCCAATTCCGATTTCATATTTACAGAACTGATATAACGTATTGCGTTACATGGTATAACGTTATAACGTATTACGTTATATAGTGTAGCGGTAGAACGTATTACGTTATAACATAATACGTTCAATTTTATAACGATATAATGTATAAAGTTATAACGTATTACGTTATATATTATTACGTTGTATGGTATAACGTTGTAACGTAATACGTGATATGGTATAACGTTATAACGTATCACGATATGTAGTATAGCGTTATATGGTAAAACGTTATAAAGTAGTACGTTATATAGTATAACGTTGTATGGTATAACGTTATAACGTAATACATTATATGGTATAACATTAATAGGACAATTCCGGTTTCATATTTACAGAACTGATATACCGTATTAGGTTATATGGTATAACGTTATAACGTATTGCGATATATAGTATAGAGTTATACGGTAAAACGTTATAATGTACTACGTTATATAGTATAACGTTGTATGGTATAACGTTATAACGTAATACGTTATATGTATAACGTTAATTGCCCAATTCCGGTTTCATATTTACAGAACTGATATGACGTATTACGTTATATGGTATAACGTTAATAGGCCAATTCCGGTTTCATATTTACAGAACTGATATAACGTATTACGTTACATGGTATAACGATATAACGTATTACGTTATATAGTATAACGTTATGTGGTTAAAACGCTATAACGTTACTACGTTATATAGTATAACTTGGCATGGTATAACGTTATAACGTACTACGTCCATATGGTATAACGTTAATAGGCCAATTCCTGTTTCATATTGACAGAACTGATTTAACGTATTCCGTTACATGGTATAACGTTATAACTTATTACTTTATATAGTATAACGTTATATGGTAAAACGTTATAACGTATTACGATATATAGTATAACGTAATATGGTATACCGCTATAACGTAATACATTATATGGTATAATATGTAATTATATAGTATAACGTTGTATGGTATAACGTTATACGTAATACGTTTATATGGTATAACATTAATAGGCCAATTCCGGTTTCATATTTACAGAACTGATATAACGTATTACGTTATATGGTATAACGTTATAACTTATTACTTTATATAGTATAACGTTATATGGTATAACGTTATTATGTACTTCGTATATAGTATAACTTGGCATGGTATAACGTTATAACGTGCTACGTCATATGGTATAACGTTAATAGGCCAATTCCTGTTTCATATTGACAGAACTGATTTAACGTATTCCGTTACATGGTATAACGTTATAACGTATTACGTTATATAGTATAACGTTATATGGTAAAACACTATAACGTACTACGTTCTATAGTATAACGTTGTATGGTATAAAGTTATAAACGTAATACGTTATATGGTATAACGTTAATGGGCCAATTACGGTTTCATATTTACAGAACTGATATAACGTATTACGTTATATGGTATAACGTTATAACGTCTTACGTTATATGGTACAACGTTACAACGTATTACGTTACATATTATAATGTTATATGGTAAACGTTTATAACGTATTACATTATATGGTATAACTTTATAACGTATTACGTTATATAGTGAAGCAGTAGAACGTATTACGTTATAACATAATACGTTCAATGGTATAACGATATAATGTATAATGTCATAACGTATTACGATATATAGTATAACGTTGTATGTATAACGTTATAACGTAATACGTTATATGGTATAATATATAATTATATAGTATAACGTTGTATGGTATAACGTTATAACGTAATACGTTGTATGGTATAACGTTATAACGTAATACGTTATATGGAATAACGTTAATTGCCCAATTCCGGTTTCATATTTACAGAACTGATATGACGTATTACGTTATATGGTATAACGTTAATAGGCCAATTCCGGTTTCATGTTTACAGAACTGATATAACGTATTACGTTACATGGTATAACGATATAACGTATTACGTTATATAGTATAACGTTATGTCGTAAAACGCTATAACGTACTACGTTATATAGTATAACGTTGTATGGTATAACGTTATAACGTACTACGTCATATGGTATAATGTTAATAGGCCAATTCCGATTTCATATTTACAGAACTGATATAACGTATTGCGTTACATGGTATAACGTTATAACGTATTACGTTATATAGTGTAGCGGTAGAACGTATTACGTTATAACATAATACGTTCAATTTTATAACGATATAATGTATAAAGTTATAACGTATTACGTTATATATTATTACGTTGTATGGTATAACGTTGTAACGTAATACGTGATATGGTATAACGTTATAACGTATCACGATATGTAGTATAGCGTTATATGGTAAAACGTTATAAAGTAGTACGTTATATAGTATAACGTTGTATGGTATAACGTTATAACGTAATACATTATATGGTATAACATTAATAGGACAATTCCGGTTTCATATTTACAGAACTGATATACCGTATTAGGTTATATGGTATAACGTTATAACGTATTGCGATATATAGTATAGAGTTATACGGTAAAACGTTATAATGTACTACGTTATATAGTATAACGTTGTATGGTATAACGTTATAACGTAATACGTTATATGGTATAACGTTAATTGCCCAATTCCGGTTTCATATTTACAGAACTGATATGACGTATTACGTTATATGGTATAACGTTAATAGGCCAATTCCGGTTTCATATTTACAGAACTGATATAACGTATTACGTTACATGGTATAACGATATAACGTATTACGTTATATAGTATAACGTTATGTGGTAAAACGCTATAACGTACTACGTTATATAGTATAAACGTTGTATGGTATAACGTTATAACGTAATACGTCATATGGTATAAAGTTAATAGTCCAATTCCGGTTTCATATTTACAGAACTGATATAACGTATTACGTTACATATATAACGTTATAACGTATTACGTTATATAGTGTAGCTGTAGAACGTATTACGTTATAACATAATACGTTCAATGGTATAACGATATAATGTATAATGTCATAACGTATTACGTCATATATTATTACGTTGTGTGGTATAACGTTGTAACGTAATACGTTATATGGTATAACTTTATAACGTATTACGATATGTAGTATAGCGTTATATGGTAAAACGATATAACGTACTACGTTATATAGAATAACGTTGTATGGTATAACGTTATAAACGTAATACGTTATATGGTATAACATTAATAGGACAATTCGGTTTCATATTTACAGAACTGATATACCGTATTAGGTTATATGTATAACGTTATAACGTATTACCATATATAGTATAACGTTATATGTATAACGTTGTAACGTATTACGTTATATGGTATAACGTTATAACTTATTACTTTATATAGTATAACGTTATATGGTAAACGTTATAACGTATTACGTTATATAGTATAAAGTTTTATGGTATAACGTTGTAACGAATTACGTTATATGTATAACGTTATAACTTATTACTTTATATATTATAACGTTATATGGTAAACGTTTATAACGTATTACGTTATATAGTACAACGTTGTATGGAATAATGTTATAACGTAATACGTTATATGGTATAATATATAATTATATAGTATAACGTTGTATGGTATTACGTTATAACATATACGTTCAATAGTATAAAATATTGATGTATAACGTTATGACGTATTACGATATGTAGTATAGCGTTATATGGTAAAACGTTATAACGTACTACATTATATGGTATAATATATAATTATATAGTATAACGTTGTATGGAATAACGTTATAACGTAATACATTATATGGTATAATATATAATTATAGTATAACGTTGTATGAATAACGTTATAACGTAATACGTCATATTGTATAACGTTACAACGTATACGTTACATAGTATAATGTTATATGGTAAAAACGTTATAACGTAATACATTATATGGTAATAACGTTATAACGTATTAACGTTATATAGTGTAGCGGTAGAACGTATTACGTTATAACATAATACGTTCAATGGTATAACGATATAATGTATAACGTTATAACGTATTACGTATATATTATTACGTTGTATGGTATAACGTTGTAACGTAATACGTTATATGGTATAACGTTATAACGTATTACGTTATATGGTAAAACGCTATAACGTACTACGTTATATAGATAACGTTGTATGGTATAACGGTATAATGTAATACGTTATATGGTTTAACGTTAATAGGCCAATTCCGGTTTCATATTTACAGAACTGATATAACGTATTACGTATATGGTATAACGTTATAACTTATTACTTTATATAGTATAACGTTATATGGTAAAACGCTATAACGTACTACGTTATATAGTATAACGTTGTATGGTATAACGTTATAACGTAATGCATTATATGGTATAATATATAATTATTTAGCATAACGTTGTATGGTATAACGTTATAACGTAATACGTCATATAGTATAACGTTACAACGTATTACGTTACATAGTATAATGTTATATGGTAAAACGTTATAACCGTATAACATTATATGGTATAACGTTATAACGTATTACGTTATATATTATTACGTTGTATGGTATAACGTTGTAACGTAATACGTTATATGGTATAACGTTATAACGTATCACGATATGTAGTATAGCGTTATATGGTAAAACGTTATAACGGTAGTACGTTATATAGTATAACGTTGCATGGTATAACGTTATAACGTAATACAATATATGGGATAACATTATAGGACAATCCGGTTTCATATATACAGAACTGATATACCGTATTAGGTTATATGGTATAATGTTATAACGTATTACGATATATAGTATAACGTATATGGTATAACGTTGTAACGTAATACGTTTACATGGTATAACGTTATAACATATTACGTTATATAGTATAGAGTTATACTGTAAAACGTTATAACGTACTACGTTATATAGTATAACGTTGTATGGTATAACGATATAACGTAATACGTTATATGGTATAACATTAATAGGACAATTCCGGTTTCATATTTACAGAACTGATATACCGTATTGGGTTATATGGTATAACGTTATAACGTATTACGATATATAGTATAGAGTTATACGGTAAAACGTTATAATGTACTACGTTATATAGTATACCGTTGTATGGTATAACGTCAATAACGTATTACGTTATATAGTATAACGTGGCATGGTATAAAGTTATAACGTAATACGTTATATGGTATAACGTTAATGGGCCAATTCCGGTTTCATATTTACAGAACTGATATAACGTATTACGTTATATGGTATAACGTTATAACGTATTACGTTATATAGTATAACGTTATATGGTAAAACGATATAACGTATTACGATATATAGTATAACGTTATATGGTATAACGTTATAACGTAATGCATTATATGGTATAATATATAATTATATAGTATAACGTTGTATGGTATAACGTTATAACGTAATACGTCATATGGTATAACGTTACAACGTATTACGTTACATAGTATAATGTTATATGGTAAAACGTTATAACGTATTTCATTATATGGTATAACGTTATAACGCATTACGTTATATAGTGTTAGCGGTAGAACGTATTACGTTATAACATAATACGTTCAATGGTATACGATATAATGTATAAAGTTATAACGTATTACGTTATATATTATTACGTTGTATGGTATAACGTTGTAACGTAATACATTATATGGGATAAACATTAATAGGACAATTCCGGTTTCATATTTACAGAACTGATATACCGTATTAGGTTATATGGTATAATGTTATAACGTATTACGATATATAGTATAACGTTATATGGTATAACGTTGTAACGTAATACGTTATATGGTATAACGTTACAACGTATTACGATATGTAGGTATAGCGTTATGTGGTAAAACGTTACAACGTACTACGTTATATAGTATAACGTTGCATGGTATAACGCTATAACGTAATACATTATATGGGATAACATTAATAGGACAATTCCGGTTTCATATTTACAGAACTGATATACCCGTATTAGGTTATATGGTATAATGTTATAACGTATTACGATATAGTATAACGTTATATGGTATAACGTTGTAACGTAATACGTTACATGGTATAACGTTATAACTTATTACTTTATATAGTATAACGTTATATGGTAAACGTTATAACGTATTACGATATATAGTATAACGTAATATGGTATACCGCTATAACGTAATACATTATATGTATAATATGTAATTATATAGTATAACGTTGTATGGTATAACGTTATAACGTAATACGTTATATGGTATAACATTAATAGGCCAATTCCGGTTTCATATTTACAGAACTGATATAACGTATTACGTTATATGGTATAACGTTATAACTTATTACTTTATATAGTATAACGTTATATGGTATAACGTTATTATGTACTTCGTTATATAGTATAACTTGGCATGGTATAACGTTTATAACGTGCTACGTCATATGGTATAACGTTAATAGGCCAATTCCTGTTTCATATTGACAGAACTGATTAACGTATTCCGTTACATGTATAACGTTATAACGTATTACGTTATATAGTATAACGTTATATGGTAAAACACTATAACGTACTACGTTATATAGTATAACGTTGTATGGTATAAAGTTATAACGTAATACGTTATATGGTATAACGTTAATGGGCCAATTACGGTTTCATATTTACAGAACTGATATAAACGTATTACGTTATATGGTATAACGTTATAACGTCTTACGTTATTTGGTACAACGTTACAACGTATTACGTTACATATTATAATGTTATATGGTAAAACGTTATAACGTATTACATTATATGGTATAACTTTATAACGTATTACGTTATATAGTGAAGCAGTAGAACGTATTACGTTATAACATATACGTTCAATGGTATAACGATATAATGTATAATGTCATAACGTATTACGATATATAGTATAAACGTTGTATGGTATAACGTTATAACGTAATACGTTATATGGTATAATATATAATTATATAGTATAACGTTGTATGGTATAACGTTAAACGTAATACGTTGTATGGTATAACGTTATAACGTTAATACGTTATATGGAATAACGTTAATTGCCCAATTCCGTTTCATATTTACAGAACTGATATGACGTATTACGTTATATGTATAACGTTAATAGGCCAATTCCGGTTTCATGTTTACAGAACTGATATAACGTATTACGTTACATGGTATAACGATATAACGTATTACGTTATATAGTATAACGTTATGTCGTAAAACGCTATAACGTACTACGTTATATAGTATAACGTTGTATGGTATAACGTTATAACGTACTACGTCATATGGTATAATGTTAATAGGCCAATTCCGATTTCATATTTACAGAACTGATATAACGTATTGCGTTACATGGTATAACGTTATAACGTATTACGTTATATAGTGTAGCGGTAGAACGTATTACGTTATAACAATAATACGTTCAATTTTATAACGATATAATGTATAAAGTTATAACGTATTAACGTTATATATTATTACGTTGTATGGTATAACGTTGTAACGTAATACGTGATATGGTATAACGTTATAACGTATCACGATATGTAGTATAGCGTTATATGGTAAACGTTATAAAGTAGTACGTTATATAGTATAACGTTGTATGGTATAACGTTATAACGTAATACATTATATGGTATAACATTAATAGGACAATTCCGGTTCATATTTACAGACTGATATACGTATTAGGTTATATGGTATAACGTTATAACGTATTGCGATATATAGTATAGAGTTATACGGTAAAACGTTAAATGTTACTACGTTATATAGTATAACGTTGTATGGTATAACGTTATAACGTAATACGTATATGGTATAACGTTAATTGCCCAATTCCGGTTTCATATTTACAGAACTGATATGACGTATTACGTTATATGGTATAACGTTAATAGGCCAATTCCGGTTTCATATTTACAGAACTGATATAACGTATTACGTTACATGGTATAACGATATAACGTATTACGTTATATAGTATAACGTTATGTGGTAAAACGCTATAACGTACTACGTTATATAGTATAACGTGTATGGTATAACGTTATAACGTAATACGTCATATGGTATAAAGTTAATAGTCCAATTCCGGTTTCATATTTACAGAACTGATATAACGTATTACGTTACATATATAACGTTATAACGTATTACGTTATATAGTGTAGCTGTAGAACGTATTACGTTATAACATAATACGTTCAATGGTATAACGATATAATGTTATAATGTCATAACGTATTACGTCATATATTATACGTTGTGTGGTATAACGTTGTAACGTAATACGTTATATGGTATAACTTTATAACGTATTACGATATGTAGTATAGCGTTATATGGTAAAACGATATAACGTACTACGTTATATAGAATAAACGTTGTATGGTATAACGTTATAACGTAATACGTTATATGGTATAACATTAATAGGACAATTCCGGTTTCATATTTCCAGAACTGATATACCGTATTAGGTTATATGGTATAACGTTTATAACGTATTACCATATATAGTTAAACGTTATATGGTATAACGTTGTAACGTATTACGTTATATGGTATAACGTTATAACTTATTACTTTATATAGTATAACGTTATATGGTAAACGTTATAACGTATTACGTTATATAGTATAAAGTTTTATGGTATAACGTTGTAACGTATTACGTTATATGGTATAACGTTATAACTTATTACTTTATATATTATAACGTTATATGGTAAAACGTTATAACGTATTACGTTATATAGTACAACGTTGTATGGAATAATGTATAAACGTAATACGTTATATGGTATAATATATAATTATATAGTATAACGTTGTATGGTATTACGTTATAACATAATACGTTCAATAGTATAAAAATATGATGTATAACGTTATGACGTATTACGATATGTAGTATAGCGTTATATGGTAAAACGTTATAACGTACTACATTATATGGTATAATATATAATTATATAGTATAACGTTGTATGGAATAACGTTATAACGTAATACATTATATGGTATAATATATAATTATATAGTATAACGTTGTATGGAATAACGTTATAACGTAATACGTCATATTGTATACGTTTACAACGTATTACGTTACATAGTATAATGTTATATGGTAAAACGTTATAACGTAATACATTATATGTATAACGTTATAACGTATTACGTTATATAGTGTAGCGGTAGAACGTATTACGTTATAAC